>NW_022639451.1:3812705-3842897 GCF_010583005.1 Odontomachus brunneus
AGAGAGAGAGAGAGAGAGAGAGAGAGAGAGAGAGAGAGAGAGAGAGAGAGAGAGAGAGAGAGATATCTCGACCAGGCGTCGACTCTCAATCCGTTGTGTAGTGTAATCGTTGAATACTTAAAATCGGGGGGTTTTAAGTCACGAGCGCATTGGGTAATCCGCGTTGACACGCGGAAAAGAACGTGGGAATAACGTATAACAAATAACTTCCCGCAGAAGTAATTTTCGAAACTCAATAGTCCGGCGCGCGCGCGTGCACGCTTATTACCGCCGTGGCGGCGCGAGGGAAAGGGTTAACGACCGTTTCGCGGTTCAAACTGCGGCGCGCGATCGCCGTCCGAGCGATTTGTATTTCTCTATAACGTTAATTATGCAGATACCGCGCGGATCGTTAGAACATAGCTGGCTGAGAGAAAGGAGCGCGTGCTCGCCGTTGTATTTTCATATTAAAAATTTTCACATCTGCGCCGCTTCAACAGCGTCGAGAATAGAAAGAAAAGCAGGGAAACAGAAGGTGATGAAAAGGAGACCCGGGAGGAATCCGCGAAGAGGAAGACCCGGGAGAGCCGCTTTCGCCTTTCAAGTTCTTCACAGTTGGTGGTTTAAAATTACTACGCGATTCTCCTCAGAGTGGAATTCACTTTTCTTTTTTTTTAATAAGTATGCACTGAGAAAAGAAATCCTTGAAAATTTATTTGCGTTTTTCATAGAAATAAATTTTGTTTTACAGAAATAAACTCTATATCTTACAAATAAATTTTCAAATATTTCTTTTCTGGTACATCTAGATTTCTTTTTTCATTGTCATATTCTTGAGAGGATTTTGGGAAGTAGGATACAAAATATTTAATCTTTCTAGTTTTCACTTAATTCTAATTTATAAATCTAATTTTTTTTCATTCTAATCTAATTTTCACTTTTATCTGTTGAGAATTAAATATAATTCTCTAATCTTATTTTCATTTGTGTTTGCTGTGCGGGTTGAAGGAATGCAATAGCTTAATTAATAAATAAAAAAGCATTTAATTCCACGAAGCTTTTCCGGATATTTGAGGGGTTAAACGAGCCGGCGGATCCGAGGATGGCGCGTGCCTTGGCGACAATTAGCGACTATGCGAATTAGTGGGGTCCTCTCACTTTCGTTTGCTTCCCCCCGGGGTATGAGTCACCGTGTGAGATATATTCACGGAATGATTTAACGTTAACAAGACGGAGGCTTGCTACATGGCGCATGTGATTCAACGCCGTTTAAGTTCGTTTCGCTGGAGTGTAAAAAAAGGACCACGAGTGACAGATCCTGAAAAATGAGTCGGACAAATAAGCGTAACCGTGCTTGTTTGTCCGCAGACGCGCAATCGATTACCGCGAGTTGTGCATTGCGGAGGATGAAGACAAAAAAAAGAAGAAAAAAAAAGACTCAAATAGGTTAATCCTCTGTGATTCGCTTGAAACGACAACGAATTCATCGCACACGTTCGCAGGATATCTTCGGTAACACCTAGCAGAAATGTATTCTGGAAGTAATTTGCCGCCGGCCATTCTTTTTTCTTCAGCGAAAGTCTGATTTCGGTCTTAATTAAGCCGACCTTTTTAGATAAGATAATTATAGTGATACGATCAATCAAAGCAGACTAGCAATCAAGAACCATGAACTTATACGGAAGCTCGTCGAGCACGTCGAGCTATCTTCCTTATATGATACATTCATTCTTACATTATGATCCTTGCGGCTTCGCCGCTTCGGAACTTTGTCAATTTATACATCGCCACAAGTCGAGAGCGATAATTTAACAATTCTTTATTGTTTGTTATCACGAAAATAAAACGTACCTATCTAAAGAGGAAAGTATTGCCACAAGTAATTAAAAATGCGGAATTTTACTAAACAGTAAGGTACTTGATTGAGCCTCTACCGATATTGCTATTGGGTTTTATTATTAAATGAATGATTAAATATTCTGTAGATGTGTGCAGTTATACAAAGAAAATTAACCAATAAGAATCCATGCATGTTATTGTAATACGATAAGAAGAAAGCAACAATCAACGTTTCATCTCACAATCCTGATCCAGACGAAATCGATTATTGTTGAAAAGATGATTGTTTTTTTCATCACACTGTAATATCTGTGGGTGGGTTTTTACTAACCAGTTTTCTTTGCATACAATTTTCTTATTGACTGCCAACTCTGTTTCTCTCTCGCTGAATTCTCTATAATTTTAAGGCTAATTTTTATTCGTTGTTATTGGATAAAGTGCAAGACTAAATTGATATGCTCAACTGATTAGCTAAGCTTAACTTGTCATATCATATACACTAATTATTTTTACTCTAAGTATGATTTAAACACGTATCTATCTTGACCTTTTATTTTAAATAAGTAAAGAGAGATATATATTTAAAACTAAAATAATGTTGGTGCAACTGGGTCCCTTTTCAAGTTATTTTATTTAATTTATCATATAATATTACAGTTATATTCTCACTTTCCACAATACGCATAAAACATTGTACATTTTCCTATGAAATAACTTTGCTATAATCATTACTTCGCTATGAATAATATTGCTTGTATTTTGTATATTTTCTTTATAGCGCTGGAAGAAGATTTAGAACCTAATAAATAATGCTTCTCTCTCTCTCTCTCTTTCTCTCTCTCTCTCTCTCTCTCTCTCTCTCTCTCTGTCTCTTTCTCTTTCTCAGTCGTTTTTAAAATTTTGAAGGATTCAACAATCTTCCAATCAATCTTTCAATCATCTTGGAATATCAAGTTTTACAAAAAATCAAGAGACATTCGCCGAGCCTAACCACGCACGTGCAAATAAGAGCGCGCCTCGTCATGATGTAGGACAATGACGCGGGAAGCGCAAGTCTTCACAGTCATTTTAACAAAAGATTTTCAGGCCAAACGACAATTCCGCGAGCCTGACAAATCGACCGACGCGACTTTCTATATCTTTAGTCGCGGGAAATCGCGCACCGGGTTTCGCGAGCGTTTCGGAGCGGAGGACGAGATTATTTATGCGCATAAACATCGCGCCACGTGGATCATTCATCCATTATATACATCGTGGGGGCCCGTGGCCGATTTATACAAAGTAATTGCACGATCGCTATCGACAACTTGCTGGAACATTTCCCCAATTATATCGCGAGCGTTGCGACATTAGAATAACCGATCGATTACGTGTCTACCAGTCACATTATGCCCGGCCGGTCGTGCTTCACATTAAAGTGCACTCGCGCAATCACGAAGTTCACCGATTTCCTGCTGCATTATGCACGTTACTTTTCGTCTCGCTTCACGGTGATCGATATATTATCCCTCCGCTCCGGACAATCAATCGGTGAAAATGTCACGCGTATGTCTGACTGAGGAATTCCGATGTGGCCGATTTGAACGCGCGTTACATTCTGCCAAAATTAGTCTCAAGCGAGACCGTTCCCTGGCAGAACAGCCGAAGGGCGGGGGAAATTCATGAAATACGACCTCCATCGTGCCGTAAATTAATGTCTCAATGGCCGAATCTCGATATTCCAAATGGGACAGTCCAAGGTGTCGTACGGGAAGATCGGCCGACGCCAAAGAGTCGACATCCACATAACTGACCGTCGGCCGAATCTGATATCTTGGCCAGCGCCGATCTTTCGCGCGCCGTTTGCGCGGCCGATTTCAGCTATAGCGCGCGCTGTCACTTACTATACGCAAAATGAAAGGCGGCTTTAATTGCCATCTTGGCTACGACGATGACGACGACGACGACGATGGCGACGACGACGACGACGATGGTGATGACAACGACAACGACAACGACAACGACAACGACAACGACAACAACAACGACGACAACGACGACAACGACGACGAAGACATCGTCTTCGTTGTCACCGCCGCTGTCGTCTGGAAATATGCTGTGAAAATGTGCAGTACCCGAGTCAGAAAGAGAGAGGTTGCACCCTGATCAGGTGGGAAGAGGCGGGCAGAGAGAGAAAGGGAATAAGAGAAAGAGAGTGAGCGAGAGACAGAGAGAAAGAGAGGCGGAGAGAGAGGGAAAATGAAAGAGAGCGAGAGAGAGAGAGATAGAGAGAATGACAGTAGGTTGGTTCGCCACAGCCAGTGTTTCTCGAACTGCTGTCAGTGACAGTTCATGCGATCATGCGGCGGCGGATCCTCGATTATTGATCCGTATCATTAACGAGATCCTTCCATTTTTTATTCTCCGACAGTTCTGTCGCGTTGTTGAGTTTTCTCTTCTGTCACACCGTTTTCCAATCGCGAGACATTGCCCTGGGGGGATTTTTCGTTGGCTATCTGCACTCGCGCGCAGTGACACAGGTCGATACAACGGACAGTTGTTGTTATTTTGACTAATCGGAGCAATCATGGTGAGTACGATTTTACTGTGCCATCCTGTCGTAGCCGATTGTCGTGTCAATCTGATTCTAATTTTAAATCTTTCTCGACGATCGATATATTGGTGATTTTAATGTACAGCGCAAAATACGAAATGCCAGGTGCAATATTTTCGCGTGAACTCGCGTTGTCTTTCGGCTCACTCGGGCATCGAAGTGCTGTCGAAATAATCTTCGCGTTCATCCAGAATGATTATTATCATCGAGGCAATGTTTCTTTAAGAAGCGACTTAACTTTGACGTATTAAAACATAATTTTATCAACTTAAAGGTCTCGAGGAAGGACTGGTTTAACACACATGTGTTCTGGCTCGTCACTACATTGAGAGAAATCTTGCAATACTCTTAATAAATGCGTTTGATTGAGCGTTTCAGAGTGCAATTTTTAGTAGACTAGTGTCAACGTAAATAGTTGTCACAACCGTTTATATTTACCGGTAAATATTACCGGTTTATATTAACCGGTAATATTTACGAAATAATTATTAATCAAATTCCTTATTTTGTTGAAGCAATTAAATTGTATGGAAAATAATTTGGTGATAATCACTAAACAAACTGTTACCGAAGTGTTCGGTCATTTTATATATATACCACACAATGTGATAAATATTAGTGAACAATATGGTTTTATTTAATAAATTTTCCGATAACTCGTCCTAAATAAATTGATGAAAGTCTTACACGGATAACTCGTACTAAATAAATTGATGAAAGTCTTACACAGATAACTCGTACTAAATAAATCGATGAAAGTCTTACACGGAGAAAGAAGTACTTTAAATACTTGAAAATTTATTTGCGGGATATAAAGTTTATTCCTAGAAATAAATTTTGTTTCACACAAGTAAATTTTATATCTCACAAATAAATTTTCAAGTATTCTTTTCTTAATGTGATAGCCTTGACAACGGATACCACAAGCTTGGCTAAGATTATTCGCTAAAATTTACCAAATTACTATATTTAATTGCATTTTATGGAAAAATATTTCACTAAAATATCTGACAACTATTATTTATACTTCATGGTTATTACAAAATCGTTTCTTACAGTGCACAGTTATTGATTCTACATTGAAAAAATTATTTTTATATTTAGAACTAAAATACTTGGTACATGCAATTTTTAGTTGACATTACCATGTTTTTTACTTGTGTCAAACAGAATAAATTGATGAGAAAGAAAAATGCACTCTGAAGAAGTGATATTTGAAAATTTATTTGTGTATGTGTGTGTGTGATAAAACTTTATTTCACACACACAAAGTAAAGTTTATTTCACAAAACTAAGCTTTACTTTACAGAAATAAATTTTATACCCTGCAAATAAATTTCCAAGTATTTTTCTCAGTATTCAAGCATCAATGAAATTTTTTGATTGCAGTCACCAAACATTTGGTTGATTCAATTTTAACTAAATTTTGGCTTGCTGTATTAAATTTTCGTTTTGACAACAACAGAAATCTTTTTTTGATACATGTATACCCGTTCATCTAGATCGTTATCGATGCACTCAATCGATCATATCGAATAGGCGATTTTCCATACTCCCATCGCTCTCTGTCGATCCGTGCTGAACGAGAAACGCAGTTTCATCGGCCGGCGATCCGTCCCGATTTATCAGAGGCCTCCGACAGCGGAGAGATCGTGCAAACTAGTTGCTCAAATTTTTCGCGACTGTTCATCGAGAAGAGTCACCGCGATCGCTCATCCGCGGACCGGCATTCGCTGCCGGATCTGCCCCGCGTTAATGTTGCTTCTTACACGCGGCACCATTTCCGAGCTCGTCCGATTTTTCGCTCCTTTCTTTCTTTCTTTCTCCCGTTCGTTGCACGACGATGTTATTACATCACGCATGGATTCATGCGAGACCACCGTGGAACCGGTCTGAAAAGAGATCGATTCGAGCGGGATCGGAACGGCCGCCCGAGAGATCGCGAGATCGCTGGTGTCGTTACCAGGGCGTAGACTTTGTCGCGGTGGACGATTAGTCAGCACGAGTTTCTTGAAGCTTCATAATTATACACTGAGGATAACCGCTTCTGATAAAATGGCAAGCGTTCCACACGTGCAATTCTCTCGTTAGATCGATAGAGCGGAGCTGCGCCAGCTGGCCCACTGGCATCGGTTGTGCAACCCGCGGGAATGTAAAACTTCGAGATTATCTTCACGACGTCCGATAAACAAACGATTACAGCCTCTAATAATTTTGTAACGATCATCGCGCGTTCGTTGTGCCGTCGAGAAATATTATAATGCATAGCATTTATCGCCGAGAGAATAATAAAAGCCTTGACTGTCCTCTCGTCTTATAAATATACTCACATCTCGAACCTTCTCGATTAATATATGCGCTTCGATTATTTATATAAATTTCTCCATTGAGAGATAAGTTAGATATAATATTGTTATCTGCAAGCCAATTCTATTCTATTCTTATCCAACGTTCGGGAAAAATTGATGCCCTTTCAACTTTCAACCGCGCTAGACAAATGTAGAAGCTACTTACACAATTATCAAATATATACTATAACCATACAATTAACAAGTTTACACTAACAATTAAGTTTACATTAACAATTAATCGCCATGGACATGTTACAAGAAGTTATGAAATGAGGATCTCAGTCACACTATATGTTCAACACTGTTATATATAGCGTACATTTATGAAAATGTAATCTTATTCTTAAAGAATAAGACTATTCTTTTATGTATGGTCTCAGAAAAATTTCTTTTGGGACCAGAAAGAGGACGTTCTAAGTATAATATCCTTAAAATTAGAATTTTCTCTAATATAAAATTGTCAAAAAATATATGGATAATTTTGCAATACTCAAACGCAATCATCAGTCTTTTCCTTCAATGTGAGAAGTAAACTTTTTCATATATTTCAAAGTTAGAATTTTCGTTTTATATAAGTCACGTTAAGGAAAAAGATTTATGATTAACCATTTGGTCTTGATAAAAATTTCTTCTAGTAAGAAGGCATTCTGCTTCAAACAAACATGTTCCTCTTGATTCAAAAGGGACAAAATTAGAATAATATTCAGCAAATTTCAGATTAGCACAGTTTACTTCTATAGAAGGGCAATATCCTCTCTATAAGAATTTTCGCTTAGAATATAGAATTGCAGAAAACAGTACTCTGCAACTGAAATTCTTTTTCGTGGTGTTAGAGTATTTTTCTTTTAGTTTCAAAGACATTTTATTGAGGCCATACCTAAAAGGACATCCGCTAAGAATGAGATTATATTTCTTTTTATATTTCTTCTGTAGAAATGAAGAAATGGATCTTATCAGCAATCGATAGATCACACGATAAGCGTCGGACCCGTGTTGTTCCTTCGGGGCGAACTTTCAATCGCATCTCTTTGCAAAAATCCAATGAGAATTTAATCGACCAATAATCCCGATCACAATCAGACAATTTTGCGGCGCGCGCACACACACACATACACATTGTCAGGACCTTCGCTGTACCAAGAAACTCGTTCTGTCCTTCCGGGTTACCTGAGTCCTCTCACTTTCGTCGTGCGACGACCTCGCCGACGCATTTTTCTTCTTTTCTTTGTTATAACGGCATAAATCGCCGAACGCGACGTCGAATTTGTCGAGCTACAATCGCGCACGATATCTTCCTTGCGCGTGGGCGTCCTGTATATTCCCAGTGCGGACGTGTGAATGGATATATTGACAAAAGACGTAGAAAAAGAATCGCGTATTTCGTGTATCACGTTGGCAGCTCTCCGTTGCACGCATCCGCGTCTTCGCGCATCACGTCTTCGCCCGGGATTCACCTGTTCGCGTTGCGTGAAAGCGCTGATCCGCGAATCGTTCGCGTAATTGAATCGACGCGCTCGCTGGGCTTTTTCACTTTTCACTTTTCATCGCTGCACCAATCTGAGCCGAGTCACGGCCGATCGACTCTCGCTGCTGCCTGGCAGAATTTGAGCAGAAAAAACGAAGAAAAGAAGAGGAAAAGGCATCTCGAATTAAAAAACTTACGCGACCGTCATCCGCGATAAATCACACTGTCCATCACTGTTGCCACGATGGAGAAATTAAGGGAAATTATACGATCAACTCGCCGTTCGATCCCGTCTGGCACTTTTTGTGCGTCCTTTGCGCTCACGGATATTCTGCTCCTCGCTGATTGATCATCGGCGGATCTGGATGCCTTTTTGCTCCACCGTTAATTTACATTTATCTGTATTTAAAAAAAGGAACTCTGGTTGTAAGGTGCTATTTCCTGTAATATCATATTCTAAACAAACTGTAAACTTCCAAATAAAAGCTGAAAGAATATTTCTTTTCTATTAAAACGGACCACACATCAAGAAAACTGTACTTGTAAATTTTTTCAGTGAGATATAAAGTATTTATTCACAGAAACAAATTTTAATCCCATAAATTTCTAGTATTTTTTTTAGTATATTGTGCAAAAATATTTGAGAAATGAAAAATATTTACTTGCTACTAATAATATATTTATGTATCAGATAAAATATTTTTTAAATAAGCAGATATACATCTCTTCTTAAAACCTTAGCTTTCCATAACAATTGTTTATTTCGTTTAATGAAAGAATTTATATTTAAGTAAATATGTTATTAGTATCCACCAAATTAATATATTTTCAGTTTTTAGATATTTTTTCTTTTACAGTGTATTAGTAGGAGATCTACTGAATATTGTTTTAATTCTTTTCTTCCCTTTTAAATCAAGAGAAATATGTTTACTTGGTACAGAGTCGCCCTTTTATCAGAAAAAATTTCTGTTAAAAACAAGATTTGCAAACCCGAAAAATGACTACTTCTCTAACTTTAAAGATATCCTGTTTTTGGTTTTAGAAGAATCCTCTAAGACCATACATGAGAATAAAATCCTCTAGGATTCAGAGGATTCCGCTAAACATCATGTTTTTTTGCGTGCGCGTGACTTTTCAAAATGCTCGAGTCTCTTTCTTTTTGCGCTTCGTGAGTTGTCGATATTCTAGCGTTGAACGAAACGGCATTCTCCGCAGCTTGGCGTCTAGCGCTTGCGAATGAGAGAAAGTGCAAGAGTTTTGATGTACGCCATATACAACAATTTTCAAGGTAAACTTTTCTTCCGACAACGCGTTTAATTTAACGAGGCCTTCTTGTCGAAATCGAAGTCAATGAACATTGGCTGTTCTCCTATATCTTAACTACGACAGTAAAATGTCGCGTGCTTCTATAAATCTACCGTATTAGCGCTTTCTATTTCATTCCGCCGCGCCTCGAAATATTGAATTATGCCGTCGTATAAGCGACGTAACGTTAACGATAAATCAGACTATCGTGACTATCGCGGCGTTGCTTCCGAGAAAAACGCATTTGCATTCGTTTTTGACGAAGACGTGTCAGTGACGAATCGACCGTCGGATATTCGTCGAGGCGACTCGCCTCATCCTGGCAGGATATCCTTCATTGTTCGGGACCGCTCGCGGCACCGACCGGCCGCGATCGCAGGATGCAATGGATTGCGCTGAATTATTAATGAGCGTGGCTAATCGTGACCAGTCGGTGTAACGGTAAAGAAAGAGAAGAAGAAGCAGAAGAAAGAAGAGAAAAAGATCTCACTTCTTTCGCGCGACATCCGCCGGTGAAACCTCTGAGAATCAGGTTTTATAACGTTGCGTGGCGTCAAAACACTTTGACATTCGCTTGGCCGCTGTAAAGACATCCCGCCTATTTTGAAACCATTTCGCACGTTTCGCTGAGCGCGCGGCTCGTTTCTCACTCACCGGATGAGTTTGCAACTTAATAATAATGCCGGATATTTAGCGTAATGGTCCGCACGATTTTCGAGACGCTTCCGAGGGCTTAAAGAAAAGATTGTAAGGTGAAACGTTTCATTCTGTTTTATACAAGCTGTCACTTGCAATACAAAATTCAAAAAACATTTTTTTATAAAAACCTTCAATATAAATCATTATACAGTTTTTTTTCGTATTAGAGATCTTTCAGACGAATTTAACGCATCATCAGAAATGTCATGTATTAATATTTAATATCAAATCTGCAGTATTATTTTAAATAGTAGTACTTATAAGCTTTAACTCTAAAGTATTGTAAACATTAAAAAAATATATATATAATCAACAATATTTATTAAAACTTACGCAAAGAAAAAAATAAAGAAGTGCAAATGTTTTTTTACTATGATATTACGTAGTACAGTGTCTTATTTTAAACAGACTGACTGAATATCTCGAACATATACATAAATTGATTGTTGATGAAAATTAACAAAATTGCATTTTTTATTGCTAAATAACTCCTAAATCTAATAGACTTAGGTAATACACGTCTTAGAGTTTTTCTACGCAGAATTGAATGGTTTTTTTAGAATCTGCTACAAAAAATACCACTTTCTATTTTAAAAACAAGGTTAATGTCCATATGATCTTGGTCGTAGGTTAAAATTCGAGATTACCGTCTTTTTTCTCCGTTAAAGCCCTATAAATTTCGTCTGAAACACTTTTGTCTGCCAGACTCAGTTTTCGAGATATTCGGTTGGCCGTTTAAAATGGAACTCTCTGTACATACATTAATAATAATGAGTCCGGTATAATGAGCTCTGCGCGCGTTTCTAACGTCAAGTTGAACATCATTTTTAGACACGCTAGGGTATTAATTGATCGACGGCATTCGCGCGAAATTTGCATCGCGAGAGTCGGCTCTTGCGCGTCCATACATATTCATAGATCAATCTACGGTATTCTGAATACGTCATAACCGCGGTATCGCTTCGCCACAGATCGTTTCAATAAGATATGATATGAACAACGACGGGTGATAAAGTATCGATGCGAACTAGCGTTTGCTATTAAAACGCATCGCTCGGGGTATCAAATCCCGTGTGGAGAATCCATTTAATCGCAACAACGCGCTATAAATTACGGCGTACACGCATTTATCGATCGATAAACCAACTCGCGATACACAAGATCGCTGCGAAAAAGCCACGCTGCTCGCTTCACAATCAAATACGATTCGCGATATGTTTATGACGACGCCGCGGGCGTTTCTCGTGCACGTACACTGTCGATAGATAAATTCGAGCGAGGGAGAGAGAGAGAGAGAGAGAGAGAGAGAAAGAGAAAGAGATGAAGGAGAGAGAAAGAAGGACAGTCACCAAGATCCTCGACAAAAATTGCCTTACCGGTTGAGGGATACGGATACGCACAAACTTGCGGTGCAGAATGCGGAGAGCTGTGTGGCCGCGGGATAAAATATTATATTTAGTCGCACGACGAGGACACTGGAGACACGTTTTGCACCGTCAGCCTCGGGAGAGCGAGTGAACGGGTGCAGGTCCACCGGACAGGGTGGACTTCGATAGAAATTCGACCGGATTCCACCGGCTTTCTATCACAATCCTTTTTACAACGGCGTTACGACGGCGCATTGTGCGCCATTTATCTCGAATTACGAGCCGGACAGCACGACGCGTACGTGCGCGCGACTTAAACGGGTTCTTGAAATGACATCAAGATGTGGAAAGTAACGACGGCGACGTTAATAGGTCCGAGTGAGGTGTACACGCGTGTCGATGTCCGGCATGTACTACCTTTGTCACTACTAGTTTTAAAAAACTATGCCGTGTTGTCGGATGTATTCAGCGCGTGGTCGAAGATAATTTAATATATGAGTGTTTTGACACCGAAAACAAAACGCTTGAGCCCATTTCCTAATTAAACATTGAAAAATTTCACAGTGGAAAAGGTCAATGGAGAATGTACTAAAGAAAATTTCAGAGGATTTCATATTATCACGCGTTGGAAATAAAAATCTTCCCATTCATAACGGATTTCAAAATGAAAATTTTTTTAATCGACTTCAAGAACAAACTATTAGTCTTTTAAATATCTAAAAAATACGAAGTAAACAATTTTTTTACAAAAATAAACTGCCTTCAAAAATCTCCATAGTTTTGAAAAATTATTTTTATTAGTCTTGAAATTATTTCCATGTATTTTAATGTGTTCTAATATTCTGACGATATTAGAAATCGGTGCAAGAAAACAAAATTAGGTAATAACTGCTATATAGAGATAAATAATAAATACAAGACTTATTTAAAAAATTAACTGCCTTCAAATAACAAAAAAACTTATTAAAAAAAATATGTCACATAAACTCTAGAAAGTATGAAATAATTTGAATCAATATTCCTATATCTGCAGTCCTACTTTAATATCCTAACAGATGAAAACCTGGTTGATTGAGTGAATAGTTTCATATCTTTTTTTATTATTTATCTCAATTAAATAAAGTCAGTTACCTACTTAATTTGTCTTTTTTTCGCGCCGATTTCTAATATCGTTAGAATATTAACACATTGATTGCCTAGATTTAAATTAAGTATGTATATGAAACATAGCTGTCATCCATATATGGATGACGTGGCGATCAACGTGTTAAAATAGGATTGTAGGTAGGATTGTAAGTAGATTATAATAGGAACATTGATTCAGGATCATTTCATGCTCTTCAGGGTGAACTTTTTGAAAATAGTTTATTTCGTTTTGTCCTTTTCTTGCCAAAATAAAGGACATGGACTACAAAAGAAAATATTTAATTTGGAGAAATGATAATATCTCTCAAGATAATGATAATATCTCTCTAGCTACTCAGTATGTTTCCACTTAGGTTCGCGAAAGGTATGCGTGCAGATTTAAAATACCTTCCACCGGAAACGAGGTGAAAGGGCAGGCGTGGAGATTGTCTCTGGAATATAAAGTCTCGCAGTGGAAGAATGCTGCGCGGACGATGCGACATGAAGGAAAAAGGAAAACAGAAAGACAAAGAAAAGGACGACAGGAAGCGTATCCAGGCCACCCACGTATCGCGGATTTATCATGTTTTCCGCACAGGAAACGCAGCTGGAAATTTCATAAGCGCGAGCAGGCATAACGGCTAAAATCCGGTGGAGGTGAGGTGAAAGGAAGACGTGGAACCGAATTGAGATTACAAGCGAAGGAGGAGCGCCGTGCTTAAAGTGGCATGGATACTTGTCAAAAGCCAGACAATATTGCATTTTGCGCGGGGTGCAAATTTCACGGCGCCACGAGATATTTCCTGCGGGAAACGTGGAAATCGCGAGCGAGCGGAATGAAACGTCGAGCGAACGTTGGCGGCAGTGACTCTCGGCGTATGAAAAGAGATCCTAGAAGAGGGAAAGGAAACGAGAACACGCGACAAGGGGAAAGTAATAGTCAACGAGTGGAGAGAGACGCATTATTTATGGAAAAAGGATATTTAAATGAAAGAATATATTTTCTTAAATTACGTAAACGCACGCAGTGCAAATATTATACGGAGCAACGTAAAAATTGCAAACGTCGCGCGCTATCCGCTCGAAAAATTTATAAAACTATCACGGAGGAATTTTCCGCTCTACAAATTTATTAAATGTCCACAGAAAGATTATCTCAGAACATTTTTATATGTATGTATATATCCATTTTTGAAAATCATCCAATTTGTAAGAACGACTGTATCCCGGCTGAGAACAGTCTGAGAAACGGCGAAAATTTATGATCTTTGGCGCGAAATCTAAGCTGCATTAACGTGCAGTTGTTTCCCGAGGATTATGAAAGTGGGAGTCTCCCGTGATGACATAGTATTGTATGCGCGCGCAGGTAACCATTCTGTTATATATAATAGCAGAATAACAGCGACAAGTGGAGTTAGTGTATCTGGAATGAGAAAGAAAGAGAGAGAGAAAAAGATAAAGCACCGTGGAAACGGCCGTTCAATTGCGCAGCCCACAACCTCGGCTGCTTTCCAACGTAACCTACATACACTTATACCTCTGTCTAAAGAAAATGAAACCCTTGTAACCTTCTTATTAGTACGCGTCCGCAGGATGCGCAGGAGGGGGGACACGCGGCCCGATTAGTTGACAAACGAAAATTTCTCCGTTTCACGAATATCGGAAGAGGAACGTGAGAACCTAAATGATCAGCTACGTGGGGCACGCGTCGCTTACTTTGCACACGTGTGTAAATATTGAACGTACTTGAAAAGATGACGGCTATCCTCTGATATTTTTCAGATTAAGATTTAAGCGTTAGTAAAGCGCTATGAATGGGCGCGCATGTAATTACGGAGAGGCGTCCTCAGCAATTGATTTCGTTAATGTTTGGTGCGAGACACACATTTACACACTGGAGAATGAATAATTTCAATTCACGAGCGCTTCGCGATGGGTCCGTCGCGAGACGAGCGTCATGAAGCGAGCAGGCGAAAGAGATGGGAAGTAAGCGGGTCTCTCCTCCACAAATCAGCAATATGTCTCGTAGCAGGAAACCAGTGGAAGTTTCATAAGCGCGCGACACCGAGCGCGCGGTCCCAATAGCCCCTCCGGCGGAAGTCGGGTGAAAACGGTTCGCAAACGTGCGTAGCCTGAAAACGAATCGATACACGCGCGCGCGCGCACACTCGCCTACGTGCGTGCAGCGATGGGCCTAAGCGCCGAGTGTCGACCTGCAATTTCGAGGCGCACCACTCGTGAAGAACGCACGTGAAGATCGTGGAATACGACTCGGGTAAATTGTTCTCTCCTTCGTACACGGAAAAGAAAGCTCGGTTGGATTAAGCAAACATCTGGTGAAACATAAATGAACGAACCAGATACTCCGGGGTTCAAGTTACCGGAATTCTCTATTCGAATTAATGAGATTGCTGGTCAACCAGAACTTGCGGTTTAATTTGAACAGAATTCTGGCAGCTTCAACCGGAATTTCTGGTTCGTTCATATTTCACCAGACATTCGCTTAATACAACCAAATTTCTTTCTTCGTTTATGGTCGAATAATAATTAGGCCGGTCGTGTGAACCGAATGAAGGAAAAGTGAAATAATTCCACCAATTAGGAATTGGAAATATAAAACAATACAAGTGTAAAAAGATCCAAAAAAGAATAGAATGGATATTCGCCGCGAAACTTGATTGACATCAGAAACGAGAAAACGCGCTTAAAATTCCCGCAAAATACGTGGAAATCAAAAGATGTATTCGTAAAATGAGTTCTTTTGTACAAAACACTTTGCTTTCGTCCTGACAGTCAACGAATAACCGCAAAATTAACGTGACATGTAACCTTCCTTTTTAGCCGACCATTCCTCATGATTTTGTCATGTTAATTTTATGATTATTTCTTTTATGAATATATCCCTTTATTACGTATTTTGTAGGAATTTTAAGTGTTTTCTCGCTTTTGATATCATAAATTAAGATAGCCGCGGCGAGTGCTCAGTGATTTTAATATATTTTTATTAATTGTTTAAAATTAATGTCAACGATTTACGATGCACTTTCGTCGTGAGTCTCAATACACCGGCGAAAGTGTCAGGCCCATCACTACCTGGACGCGCGTACCGAGTCGGCCAAGTCGAGTTCGCTCCGGCAAGAGCGGATTTTTTGCTCGGAGTCAGGTCGTTTCCAGGTTAAAACGCGTCCCCGGCGACACGTTTAACAGGTTGCCCTTATGTAAGCCCGGACACACGAGTGCGGCATGGACCGTCCTCGTGTCGTGTCGATTCGACTACCAGGATTCGATTACCTGCGAATAGCAAGGCTGTGTACGGGTCTCAATGTCAAAGGACAGCGATATCTGGCGACCCGGAATCAAGAACTGTCGGGGCGTGGGACCTCACACGGTTCCGGCTGAAAGATTTCCACAAGGATGAGGTAGACTAGCTGAAGGATATCAGCTGTGCAATCCTGTTTCAGTGTCGAGAGGCGTGGAGCCGCTCGCGGTTGAATGTATGCGAGCCAGGAAATCGGACAAGAGGTAATATTCAACGTGCGAGTGCGAAATACACTTCGACATGTACCTACGCGATTCTTGCATCTTAATTATGTGGAGAGAGAGAAAGAAAGAGAGAAGGAGAAAGAGAGAAAGAAAGAGACTGAGACGTCGTTTAATTTAATCGATGAGCACGGCAATGAAGGTGGCGATCTTTTGCGAAATATTGGATTGCGCGCGACGCAGAAGCTTGCTCTGCGGAAGGAGAAAACTGTGCATGCTGTCCCGATAAATTTTCTTACGAAAGTATTACTCGGATATATTGATAATATCTCGCGCGTCGTTCAAGGTTAATTAACTTGGGAAGTGAAATTCGACGATACGTGCTGTTTTTCTGTCGGATTGCCCAATACGCCGCGCAAGTCTCAGGCGTTGTTTCTTTCGTTATTCTTGCAGCATCGCGCTGCCGTCCGTTGCGTATATAGAATAACGAGCGTGTGTTGTCTTCGTTTTGTAAGACAATATACGTGTGCAATGAACGCGAAAAATTCAGTCATGACACGTAGCGAATCATAGCTGTACTGATAACACACGACGCTCACACACGAAGATTCACGCAAGACAAGAATTTCAGTGCGATTACACAAAGAAAAAATATTTAGAAAATAAAACATATTTATTCAGTGGATACTAGTAACACACAAATATTCATTTGTACTAATATAGAATATCTTTCATAAAAAAATATACATTTTCTTAAAATTTCTTTAGCTTCTTCCATGAAAGATTAAATTTTTTAATGAAAAAATTTAGATCTAAAGAAATATGCTATTAGTATTCAACAGATATCCTTTTTTTATTTTTTTTAATACCTTTTGCATCAGTGTGCGAGAAAATCAATTCATTTACTTTAATATTTTTTATCGTGTTGTACTAAGGAGAACTTAGAACGGTATTCATAATCAGATTGTATATTTAAGATCGTCCTAAATTCATTTTCAGATACTACACGGATTATTTCATTAGCTACAGAATATTCAAAGGTGAACACAATCTAACATAAAATATAAGATAGGATTATGAATATCAGTCTTCAAGAGTTGTATGTCCCAAATAATCAGATTGAATTGATTAATGCCGACCAGATTGTTACTTTTGTTATTGTTACTTGACTCTAAATCCTAGACAATGCAGTCGACTTACGAACTTAAATTAATATTTCGATCAAAGTCCATTGAACTTTTCCCAAAAATCAAGCCCAATACGTTCGCCCGTGAACGGTAGAAGGTTTTTTTTCCTAAGTGGGTCATTTCGAGTTTAAAATTCATTACGCGTGTACACGCGGGAGGCGTGTCCGCGAAGTGTTCTTATATAAGTGTATGTGTGTGTATGTTCCAAGGTATAACTCACTTTCTTCCAAATATAGTTGAAAAACAACGCTCGCCGACTACCGTCGAGTTTCAATGTCAACATATTACTGATATATAAATCGAAATCAACGCGCGCGGATATACAACTTACATTAGAAAGCGGCTCGCGTGCGATACATGGCCTGTCTCGGACGTCAACCTGCTCTTCCTACTGTCATATAACAGTCAATAACCGATACTTTTCGTTCATCTCGCGTGACTCGGCGCAAAATCAAGAGGCGACGATTCCTAATTGCACTTCATGTTCTCGCGAATCTACCTCACTCGTGACATCCCGCGTGTTCGAAAGATCTTTCCGTTCCAGGCTCCGAGTCGAAAAAACTATCGGAGACAACGAAAAAAACCGCAAGACGACGGATTTCTATCTGAAGAGAGAGAGAGAGAGAGAGAGAGAGAGAGAGAGAGAGAGAGAGAGAGAGAGAGGGAGAGAGGGAGGGAGAGAGAGAGAGAGAAGAGAAAAAAATAATGAATTCCATCCCACAGTGTTCTCGCAGCCTACAAAAGCTCCTTCCGCGTTATTGTCTCTCAGGTTTAATAAGAGCCAAGACGCGCTAGCGCGAGAAGCTCGAAGCGCTCGCTATGTATATTTGAACGTGCGACATGAGCGTGTCGAAATGAAGCGCGCGTTTTGTCTATGCGAAAAAAAAACTGGGAATTGGTGTTTCGAGTCGCAAGAGACATAGAAACGCGGTCGTGTATCGCGGGCGAGCATCGTGAGATGAGAAAGACGGATCAATCTGTGGCCAATAGCGGCCTACAATAATGCGTTGTGTGGCAATGTATTTGTGCACTAATTAGACAGCGTAATAGTGATGAGCCATATCAGCCAGCGGACCAACTAATGCGCGGTTGGAAAACTTGCGATTGGAATGGAAAAGCGGCAAAACTGCGCGCTGAAATAGTGTTACCGAGCTGAGCCGATGCAGCCGCGAACAGTAAACGCGCACGGAGATCCCACGTTTCGTTAACAATTCCATCCTGACGCCTTTGTTTAACAATGAGTGTATGCTAAATGTAAAAAAAATTAATTGCTCAAAGTTAATTGCTTCATATAGCAATTGGACTAGTGTCACGTCTTTCATGGATTTGTTTTCGATGTTTCATTCCAGTTCACTTCCTCGACAGACTTCTTCAGTAGAGGAACGATCTAAGATTCTACGAAAGAAGTTCCTTAAAAAAATTATATGATTCTTCTTCTGATATGTTAATCAGTACCAAACTTGCTTTTTTTAAAAAAGAAGTAAAGAAGTCGCTAAATGTACGCGCTCTGTACAAAAAAATATATAGACTGTACTACAAAAATAATGATATCACACAAAGATTTGCACGAAATGAATCTGGCAAATTAATAACACCATTTTTTAATTTCTTTATAAGTAGATGCTTGTTATACAACTATTCTTTTGTTATAAAAAAAATAAAATTAAGATTTATACACCTGACGTGTTTGTATCACAATAAGATGCACTGCAATTCTAAAATATAATTTTGAAGTAAATTTATATGTATTTTAATAAATTAAGCATACTATTTCAAACATACAACTAAGAAATATTTAGAGAAAAATAAAATTAAAATTTACAAAAAGAAAACATTTGGCGTGGTTTGCTTGCAATAAAAAATGCATTGCCAAATCCAGAAGTTGAAAAATTATTTTAAAAAGTCTGAGAAAGTTACTGACCAAACAGAGGAATATTCAAATTATACTCCAGGTGATAGTACTGAACGAGATACGCACACTCGACCTCATTTTCGGAAACTAATATTTGAAAACTCGAAAGTTTAACGATCTTGAGAAATTTATTGATGTTCCTGATGGTAATGATGGTTATAATAATTATAATAATGACATTTATTGTAATAATGATTATAATGTCAATATTCGTCATGTTAATGATGACAGTGACGATAATGATAATCATGATGGTTATAATAATGACAATAATGTTGCATTTGTTAACTTTCAAATGGAAGAACTCAGCTCATAGAGCAGTTAAGGTAAAAATAAAAACATTTTTCGTATACATCATGTAATTGGGCCATGAATCGATTAAGCCTACTTAGAAGTCGATCTAATCAGCCGTTATGGCGACATGATTATCTGGCCAGCTCTCAACTAGAGGCGCGGCATAATAATACAGGGCCACATTCTCGCTGCTCGTGCCTCTGCTTCGCGCGTGCACTTGGTACAAAACACTATTTTGTCTCTTGATATACGACAGAAAACGTTTGGTTGGATTAATCAAATTTCTGGTGAAATATGAGCGAGCCAGAAAATTCAGGTAGAACTTCAACTGGAACCTCTGGTTTATTCATGTTTCACCAGAAATTTGGCTAATCCAAGCAAACTTCTTTTCCGCGTAAAAAATCGATTTATATTAAAGTGCGAATAGAAGGGTGTGAGTTTAATTTAATTGTCAGAGCCTCCAAGGATACGTTAGATTGCGCGAAATGAGAATCGCCTTGATCAGCAGATGATTGCGCTGAAATGACGGCTGCAAGAAAGTAGCAATTTTGCTCGAATAAAAAATCGCTGATGCGGAATTAATGTCATAAGTCCAGCGACAACATTGCTGCGTGAATATACGCGACTCTCTATGACTCGGGAAATTATTGCGATTGGCGGCAACTGGAAGCGAGAAGCGAAAGCGAAGTTGGACGACTCGGGCATACCTCGTTCGTACGCTAATCGAATTCGAAGCATAGGACGCGAAACTGGCTCGCTGTTCCCGTCCAAGCGTCACGGTCTCATTGCCACTGGCGATCGAAACCTATTTTTTATCTTTTTCTACACGGAATCTTGTGTAGTTGCCAAGGTCGGTAAAGCTAAAGCAGAGATCGCGTGATTATCTCAAATCACCCTTAGAAAATTGCACGAAGAAGCAAATCCGGAATACACGACGCGTATTACACGGACGCGTCTTATAACTGCCGGTATTTTTCTTTTTTTTTCACATTTGATTCCGGTATCCTTGCGAATACGTTTAAATCCTCGCAAGTATCGCGCAGGTAACGTCAAAGTGAAGCACTGTTTAATTAGAAAGTTTCCCGAAGAAGCGGGGAACAAATTGTCGAGCCATGAGAAACGTTAAGAATATAGATTGTACTTCGGGAAAGTTCGGCGTAACCATTGAAACGTACGAACCGACGGAAATGATTAGGAGAATAATAGATAGTTTCTTTTTTTCACCGCCGGCACTTTCACCCGAACCGCGGGTTAAACGTTAATTGGCTGTTAATGAGCGCAAGCCCTCTCTCCTTCGCCTTGTGCCTGGTATCGTAGAAGAAGTTTAAGAAGCGTGCCCGTAATTTATATTTGCTACTGTGCGAACGGCGGACATGAGACGTTACACAGTCGTGCGTTACGCCGCCGTCTGGCGATTACATGGCGATTCGCGTTCTAATTGCATGATCGAACGAGCAGTAAAACGGAAAAAGAGGAAACCGCCCGGAAAAATGTGCGATCGCGCACTCGACGCGAGTCTCAAGGGAAACTCAGAGCGCAGCGAGATATTGGGTTGATCCATAAGTTCGTGCGGACTTTTAAATAAGATTGAGATGCAGTTTATTCTTGTTAGAAGCAATTTTTATCGATAATAGATGTACTAATCCGTTTAACGATTTGCTGCTATTTTTCGCGGAATTTCATAACTCCCCCCTCGTAAAACTCTTTTCCGGCGAACAAACGTTCCAAGTAATTTTTCACATCTTCTAAAGAAGCGAAGTTTATAGCGTCAAGGGAGTTCTGTAATGAGCGAAACAGATGATAATCAAAGGAGGCAATGTCAGATGCATGTAGTGAGTGAGACAAAACATCTCAGCTAAATTCTAATAATTTTTACGGAAAAAAATTTTTACGATAAAAAAGCATATAATGCATTGGAAAAATTCATTATCGCCTTCATTTTCAAGTTATAACAAAGACAACTGTACTTCTTTCAACAGTATCACTTATATTACAAAATATGCTCTAAAATCTTAGTTATCAAAGCATATACATAAATGACTAACTGTATGTATATAAAACTATCCTCTTGATACCAACATATGAATGCCAGATAAATGAGAATCCATATAAACTTTGTGGATCAACTCAGTATATTTACATGCGCTGAAAAAAAGATTTTGTTGTCGGAACGGAAATTTAGTTAAAATGGGATGTTTAATAAGGATCAAAATGGGATGTTTAATAATTGCAATTGTAAAATTTAATTGCGGCTTGTACGCTTTGCTCTCTCACTAATACATCGACACGAGGGAAAAACATGATAATGTCAACCGAATCGTGTATACCAAATATTTTAGTTCCAAATACAAAAATAATTATTTTAATATGCCGCTATATGATAAAAAAGAGCAAATATATAATTTCCCACTAATCTAATTGCGATTTGAAAAAACCTTTCCACCTTTTTCTTGTTTATTTTTCTGTTAAATTTCATTTAGAAGTAGACCTTACTATATGAGATTAATTAAAATCGAAAGAGCTACGTTAATATTTATATTTCGTGGTTCGATAAGAATACACCACAAAGTACGCGGTGCGTGTATAAAAATCTAGAAGATATGGCATTTGTATATATGAGAAATATCGATGAATCATAGCGACGGCGCGGTAACTAATATCGAATTTTAGATCAAGCATAATAGAGACGGTTTTTATTTTTCATGGTCCACAGGCTTTCACCTGATTCCAGGTTAAATGTTAATTGCCGACTAATAAATTTGCAAGCGCGCTTTAAAATCCCGTAAGTATTTCAATCACGCGCAAAATTCAAATTCGGGTGAAAGTTGAGAGATACGAGCGCTGGTCGGGACCTGGAATTGTCGCTAATTAGACGACAATGAAACGCGTTGTCCGCTTCAAAACTCAAACTCTTTTTTTCTTTTTCTTCCATGAAGACATTCGCCCCGTTTCATACGCGCGTTCTTACGCGAAAATATGAACGGACATAATTTTATAATAAAAATTATTGTAGAATTTTGTAATCGAGGAACAGGTCGACATTCTGCAGCAATTAACTATCCTTTCATTTCACGCGTGCTATTTATAGTTCAAAAACTGAAATGTGCTACTAAAAAATGTTTTAATATTTATTTATATTTTTATAGTTTATTTTATATTACTTTTATATTATATTATATATTTTTATAGTTTATTTTATACAATATATCTGCATTTTTTTTTATAGTTTTCAGAGACTGTGGTTTGTGAAATGTGCCATTAAAAAATTTGCTATGTTTCTAGTGATATTTACTGATGTTTCCTAACGATTCTTAACAATTTATTCCTGCACTACGTACAGAAAAAAAATATATATTGCACGGAAAAAAAGTTTGGTGGGATTAGTTTCTGCTGAAATATAAACGAACTAGAAATTTCGGTTGACGTTATCAGAATTCTGTTGAAGTTAATTATAAATATTGTTAACTTGAACAGAATTCTTGTAATTTTAACTAAAATTGCTGGTTTGTTTATATCAGAAGTTTGCTTAATTCAACCAAACTCTTTTCCATGAGCATTCAAGTAAATATTGCTTGTTTTTCAATAAGTTATTTCCACAAGTTCTTATATTCACAAATTTCTATCACGAGAGTTTATCACAAGCATCAAATTTATCGAAAATATATTTCAAATTTTAGTGAGTTTAGTATTTTGAATAAAAATATTAAATTAAAAGAAAAAATTCAGTTCACTCACTTTATAGAGTCGAGCCAACTTTTTTTTGGATAGTTTTATAATATTCTTGCAAAAAAATTAAATTCTTCTTTTGAGTACGCGATAATGAGCTTTTTCAAAATGTGTAATGGATATATTTCAAGACCACATAATTATCAAGAAAATATTCTTTGCTGGAAACCGTTATTTAAAACCATTACTTAAAAAATAAGGAAAGCAATTAATCGCTTTCCTTAGCAGTAGAATAACATTGTCTCCTGTGTACTAAAAACGTAGAAAACGTAGAAAGGGATTTTATGAAAAAAAAAAGAAAATTACAACATTCTGTTCGTGTGCGAACATAAGCGCGACTAGCAATTTTATATAACAGAGGCGTCGCCGCGCGAGGACTCGCCGACATCTCATTGCAGAATCGCAAGATGCGAGATAACACTCAAGCAACGAGGGTTGTCAAGCTCGTGTTTGCGAGAGTAAATGAACGTAGACGGATAGAGGAAGATAGCGATCGATCGTCGTGACGGCTGCGGCGCGAGTCGTCGTCATTGCGCGCCGAAAAGAAATCGCGGCTCGAAGGTGAGCGTTCTAAGGTCGTGGCGGCCGAGGCGAAACCGAGAGTCACGTCTCATTGAAGTACCACACGCGCCTCTTCCACGCGCGCGTACGGCACTTCTAGTAATTGTTACATCAGCGGTGCGGCGCGCAAATTACCGTTAATGCGTGGAGCGCGTATGCCTCGCCTCTACGAGTTTTCATAATCGACCCGGCGCGCCGCGCGCGTTGTGAATTATCGCCCGGCGCGGTCGTAAAACGCCACGAGGAACGTCGCCGGTGCAGTTCCGACGAATCAGGTTGCGATTTACATTTGATTACCGCGCGCCTCTGCAATTCCTGAGCGCGGAACCGACGGAATCATCGGCGTGGAGAAAGAGAGAGAGAGAGAGAGAGAGAGAGAGAAAGAGAGAGAAAGGTAAGATCGAGATCCAGGGATCACGTTTTTGCAAAGGCGTTACGACGATCGTAGAGACGACGCGGTTGGCACGTTGAAACAAATAAAATTGCACGAACGCGCAACTAGCACGCGCGAATACGTAAGAGTATCGCGAATCTGTACATGGAGAAAACATTGTAGGAAAAATTACGTTAGAACTGTATTTCTTTTTGCAATGTAGAGCTTTTTCCTGTAGAGCTGGACTATACTGACATTGGTTATAGTTATGCAAGAATGATTCAAGCCACAAAATTATGACTTTTTAATTTTTGTCTCAATAGATAGTCTTTCTACATAAACAAAAAAAAATCCAAGCCTTGTGGACATCTAAAATTAATTAAGAAACAGTTTTTATTTTCTACTAGTTGCGCCATTTTTTTCACTAGCTGTGTCTTGTTTACTTATTTTTTAAGGGTTAAGCTTGTCAATAACGTCCTTAAAGAGAAGAAAATTGATCATGCTTGACTTCTTGAACGATTACGAAGAATCTCAGTGCCATACTTTTTAAATCGTGCGTCAAATCTTCATCTTCATTTTTCTCGAAATGTAAGTTGGATCATTTTTGCATAACTACGACGAATTCTAATATAGAAATTATTATAGAAATAGTAAATTCGGTGATCTATCTTGTACATGATATAAAAAAACATTTAATTGCAATAATTTTGTAGTAAAAGTTAAACGTGCATAATAACATTTTTCCCAACAAATATATATAGTATAATAGTTCCGGTCATAATTCTGTACAGTCTAAGATTACAAAGATTTGTAATCTTAGACTTGTTGTGACTTTTACTGCACTATTTTCTCTGTGTATATGACATGTAACGTTTGCAACTTGATTTATGACGTTAAATTACGGCGACTTTTAAAGCGGCTTTCCGACGTTTTCTTCTTGCAACGCTTATCGTATGTTTTACTACTAATTATTCCGCCATATCTACAAACTTTCATAAAATTTATCTTGCATTAAATAGACAAACTGATGTTTATCGTGGATGGCAATATATTATTGACAGATTCCGGTTCGCTCGAAGGATTGATCGAAAAAGGGTGAGTCGTCTCGAGCAGGCACACTTATCGATGAAATTTTTGCGTTTACCTGTTAGATAAGTTGCCCGGTGCGGCAGGAGAAATTAACACGTTTTCTGCGAATGGTAGCGTAGATTTGCGAAAGTCAGGAGGGAAAAATATGTCGACTTTTTGCGCGATGAGACATTTGTTTCGAATACGCGAAGCTCGCGGACGACTCTCATGCGAAATAACGAGGCGCACAAATCGAACGCCGTGCATTTCCCGTGCATTTGATAATGTCGGCCTTTTTGGATTTTGATGTCCGGGTGATTGCAAAAAGCACGGTCGGTGTGTATGCAATGGCGAGTCGTGCAACGGCGTTGGAAACGCGCCTAGGGCGGCCGTCGTGCAAAAGAATGGAGAGCGTGAGGAGAAAAAGGAGCGCAAGGCTCTCGAGAGCCGAGTGCAAAGGAGGTAAAGCGTAAGCGGCGGGACGCGTGAAGGAGGAAAGCCGCGAGCACACGGCGGAAACCACGATACCGGGCGTTCTCCGCGAGAGTAATACAATGTGGAATGCACTTCGGGACGTAGGAATCCGACGGCGAGCGGGAAAGCTTGAAAAGGAAAGCAAAACGAAAGAAGCGATACGGGGGATATGTGGAAGAAAAATTTGCGGAAAAAATTCTGGGAAAATAAGTAATCGATGCATTTTTCACAAAGAGACACATGCAAAATGAAGCAATTTCTCTCACTGCAGACTTGCGTCTTGTCACTTGAATGATGAATTGAAACGCTGATTGAAATCTAATCGAGGGCAAGAATGTGCAGTTAATAGTTATGTGCATCGATGGAGAACCAAGTGCCACGACTAATTGCGTTTTTTGTACTATTGTTTCTCATTTTTATTACACGCGGTTCATATTTGCTGTTTAGCTTTGCTTTCATTTTGTAGCGCGAGAAGGCTTTTATTGAAGTTACAATAAAGGCGGAGGTGTGAATTAAATGTCTCGGATTTACAATTGCTGCTTAAGTGATTGCATTAATGACAGTCTCGTGCTTATGACCGCATGGCGGAAACGTTTCTATTCTGCGCGAGAGGTCGACGACAGTAATTCAATAAGGAACGCGCGCTCGGAACGTTCCGGGATTCGAGCAGAAATAAGAAAGCTTGACGTCGCGGAAAATAGCGAAGCTGTGTATTAAACTTGAGAAATACAACAAGAAGAGAACAAGGAGGAAGGGAGAGGGGAGAAGAAAGTCACTATTGCAATCTTAGATAAAATATTCAAAGAAACTCCATTACGAAACGCAAAGTTCGTAACAATTGAACATTTCAAAAATACGAAATACTCGAGCCCAAGAGTACATCACGAGAATGATTTTGCACACTGAGAAGAATAGCACTTGGATTGACAAAATCGGCGGTCACTCGCCTTCAAAGAAATGTTGTATCCATTGAACAAAATACGCGTTAGTGCAACAATAAGTTATAGTCATATAGTTACTGATTAAGTCGCAATCATTGAATTAATTGACAACTCTCATCACAGCAACTGTACAATTTGATCAATTGACTAAAGGTCTACTTGAACGAATTTTGTTCGTTCGAGTGAATTGTCTCATTAATTCAATTACTTCTGTTTTCTCAGTGTAAATGCAATGCAAATTAAGGATATACAGTGAGTCGCAAAATGGTTTAGACACAATAAAGTTGGGAGCTTATTAAACTGTCAAAATTGAAAGTCGTTGGATACTTACGCAATAATAATATAATTAATAACATAATAAAGACACTATATGATAATAAGTGAAAATAACGCTAATAATAATTAATAATCATAATAATTAATTTAATTACTGGGCAAGAGCATGTCAGTAATGATCCTCAAAGACTTGTTTGGTAAGCTCTCAACTTCATAGAGTCTAAACCATTTTGCAACCGACAAGTACAGTTTATCGAATGAAATTTTAGCCTAACAAAATACGCAGGTTTCGATTGAATTGAATTACGATCGCTTTGGCGGAGATAATAGTTACGTGCAATTTTTTCTGCGCTACTTTCTTCTCTAATTAAATCATTGCTCCGCGCAAACAACGAACTGCGAACGGTTCAGGCGTGCGATGTGCAGTATCGCGGCGATAATCTCGCCCCGGAGATGCTATTGAAATTACGGCCAGCGATTAACGAAAATATCCGAGGAGATTGAAGTGTGTCGTATCTCAAAGCTATGTACGTGCGGCAAGCACGGCCGCAAGGGCAGCGAAGTTATAACCGCAGGCAGAGACTCTGAATGAGAGCGCTCGAGTGTAAACCAGGTAAATGTAACGAGCTACGTGGCACGGACGGCGAAGAAAGCTTAGCACGGCGTAGAAACCGGCCAAGAATGCATCTTGCCGAACGCATCTCGCGGGCAGCGATCTCGCGAGTCCGCTTCCACGCGTTGTTCCCGTCGTCGTCGTTGTTGCTGTGCGTAAGATCGCATGAGTCACGCACTCGAATTCCACATTATCCAATTAAATTAATGCGCGATAATCTGCGCGAGTTTATTGACTGAACGTGTATAACTCGCGCTAACGAATACCCGGCGTTTATCTACAGCGAGACATAATGCGTTTGATAATCACGCTCTACTCAACGAGCATTGAAATCGACTAAAATTTCCTTTGATCGAAATAATCGGCAAGTCAATCATTGGGATTAATTTATCGTCGTATGTGAAATCACAAATAATTTCGTCGATTGAGGAAATTAATGATTAACACGTTGACTACCTGGCTCATTTCTGTCGATTATTTCAACTTAATTTTCAATCCCCGAAAAGGAGGTGAACAAATAGTTCGTTCATTGGTTCTTTATTGACTATATGTTAGATTTGTTACATATAGTTGGTTTTATGCACAGAAAAAACGATTGGTATTTGTAACTATAAGCACACAGAGAGATAATTGTTATAAATTATAGTCAAGAAAAACAATTTTTTTAATCAATTCTTTTATGTTAGTGATAATAACCTCTTGTGCATATCACTACCATTTTTGTCTTAAAGCAACTAAATTGGTTGGGAGCAAAATAACGATGACTTTAGTTAATCAATCTTTTTTTCTCTCAGTGGACGAATCCGGTCCAGTGGAAAATTCCGATCGTAGTTACCAGAGTTCTTTTCAGGTTGACCAGAAATCTTGTTAACTCAAACAGAATTTTAGTGACTTCAATCGGAACCTTTGACTCGTTCATATCTCACCAAAAAGTTCGTTAATCCAACCAAACCTTTCTTTCCGTATACATGACAATGTTATAGCGGTTGTCGTAGTAATGAACGTATCAATCAAACTTTCATGTGTCTAACTGTACATTCATTAATAATTAATCCCATCTATCAGTTAAATAATTTGTGACATACATGACAATTGATTAATTTTCATTATTGATTGTCCGATTGTTTCGGTCGAAGAAAATTTTTATCGATTAAAGTGATGCTGGAGTCAATGGCGAATTTGAAAAATGTTGATAACGTAAAGATGATCGTCACTAATATAATATAGTCATTAATATAATCTTTTTCGTATTTCTTGTACATATAGATCTTATGTAAATATATATTGTTTTACTCTACCATATTTAGTGGAGAACCTAGCCACGCATATACATAGAAATCTTTTTACAAACTTTCCCGATATTTTTAAGTTTATAAATTCAAATATAAGGGTTCAGCAATATTTTATGAAATTTTTCTAAGTGGAGCAAGCTCCCGTTCAATATACACAAACTACGGATCTTCTGTGTCAGGCAAATATTTACTTTAACTGGCAGAATCTCTACCAAGCTAAAAAAATTAGTGTAAACTCTGAAAATGTCAACTGTGAAATTGTTTATCGTTTTCGTCATATATCGAGCAATGTTCCAATTCATCCTCGCACGTATTTTTATTGTGTAAAAGCGTTTGTAACTCTGTATAGCTGATAAAACGTGAACTTTACAAAAAAGCCAGTATTCCGTTGATCAAAAAATTCCCTTTAATAGGAATGCTGCAAATTCCAATACCTGCCAACACCGGCTTTATTTCGTGCACCATGTGACAGCTGTGAGATTGCACGAATTGAGTAAATGGGAATGAGTCACGCGGTCTATTGTCATGGCGATAAAGAAGAAAAGGAAAGGAAAAATCGACACGTAACACAGGCGATAATTATGTGTCGCGACGGCAGGCTCGCGCGTCGTTTCCGCGCCAGCCGAGGAAAAGCGAAAACCACGCATTGTGACCGGCCGCTTCTCGCGCATAATCGCCAGCATAATTGCACCTCCCCTTTAATGGGCGACGTTGAGAATCGATTTCTCTCGCTCCGCCGGTGAATCAACAATTAGACGCCGGGCGCGTACCTTTACGACGGGCAACTTTCGAAAATCCCGAACCGCGCGTACGCGCGCGGTCGAGGAGGCGCGAGCGTCAGTGAAATTTTCACGGATGGACGGCACCGCTGATCTAGAATCCGCCGCAAAATCGACCAACAGGACTCGCCTGCATCCTGCGTGTCGATTCTCTCCGGTTGAGACCGAGACGGAAGGAGGACGACGGCAACGACGGTTCGCAGCGAGCTGCGAATCTCGCCAATTTTCACGACGAGCTCCGACACTGATCGCACGGGCACTCCAGATCCAACGCGCCTCATCGTCTCCCCGCCCTCTGATAATTCACATTTCCGCGTTTCATAAAATATCTCCTCCTTGCCACGGTCTCCATTCGTGTCGTCTTACTTACGTACTGTTCTATCCGCGGGATATTTATTACACGACGAATCTCCACGGTACCATGCGTCACGACGCAGTAGAGAGAGAGAGAGAGAGAGAGAGAGAGAGAGAGAGAGAGAGAGAGAGAGAGAGA
>NW_022639451.1:3843046-3911870 GCF_010583005.1 Odontomachus brunneus
GAGAGAGAGAGAGAGAGAGAGAGAGAGAGAGAGAGAGAGAGAGAGAGAAAGGGAGAGAGAGACAAGTCAAGGAAACTCGAGACGGAGATTTACACGCCTCGAGATTTAAATTAGATAGCCATGAGCGGTTGTATCGAATTATTTAAACGAGCGGCGCACGAGCGCGCGAGAGAACAAACAAATGGGAGAAAAAGCATCGGGACATTTTGCATTAATCGGCGGTCGTCTCGTGGAGAATGGGCATTTGCGCGATTTGTCACCTCACTTATGAGCGACACATAGGAGTAAACTAACGTGTAAGCGAACGAGCGCTTTCACTCCGTGGATATGAATACATCGAACTTTTACGGAACGCTATGAGAAACGCTATAAAGATAAATTCGCCGCGACTTTTCTGCACGAAGCAGAATCGAAATCGGCTTTATCGCGACCAAAGATACGCGAAGCAGCGAGAGAAAAGACTCAACAGCCACCATTTTTCTCTTTTCTGCAGCGAGTCCGACGCAAAAATCGTCGCATCTCGTGCGTGTCTCTTCCCTGTCCTGAGGAAGAGGTTCCCGACGAAAACCATCCCGATATCATCGCGATTCCTACGTCTCGAGCACGGCATATCCGCGAGATTTATGCCGAATAGAGGACCCAGCTCACAGCATTCGCATCCGTCGAGAGAGAAAGAAAGAGAGTGAGAGAGAGAGAGTGAGAGGGGAAGAGGGGGGGAGAGCGGGATGAGCGAATGCTCGCGCGGGAGGCGAATCGGTGTGGTAGTAGCGGCAGTAATAGTAACAGCGTTGGTAGTAGTAAGAGGAACGTTGGAAATGATCATCCTGCCGAGTCACGGATACTTGACTGGCTATATAACACGACGGAGTCGTGCACCGTGGCAATACGGGCCGTTCTAAAAGTCCGGCATAGAAATCTCTCGGTTCGCTCTCTCCATGCACGCGGCACGGCCAGCCACCGGCCGACGATGCACCGCGCGTCGTCGTGCATTGCGTCGCGTCGCGCCGCGGTGCAACGAGAGAGTCGCAGCGCGCGCAGCTGCATGCAAATCTCTGAGCGGGGACGCGCTCTCTTCTCAACAGCGCGTCGGGCATTCATCAAATGGGAAAACATTCTAACCTAAAAAAAAAACAGAGAGAGAGAGAGAGAACTTTAATTGCAAGGTATTAACTCTTGTAATCCTATTTTTGCACACGGAAAAATACATACTGCATTCGAGTAAATGTTACTTATTTTAAGCACTTCAGAATCCTATAAACCCGCAAATCTATCTCATAAGCTCATAATGAGCATCAATAATTCTGTTGTAAAACTGGCAGAATTGGCCAATAGCTATTTGCTGGTCACAACGGAATTAATCTGAACTTGGTCACCCTAATTAGTCAAAGTTACACTAATTTTAATGGAAGGGAATTCTAGTCGGTTCTAGTTAATGTCTCCAACAATGTTCTCGAGATTGGGAAGCACCGGAAAAATCAGAGACTTTGATGTGAGTGACGTTAATCTTTGCCGCGCATCGGCTTAATTAATTAACTAATATGAGCGAGCTGACGACAGGAGGTCACCAGCTAGGAAGTATAACGTGGAGTCGCTCCCACGTTCTTAAAAGTTCCGTGATGCGATATCGCGCGCTACAGCACAATGAAAGATGAGATGAGTAAAGATTAGAAGGGGGCTTGGCATCAGAGGTACACCCAAAAAAAGAATAATCTCATCCTTAGCAGAATCCTCTTATATATTAGCCTCAAGAAGATTCTTCTAAAGCTTCTTCTTCAAAAAGAAAGTATTCTAAGTATAATATCTTTGGTGAGGGAAATTTTTTTTATCTACAGTACAAATCTTAGTAGAAATTTCTTTCAACAAGAAGACATTCTGCTTCAAGTAAACATATTCCTTTTGATTCGAAAGAAAACGAAGTTAGAGTAATAGTAGATTTCTGATTCATTATCGACTTTATTAGGGGAATACTTCGTAAAGGAATATTCTTATAGTGTTCCCCTAGAATACGAGATTATAACAAAACAGCAAATAAGGTTCTTTTTTGGCTATAAATATAGCCAATATATATAATTTATATAATTTAGAAAAAAATCTAAAAAAATTTAATTTTCCTTCTATGAAAAATTATACTTAAAAATATAATTATACAGTCATGTAATTTTTTGTACGGAGAAAATTAGATTTTTTTTTAGAGAAAAATGTCGCTGTGACGGCACGATTGTGCGAATAGATAGTGAATATAGAGCAACCGTTTCTCGTTGTTCAGTCGTTCACACGTTCGCGATGACACTTGTGCGAAAGATAAATGACGTTTAGAGACACGTATGAAATATACAGGGGATTCATACAGCAAGAGCGTAATTTAGCTTGGCCGAGTTTTAATAGCAGATCCGTCGATCAGCCGTAACTCTTCTTTCATCCAGTACGTCTTTCGAGGCGCCAATAATTGCAGATCGATTGATCATTGTTAACGAAGCGATTCTCGCGGATTGAGTCTCTGGCTCTCGACTGACTAACGATATTTAGCCAATGTGACACAAGATCTAGTTTCCAATATTAAAAAGAAAGAGAAGGTTAACGAGATCTCATCTCTCGTTTAAATTCGAGCGTTCCTTACCAAGCGCTTTTTCACAGGTGGAAAGACGTTGCTTTTCCGGCGAACTATTATCGATAGGAAAATGGCACGTATAAGAAGATTTAATAAAGCCGGTCAACTTCGTGCACGTACACGCGCTCGGCGGTTGGTCCAAAGTGAAATCGGAACAAAATGATTAAGAAGATAATTGCGTTTTCACTTTATCACAGTCATCAGAGTCACAAAGTGCCAGTTACAAGCTCATTACGAATGCGTCCTCGGAAATGCCGATCCTCCGTCTGTTCTGAGCCGCGGCGAGATAATTCGCGGTGTTTAGAGTCGCGGCTCAACGTGTCGGAGCCGCGTCTTAAAATCGGCGAAAGGTGCAAGACCACATGGGCCGGCGGAGTAGAAACTTCAAGTGACACGGACGGGTCGTAAGAGCCCGGTGTAAACGTCGATAAAGCTCGCCGGCCAATAAAGTCGCTCTCGATAAAGCAGCGTTACACGTCGAACCACGGCTCTGGCGAGGAGTGCGAAAAGAGGAGATTTCACCTCCTCGGGAACGAGTCCGTCTCCGGCATAAAAGCGGAGGCCCATCGCGGCACTCCGCGCTGAATATCATTAAATGTCGCCACGTCGCGTAATGATATTCAACGCTTCTCCACGGTTCTCGCGAGGTTCACGAGGTTAAGAACTTTCCACCAGGTTCGTGGCCGGAATGGCCGATCGCGTATGCCACTTTGAAGAGGAAGCAGCAGAAGAAAAAGAAAGATTCCGCTCGTCTTGGTCGGCCGTGGCCTCGAAAAAGAATCGCTGCTCGAGTCCCGCTTTCCTGTCGTTTGCAATAGCAATTAATACGAGCGAGGACGACCGCTCCTAGTCGGCACACTATCACGCGGATAGAATATACGGATCTTGTGGAAAGAAGAGGTGAAAAAAGGAAGGGGACGCGATGGAGCGTAACTTCCATCTTGATCTCACGCGCCACAGCCGGGAGTGAAAACGTAATTAGCGTGTGAACAATCTGACAATCTTGCCTTTATGATCGCGCATCGCGATCACGCCAGCAATTATCCCAACAAGCGCTTTAAATATCTCGCGCTCCGTTCGAAATTCGACCTAATCGCGCGGCGCGAAATAGCACGTGCAACTTATCTCGTATGTGATTTCATTATCTATTTGTTAATAACCAAAAAGATATAATCTTATTTTTTAGCAGAGATCCTCTTATACATGATCTCAAGAGGATTCTTCCAGAACCAAGAGAAAACTCTAACATTAAGATAAAGAACTGCAAAGTGCTTGCAATTAGAGTTCTTATTTCCTGTAATTTTATATTTTAAGTGAGAACTCTTATCGGGATAATATTCATCTTCTAATGAAGTAAACTATTAATTGGAAATCTACCAGATGTTATTCTAACTCTTCTTCTTTTAAATCAAGAGAAATATATTTACTTGACGCAGAATGCTGTGTCACTAGAAGAAATTTCTACCAAGACTTGCACAGTCGGCCGATTAAGTGTAGCAGCACTTTTCCTCGATGAGTTTTGCACCGCATTCTATATTCAATGAGAAAAACGTATCTCATGAGGATTACTGAAAAACAAATTCTTCTATTGGATACGGGATGTTCTACGAAATTGATCAAAAGTGTCACTACACTTAGTCAATCGACTGTACTGTAAATAAAAAACGATGTTCTAACTTCGAGAATATGTGTTTAGAATATTTCTTTTGGATTCAGAAGAATCGTCTTGAAGCCATGTATAAAAGAATTTCCGTTAAAGATATGATTATATCTTTAAGAGTATTTTTCCAACATATGTTCCATCGCTGTTTCCCTCTTTCGCAAGAGGAGGGATTTTAATTTTATTAATGAGAATTGGTCACGTAACGCATTATGGCTGAAAATAATCTTTATCATTCTTGCGAGAATGTTTAAATATTTATTGCACAGCTTTGAATTATAGATACTATGAATATCATTATTAACGCAAGTGCGTTAATGTGACTTCAAGTCACATAACAGTAAATTAATAGTTCTCGTAGCGATAAAGTGATAAAAATCACTCAGAAGTTATCTTAAATCACAAAGAAACGAGTGGCTCGCGCGAAGTCTGCGGAAATCTACGGATTGTCACGAACCGGAACCTTCTCCTTTGCCCGAATTTTAGGAAAACCATAATAAGGCAGCGAATCATTTTCACAAGCGCTTTCTACGCTGCTGGCTCGTTCTACGCTCGTTCTTACGTCTGTACGACGTCTAAGTCCCTAACGGCTACGTTCCGCAGCTATGCAACTATTCGCGTTCTGTTCTGATAAATGGATTGTCTGAACCGCAATCTACTTTCGCCATTTGCATTTCTCGGATACCAACGAAAATTGCTTCATATTGAATCGTTATCTGATATACATGTCGCCGCAGTTAGCAAATACTGTCGTTATAACGACACCGGTTTGCACCACGTGCCTCTTCACATACTTCAAAAGTCTCATATTATATTATCTGCACGCTACAATCGTGAAAGGTTTCTTAACCCGAGGCGAAATTTAGATTGTACGTTAAGCCTGCAAATGTCGTTGAACTTGCAGGCAGCGAAAAATCTCAATATGTAGCGTTTAGTTTCAGACTATCGTGTCTCTATGATGTTAGAAATCGTAACTTATTATCGTTTCCTCAGTGTGGACATTTAAAGAACTTGCTAACAACGTTTACCCGAGTCGAAATTTTGATTTCACATTAGCCCTGCAAATATCGTCGAACTTGAAGAACTAATAAAAAATCTGAAGATATTAGGAGCTTGCAAAAGTTTATTGGATTGTCGATGATTTTATTGATTCAAAAGATGAGTCATTTTACAAACTTGGAATTAATTGTCTGGGAGGTAACATTCAACATTTTGATTGAACACGATGTGTGTCCGTGCTGTTTTGTCATTAATTAATAAATAGTTAATTAATTAATAGTTAAGAATCCGACGAGCTTTTACAAACTCCTAATATAACATTATACAAGCTATTGACCTACCTTGATACTGCAGAAGATTGTCCACTGTTGTTTTCTTTATATTGAAGAAATTCGAAGAAGTTAAAGATATTCGAAGAAATATTCGTTTAATAATTATTTTGTCCAATAATATTTTTCAATAATTTGTTTAATAATTACTTGATTATTTCAATATATTCTAATAGAGAGAAAATTTTGTGATAAAAATTTACTATAAAATTTTGCAACCGAACAATTGATCGACGTTATACAATAATTGATTATCCTTTCATTTTAAATGTATAATTTAATATATTTTAGGAACTGAAATATATATATATATATATATATATATATATATATATATATATATATATATATATATATATACTATTAAAAATTTGCTATATTCCTAGCAAAATGTATTGTACTCTTTAGTAAGACAGATCTTATTGACATGACTATCAGCGATCACTCGCCTTCAAAGAAATATTGTATCTATTAAACAAATTATGTTAGTGCAACAATAACTAATAGAGGGTTAACAAGACTAAACAATGTGGACAGTACTGAGGTTTCCAACAAAAAAAATCAGAGAAATAATAAAGGAAGTTAAAGAATTTATTGCAAAAACGCGCGAATGTTACCCATATGTGAGACTCCCGGAGTCTCCAAAAAGATATCTTTCCATGGGCTGAAAACTGCCACAAAATCGCTATCACTCGATAATTTCTTGACACTTTATCGTTACGGAAATCATATGATAATTGACGATAAGTAAAGCGTGGCATTATTATATATTAATATATTAATTGGCAAATATATACCTGTGATTGGCAACTGGCTCTATTCAAGCTAAATTTGTGTAAATAAGCGTATATTAAATTATTTAATAAGATAAAAGATGTCTTAAGAATGTCTAAGGGGAAATAGGTAAAAGAACAAGTCTTAATCTCATCTCTTCCTAATTTTCTTTTTCTTTTTTTCCTTTCCTGCTCTTTTTCTTTATTTTATGGAAGTTTTGATGAGATTTGTAGCTCTTAAAAGAGCTGATATGAAGCTGTAAAGACAAAAATGACAGTTACTTTTGTCTAATAATGCTACGCTTCAATAAAGATTTTAAGTGAATTTCGGTGCAATAACAATATACTTGTAATAAACACAAGTGAAGAAAGCAGATATGAATAAGACAGAAGAAACATTATTAGACTGAAAATTTAGCGAGACATATTATATATTATTTTAAAGTCGGTATTTGTAGCTGTAAAATAATTCATAATCTTTGCTTGACAACGTAATTAATTACAATTTTGTATTCATAGGCCATTAATGACCTGTTTGGATCATTGTTTCTTGTATAAATTAATAAATGCGGATATAGTTTGCTGAGAATAATCGCAGATTTATGAAGCTACAATTACTTCATTAGTGACAATGGACTACGAATGCCGACTTAGATTTCGACTCGGGTATATTTTTATTCCCGGTAAGTTCGTCAAAAGACTGTTAAAAATATCCTATATAACAAATGGTTTGGTGTACCTTGGAAATATATGATGTATCGCTGCCTGCATCCCGCCGTCCTGCGTCCTCCATATTGATCTCCGATCCAGCCTCTAGCTATTTCGATGTAACACTGACACTCGCGCACAGACACGATTCAATCAAAGATATACGTATTGAACAACGCGACGCGACGAGAGACTAATTAGGTGTATCAAAAAAACCGATGAAATAGTTGATAGCAACGACAGATAAAGCACTGACACACGCGGCCCGTAGTATGCGTGTCGCTCGCCGCTCCGAGACTGAATGAAAACATATGGGAAAATCTGCGAGGCACGAGAATAAGTTTGATCTCCTAGGAAGTCCCGAATGTTTTGATTGCGTAGAGGAACAATAGATGACACACCGACACACGTTAGTCCGTTAGTATACGTTTCGCTCGCTGGCCCGAGACTGAATGGAAACATCTGCAAAAAGTCCGCGACGTATACCGTTAATTTGGACCTTCTTGAAGGTCTCCGATGTTTTAGCCGTCTGATCACGCGGGACTTATCGATAAGCGACAACTGTTGGCGATAGGACCGGATGTGTTTACATTTCTTGCTAATTGTTCTAGTACTTTCGCGCTTCACTCACTTTCTTGCAACCTCGAGCGCGTTATACGATATTTTGAATAAGATATTATAAGCGTGTGAGAGGAAAACGCTAAGAACCAAAAGTGTCTAAAGAAACTAATATGAGGAGTATAAAAAGAAGATATTAGTACTTTGGATACTTACATTTCGACTTGGAGACGAAAGGACAACGCTTGCTTGAAGTTTGCGACTCGAACAATCGAGTATTTCAGTTTGTGCTAATAGAATAAATTATAATTGCATTAAAATTTGCATGCGAATTTGAAAAATTCAATTGAGAAGTATCCGACTGTAATTCGACAAGATCTTTATAGATACAGAAATGAAAACTTAAATTGATAATAGTGGAAGAGTAATTATAATCAACAAAAGTAAAATTGAGTGGTATGCAATGAAGAATACGAGGAATAAGAGAGCGAAATAGGAACAACGAAAGTGTGAAAGTGCGAAAATTCTCTTCAATGTTCTCATTGTTTTGCACTTTCAAGCCTATCACGATCTCACGAATTGATCTTAGCTGCGAGAAAAGCAATGTAGCAATCGGCTCACGAAATTTCTACGTCAATTCGCGCGACTACCGATTCACTTCTCGCTGCTGAAGCTGAAGGAGCTGGTGATCCTTGCTCGCGCCGCCGTGGAACAATCCGCGATTGCACGGTAATTGATTGTCAGAACCGCAAACGACTTTCGCCGCTTGCCTTTGTCAGGCAGCGCGAGTACGAACAAACGAATACGTATTCTAAATTTCTCTCCCCGCCAAGCACGACGTTAGACGTGAGTACTCGCGACCGGAGAACTGTATCTCAGGTCTTTAACCCTATCGTGCATAGATAGTTACGCGCGAGAAAGAATAAGCGCAAAATCTCGCGCGAACGCTTTTCAAACCTGTCAGCGGTAAACGAAACAAACGACAAGAGAGAATTTGTAGTCGCTTGACAGAATTAAAACGCTTCTCATTAATATTTCTCGACAATTGAACGCGAACATGTACTTTTAAATCGGATCTATCACTTTTCACATCGCGCGTTTTAAACATAATCAGATAATATCAGATAATATAATGATCAAATTAAAAATAATCCAATCTAATTATCAGATAAAATGCAAATTTTTTATTTAATTATAAATGATCAGATAAAATAAAACAAATTAATTTAATAATTAAAAATAAAATTAAAAATGATTAGCGAAGTATAGAAAATACAAAGAAAGATATGTAAATATTTTATGAAAAAAAAATATATATATATATGATTTCCAGTACTTAATTACTTCATTAATTGGACGTTTTGATATGTAAATTTAATAATAAAGCTCGACATCGTACTCGATCGACTCTCGTCGCGGTTTTCAACGATGCTTGAACGAAAGTGACGCATACAAGTATGAGCGGAGTGCATTAAACTCACTAAACTCTCGTATTGTGTGTAGCCGTTGTTGATGCGCGCTATCTCCACCTTTACTTTCTTTTCAGATATCGACCAGCAGAACTACCTGGAGGCTGCTGCTCGTCTGCCTGGTGGTACTGCTTCTAGGCCTCCTCCAGCACACCGAAGGTAGCCTATAATTTCAGCGTTCTCGTCCATTTGCAGCGATTACCTGTCTTTTGTAACGATCGCTCGGCAAGTCGTGACAACTCGAGCTATTAACGTACAATCTATATCTCTTTGCTCGCGGACTCGGATAAACGCACACCCGCGCGCTCGCGGGGGCGACTGGTGCTGCGAAATTCCGCTAATGCGACGACTGGTCGTGTCGAGGCTCAGCTAATGATTCATTATTGATCGGCTATCGATGATTGATCAACAACGTAACGCGTTCTTTCACAGCGTCATTACGTCAGAGCCTCTAGTCTCGCGAACGGCATCACGGTTAATGATTTCTTCATCGTTCATTACGTAAATTATCCACCGATTCCGTCGATCTATCGATGAGACAAAGGCGCGGGCGCGCGTGGCGAACGATCGGGAGCAGAAAACGTTTCGAGCGAGGAAACGCGGTATTTCCGTTGCACCGCCTCACAGGCCTCCCACTTTCAACAAGCTTCCCAGCTGTTATAATACAATATTCCAAAAAGTGCAAAAGGGCCCCGTCGACGTTGTTGCGTCACATGTAAAACGGTTCCACGATAATCGATTCTAACGGGTGAAAGGCAGCCGCCAGAAGTTTCGTGGCAGAATGTAAGCGCGAAATCTTACGCAACATTGAAACACATATTCGCTCGCGCGTTACGTAATCGTCCGGGGTAGAATCGGCGCGATTCTTTACGTAATTATCTGGCGATTGTCCATCGGTATATGTGAGCGTATGTGTGCGCTTGTATGTCGCCGCAGGTGCGAGGAAGAGATTCCGCAGGCCGACGACTTCCGCGCCGTCGATCTCGAGCGATCAGGAGGTTTCAGCCAGTGTCAACAGGTTCAAGGTCACGCGAAATCGTGTCAGCAACAAGAGCTCGAAGAACGAGCTTCAACCCGGCAAGACGAACGACTACAAGGTAGGCGAGTGCTTGCTCGTTACGACCAGCAACGCGCTGATGACAACGATGTTATCGCGACATGCTAATCGCTTCTTGGAACGTCTGTATTTCATTCGCGTGTTAATTGCGCGTCTTTCCCCGAGCTGACGGAATTATGAGCCTCGAGGTTGTTCGCTTTACTGAGAGGATCAGCAACCGCCGCGACTCATCTGCATAAAAAAAATGCTCAGTTATTGCCGCGAAATTGTGCCGTGAGATTTTGCCCGCAAGCGCGGCACTTTCCGTGCAATTCATTCAAACACTCGAAGAAAGAATCGGCCAGTCGCGTTAAGCCTTTCTGTTCTTTGCTTACTTCTTCTCTGTCTTTTTCTGGCTTAAGGCTTAAGGTTTGGGAAAGAGATAAAGAGAAAAAAACAGGAAGCAAAGAACACATTGTAGATTAAACTTTAGCGTCTTTAGTTACTCGCATTTTTACACTGAGAGAAAAGAAGTTGGTGTTTGTCATTATATCCGCTAAATTTTTTGGAGTTGAGTGATTCGAGACGAGTGAAAAGTGACTGTGTTTTTACTCGAAGCGATAGTGAAAATACTGCTACTCGAAGTCGTAACAGTATTTCACTCAGATTTAAAATAGATTCTGACACTATATGAGCGAACGTTTTAGTCGATTAGAATGAACATGTTTCTGTCACGATGAAGCGCATCAGATGCAATTTTCTCTTCAATTTTGAGTGAAAATATTCACTCGACGATTAAGAGAAATCACGAGTGAAAAATCCTTCGAATTCGAGTGAATCGCGGTAGTCGTTCTATTTTTCGAGTGAAATTTCACTCCGAGAAATTTAGAGAGTGTACAAGAATTATGATCAGGAGAACCATGTATTTTTGTGGTAAATGTTATTATAGTGTTAGTAATAATAATGTTATGTGTATATTACTACTATTTTGTATAATATATGTATATTTATGTATATTACTACTTTTTTGTGAGGACAAGGAGATATAATTGGCGCCGAAAATAGCAATTTTTAGTAAGTTTAACTATTCTTTTCTTCTTAGAATACGTTACAAGAAACTTTTCGGACCAATATTACATGTAGTCGTTTAAACGCGACAATTATTTTTCATCGCGCGTCTTAAGAGTGATCGAAGATTACAATGTAACGTTATAAAAATGAACAATGCATCGCCGCCATTATCCGTTTAATTCTTCAGCATTAATAATTCCGTGTTCTTTTCGTCCACAGCTCGTGTGCTATTACACAAATTGGTCTCAGTATCGCACGAAGATCGGCAAGTTCCTGCCGGAGGACATTCAACCTGACCTCTGCACCCACGTTATCTTCGCCTTCGGATGGCTGAAGAAGAACAAACTGACCAGTTTCGAGTCGAACGATGAAACGAAGGACGGCAAGATCGGCTTGTACGAGAGGGTGGTGAATCTGAAAAAAGCTAACCCGTCCCTGAAGGTCCTACTCGCGATCGGTAAGCCCGCTCGAGTCCGCTTAGTCCTCCGCCGTAGTCACCCTCGAAGACCGCCGGCCACTAAGAGCGCGCATTGTAACTAAATTATCGACATGGCCATGGTCATTATTAACTCGACGATAACCACCGGCGATCCTCGAGGACATAGAACAAAAGAGCCTCTCGCGCAAATGCCGCTGGACGAAGTTGCCGTATAAAACCGCTTTTTTCCTCTGTTTCGTTGCGCTCGTCCAGGTGGTTGGTCTTTCGGCACGCAGAAGTTCAAGGACGTGTCCTCCACGAGATACGCCCGGCAGACCTTCATCTATAGCGCCTTACCGTACCTGCGAGACAGGAACTTCGACGGCCTTGACATCGACTGGGAATACCCGAAGGGTGGAGACGACAAGAAGAACTATGTGCTGCTGCTGAAGGGTAAAGACTGCCGCGACTCTCAAAGGGCAAGAAACGCGAATTCCACACGACTGGAAATGTCAGAGGCACGAGTGAGCGCACGTGCGGTGCATTGCGTTGTGGGTCTTCGTTAAAAGGCCATTAATGCCCAGTTTGTTCATTGCCCGTGGGTAAGACCCCGGTGTTAGGCGTGAAGCGCGCGGCACGTGCCGCACCTGACATTTTCACCGCGTGTTCGTGCACGTCCGTCACGTCGCAACTTGAATTCATTTCTCATCGGCTTTGCCCGTTTGTTCGCAGAGCTCCGGGAGGCCTTCGAGGCGGAGGCGCAAGAGAGGAAGAAGCCGCGACTCTTACTGACTGCCGCGGTGCCGGTCGGACCTGACAACGTTAAGAGCGGGTACGATGTGCCCGCCGTTGCAAGGTACGATATCGCGAATTTTCATGTGGAAATATAACAGAGATAAATTCATAGAGAATTCACGACACACAGTGGTTAGTAGTAAAAGAAATTTACAATTGAAGGAGTTGAAAATTCGTGTCGAAATGACGAAATCCTCAAATCGCAAACGCTACTTATTTTTAGACAATTCTTGGATATTGCTATGCATATTTTCTAAACCGTACTTTCTGTCCAGAATTTTGCTAAAAGATACTGCGAATTTAAACAGCATTGGCAGTGAAAATGCAATGAACGAGCTTTAAATCTGCTGTAAAATTATTTTTAATATCTGTTCAATAGTCGACACTCCACTTATTTTCGGCATTCTTACGCGGACGTTAAGGAGTATGGGGATTTAAAAAGAAACAAGTAAATAAAAATAAAAATTAATAAATCCTTCCATACACCCCTTTGATATTAGGTAGGGTCCGAACAAGGATGCCGAAAAGTGTGGTGAGTGTTGTAACGAGTGCCAGCTACTGGGTGTGTTTTTCTTCAGTTTCTCAAATCGCAAAGTTCTAAATCGCTGTGACACAGGTTTTTCGTTTCGCTCTTATCGACGTCGCGATAGTACTCGTATAAAAGAACTTTTTTGTTCGGTTAGTTACCTGGACTTCATCAATCTCATGGCCTACGACTTCCACGGGAAATGGGAAAGAGAGACCGGTCACAACGCCCCGCTGTACGCCTCGTCACTGGACTCGGAATGGCAGAAACAATTGAGCGTTGACAATGCGGCCACCATGTGGGTCAAGCTCGGAGCACCGAAGGAAAAACTTATTATAGGCATGCCCACGTACGGCCGATCCTTTACCCTTTCGAATTCGGCCAATTTCCGTGTACACTCTCCGGCTAATGGCGGCGGGAAAGCCGGCGAATACACCAAGGAGTCCGGTTTCCTCGCGTACTACGAGGTACTTTCCAATCTCGCGTTCGCGGCGAGCAGTATATGTCGAACATATGATAAATTATATATCGATATGTACACATAATAACGACTTCGTCAGTTAGGAGAGAGGAAAAGAGTTAAGAAAAGAATACGAACATAATTGAGTGTAAAAAATTGTAATCCTAAATGTTCCAAAGATCATAAGGACCTATGTGAAGTTAAAAGAGAAGAAGAAAGTTGTTGGTAGATATTTTGGAAGAATATAAAGACAATATTTTTACACAATTATAAAAAAAACGCGTTGGATTTTGCATTATTTTAAACGAACACAGTAATTTTCATTACGCTGTATCGCTTGATTATGTGAAAGACGATAAATTTGATAAAGAATAAGAATCCCGCTTTAATTAAAGTCTCTCAGATTAATTTGATCATTTTTCAATTATAGATTTGCGAAATGTTGCATAACGGCGCCGCGTACGTATGGGACGATGAGATGAAGGTACCTTATTTGGTGTACAATGACCAGTGGGTTGGCTTCGACGATGAGAAGTCCATCAGGAATAAGATGCACTGGCTAAAGAGCAAAGGTTACGGCGGTGCGATGGTGTGGACGGTCGACATGGACGACTTCAACGGCACCGTTTGCGGCGGGAACGTACGGTATCCGTTGATCGGCGCGATGAGGGAGGAGCTTAGGGGTATTTCACGAGGTTCCAGTGCCAAGGACATCGACTGGAGCGCAGTTGCTACCACCATCACGGAGACGATCATAAAGAAACCCGAGCCTTACAAGATCTCCGTTTCGGAGGTCCTCAGTAAATCGAAGAAGCTCCAAAAGTCCACGCAACTCGTCATCAACATTCCGACTCAAGGTGCTCCTTCGCAATTCAGTTCCTAAAATTCAGATTGTCTTTTTATATTCTGTGTTAAATACGTAAAAATGTTTTTTCTTTACGTGATATATATTCATTTTTTTAATATTTAAAGTTGTAATTGAAAGAGATACGATAGAGTTTCTCTTTCTTTCTTTACCTCCGTGGAGATTAGTGAAACCATAACGAAAGTTTTCTTACACATTGGCAGAGAGAGAAGCGCAAACCATTTGTTACTTGACGAATTGGTCGCACAAAAGGCCGGGAATGGGACGATTCAGTCCAGAAGATATCGACTCCACTCTCTGCACTCACGTGGTGTACGCATTCGCCACTCTGAAGGATCACCTGCTTACTGAAGGAAGCGACAAAGATGCTGAAATGTATCACAGATTGATCGCACTCCGCGACAAGAATCCTGATATTAAGGTCGCCATATATTTTTGCAGATTGCACAATATTTTCTAATGTCGTTGTAATCTATATATAATATGATATCTATTAATTCCTATTAATTCTTGAACCTTTCGACCGATCTAGACCTAATTTTGCACAATTACTTTCTAGGAAAATATAGACTACCATGAAACCTAAACATCCTCCCCCTTATTTTATCCTCTTGACATTTTGTAATAACCCGAGCAACACCGGGTAGTTTAAACTAATGATTAATAATACGTTGTTAAAATTTGTTGACGTATATCTTGTATTTTGTATCTCACATATATATCTACATTTTCAGATTCTGCTTGCGATCGGAGGATGGGCATTCGGCTCAACGCCCTTCAAGGAACTTACCAGCAACACCTTCCGAATGAACCAATTCGTCTACGAGGCTATCGATTTCTTGCGAGAATATAAATTCGACGGGTTGGACGTCGACTGGGAATACCCGAGGTTTATTTCATATTTTGTGTTTCAAAAATTCACTAACGCGCGCAGATTCTTTTCACGAGAGATATATAATATTTCTTAATGCGGTAATATAAATGAGAGAGATCTGATTAAAAAGTCTTATTAAAAAGTCGAAATTCTTTTTGCAGAGGATCCGACGATCGAACCGCCTACGTTAATTTATTGAAGGAACTCAGGCTGGCTTTCGAAGGCGAGGCAAAGAGTTCTGGCCAGCCGAAATTAATCCTGTCGGCCGCAGTGCCCGCCAGTTTCGAAGCCATCGCTGCGGGGTGAGCGTTCTAGATGCGATTAACATAAAAAAAATTGAAATAAACACAGCACAAGAAATTACAAATATTTTGTGTTGATTTCTGCACAATTTAACATATAAGAATTTTTTGCTTTCGTCAGAGTGTAAAAGAGATATTTACTTTTCTAGATACGACGTCCCTGAAATATCTAAGTACTTAGACTTCATCAACGTGATGGCATACGACTTCCACGGCCAGTGGGAGAGACAGGTCGGCCACAACAGTCCGTTGTATCCTCTGGAGAGTGCTACCAGTTATCAAAAGAAGCTGACAGTGGTAAGGATAAGAAGAAACGCCCCATACAGCACAAATCTTCCAAGAACGTTCTAGGGATGTTCTAAGGACATTCATTCATATTAAGAACGTCCCAGAACATTCTTTGAAGATTTTGTGCTGTCTAGGATTTTGCGTCAGCATTAAAATCGAGACATGACGCGGTTGTGAAATTTTCCGCGCTTTTTTCATAGGATTACAGCGCGCGCGAATGGGTGAAGCAAGGAGCGCCGAAAGAAAAGCTCATGATCGGAATGCCCACGTATGGCAGGTCCTTTACGCTAGTCGACAAGGAGAAATTTGACATCGGCGCACCTGCATCCGGCGGCGGTGTGGCGGGTAACTTCACTAACGAATCCGGATTCTTGTCCTACTACGAGGTATGTTGCAGTGGTATTTTCTTCATTAATTTCTAACTTGGTTCAATCTCAGTAATTTTGTATTCGGCAGTATCTGTTTGTATATTTACAACTATGATGTAAAAGTCTGAGCACTACATCTCTCATATTTTATGTTATATTTCACACAATTGTAGCTGTAGCATAGAAGAAGTACGTCTTTCAATTTTGTAATTAACATCAATCTCTTAAATAGGTCTGCAGCTTCTTAAACGAAGACAACACGACTCTGGTGTGGGATAGCGAGCAGCAAGTACCGTTCGCGTACAGAGACGATCAATGGGTCGGATTCGACGACGAAAGAAGTCTCATTAACAAGGTACAGCGGAAAGATGTGTTGTAACGACGCAATTTTTGCGATATCTATTATACACTTTCGGAATTTTTGTCAAATGTGTCAATAGGCTCTCAACATTTAAAATTATGTTTTTTTCTTACAGATGTCGTGGCTTAAAGAAGAAGGCTTTGGAGGTGTCATGATCTGGTCGGTCGACATGGACGACTTCAGAGGATCCTGCGGAGCTGGAAAGTATCCGCTGATCAAGGCGATGAAGAAGGAGCTGCAGGGCTACAAAGTCAAATTAGAATACGAAGGTCCTTACGAGAGCACCTCGAGAAACGGAAAGTACACTACCAAGGATCGTAAGTATCCTCCAAACATTATTTAATCGATACACAAGGTGCTTCAAAAAAATATTAACTCTTTCTTGAAGCATCCTGTAATAAAAACCAAAGTGTTTATTCAGCGTATACGATGGGAAGCATATTCGTTCCTGTAAATTATCGTACATTGTTTAGAACGCTATTTCTTTTTAGAGGTACTCGCGAATTGAACGTTACCTATTTCGCCCGAATATTTTTTGCAGCGAACGAAGTGATGTGTGACGAGGAGGACAATCATATATCTTACCACGCGGACAAGAACGACTGCACGATGTATTATATGTGCGAAGGCGAGCGCAAGCATCACATGCCCTGTCCCGTGAATCTGGTCTTCAACCCCAACGAAAACGTCTGCGACTGGCCGGAGAATGTTGAGGGTTGTTTGCAGCACACGCAGGCGCCGCCCGTATAGAAGAGAAAGAAGCGTAAAATAAAGTAAAATTCCCCGCGAAACTGTAAAATAAACACGACGCGAAAGAAGTTCGAGGAGAAGTAACCATTATCGAGATATCATTCGTTAATTCGCAAGATTAAGTGAGTAATATTACCATCGCGCGTTAACAACGGATTTAACGTTCACGAATTTCTTGTCCCATTATTATCCCTCTCTCGAGTACCTTATTTTGTCTATACTTCTTTATTGCTTCTTCCTAAGAATTCTCTTCCTCCATTCCTGTCTATTTTTACCTTCGCCATCTGTATAAAGCACAAACGAAATCATGACAATTGTGTTTGTAAATAAAAACAAATTCTCTTTTCGGAAGAAACGTCATTATTTTGAAGGACGGATGTGATTCTCCTTCTCTTTCTGCCGCACTTCTTCGAGCGTCGATCGGCGCGAAACTAGCATCGAGATACATCGGTCGTAATAATTCAATTATACTTTTATTGTTAACCTTACATGAAAAAATCACACTGTTTCTTGGAAATATCTTTACATCTACGTTTCTCATCTACGTAAATTCAATATTATAAATTCTCTCTTAGCTCCTCGTGTGCGCACAATCACTTAAATTACTAGAAACTTTTGATTTAGAAACACATCACACGTGAAGGAGATCCTGACGCTTACGTAATGTACGATGCTTTCTTTATGTCTCAGCGATAGTGAGAAATTTAAAGTGAAAGTCACGATATACCGAATCATAATGTTACATCATTTAAATCGCGCGAAAGGTGTGCAACGCGTATGGAACATAAATATTCATCTGCGTTACGCGCAATATATGAAAGGGGGCTTTGCGAAAACTGTCCTGGTGTTGCTGAAGAGCTGGTAATCCGTACAGGCAATCGCACACCTGTCGCAAAATTAAATCTGACAATGCACTAAACGAGTCGCGGTACTTTCCTTGTTCCACTTTGGAATAGAATTCTACATTCGGGCGAAATATCAGTCCTTTCCCCGAGAAGAGGCCCGATTAACGCAAAATTTCGTCGTCCACGCTTCGGAATGAAAACAGCTGATGTTGAAAACGACGTTTTGAAGTCGATTTCGAGTCGATGAAACGGCTGTTTGTTGTTGCGCGAATTAATTGACGACGAAAACGAGGATGAAGAATTTGACGAAGGCCAGCCAAGCTGTCGCCAAGCGTTCGTAATTCCCCGAGCTGAGGGCGGACGCTTGGCAGGCGGTGTGCGGAGTACCCAGAGTCAGCAGGACCTTGTCGGACGAGTACGACGGAGTGGTCTCCGTGCACACGGCTCGTCCGGCTATGGTTCTCAATTGTCTGGCGTCGGATTGCGACGCCGTGTGGATCTGCCGGGACTCTCTCAGCCACCTGCGCAGCCAGAGGCTCAGCCACGCGATCTCGCAGTCGCACTCGAGCGGGTTTCCGGATACCTGCAGCCCACCTAAAGAAAAAGAGAGAGGTTGTCATCAGAGATGCGCATACCAGTCTTAAACCTGTGTTACTAGTAGTCATTTGAAATTGATATAATGTGAAATATTCAAAGTCTTTATTCAGACTTGGATCTATGTTTTTTAATTATGATGACATTTTGCGATTTAACTCGCGCCTAACTCCTAAATCTGAGATCTCTTACTTGAGATCATTTTTAAATAACAATTATTGATACTATTAAATTAATTAGACCATGTTCCGTGAGTATGTTTGTTCGACTTTACTAATGACGCAAACGTAATATCGATTTTTAGCAATGCGACTAACACTAGAACTACCAAAGCAGCCAAAATGACTAGTTTATAATTTCTAAAATATTACTCGAATTTACTTTAAACGGTGCGTTTTATAAGATTTTTTGTGACTTGTTGCGATATGAATAAATACTCTTACTACCTTGCATTATGTATTCTTTTCGCAAATCTGTCATTTTGACCGCTCTTGTAGAAAGGTATGCGTTAGTTATCGGCAATTCTAGTATTAATAATTATCGACGGAAGACTGCAAACGGCGAAAAGCGAGCTTACCGGCCACCATGTTGGTCCCTACAGTCTCCCAAGAGAGGTTCCCGTAGATTATCGACGGACTCAGTTCATTGATGTGATTGTTTCTGAGATCCAGCGTGAGCTGAGACAGTCTCTTCGTCAACGATAGAAAAATATCCGACTGAAGTCTGCGGATGTGCGTGTCCTTGATTCGCAGTATCAGTTCGCCGCCTTCGATGGTGGAGAACGCCTCGGATGAGATCAGCTCGAGATCGCTTCCGGTGATTGTCAGTTCTCTCAATTGTTTCGTAAAGGCGTTCTGTATCTGATGCTTCAGCAGATGTTCCGTCACTTGAATCTCGACCGTTCGAAGCGGTAAGCCGGATAGCAAGTGACGGAGATGAAAGCCGTCAGCCTGCGGCCACGTTTGGATGCGCAGGTGTTTCAGGTACTTCAAGGGTCGTAGACAGTCCTTATCCACTGACCTGGTGCGATTTAAGTTTCTCAAGTTTAATTTCTCCAGTCGCAAGCAACCCAGAAAACTCTCCTTCGTCAGTTCCTGCGAAACAACCGAGTGAAATTATCGAAATTTTTTTATTACTAACTACAAATTTTCCTCGAAAACTTTAAGAATTTGTCGTTTGTTTATTTCAATTCTGATGATTTTTAAGAAAAGTTGAAATTGTAGAATTACCTCGATAGGATTTCCGGAGACGTCGAGTTCTCTCAAAAGATTCAGTCTAACACTAGGCATCGATGTCAGCGAATTATTGACTAGTAAGAGAATTTTCAGACCTTCCAGATACTGAAACTGTTTATCAGTGGTCTCGTCAACGTTATTAAAAGACAAATCCAAGACATTTAAGTTCGTCAGTGGTAGCAACGGTATGCTCCTGAGACCGCAATTGGCCAGATAAAGTTGCCTGAGATCTGGCAAATAATGAAACAGTTCCTTGAAGTTCGCCTGAAGAATATTCTGCGACACGTTCAAGCTTAGTAATTTGCCTAAGGAGACGAATGAATTATCCGGCAGAATCGTCAGGCGATTTTGCGCTAGATTCAAGGACACCAACTGAGAAGTCGGGAAAGCGGTCGAGTCTAGATGGTCCAAGAAGTTTTCTGCCATGTTGAGATCTCTCAAAGTATAGCCGACCTCTAAAAACGACGCGGAGGGTACAGCAGTGAATTTATTGTGGCTCAAGTCGAGGATCTCTAGTCTGGTGCCCTCGAAAACGTCTCTTGGTAACGATCGGATCTTATTGTTCGACAGATTTAGAATTCGCAGACTCCTCAAGTTCCTAAACTGCTCGGTCGACAGCTGAGTGATCTCGTTTCCGCCCAAGTCCAGTCTCTGGAGAGACTCCAGACCGTGGAAGGATTGTTTGCGCAACGTGTCGATTTTATTCTCGCTTATGTCCAGAGTTTCCAGGTGAGGAAGCGCGAACGTTCCTGAAACATATACGCGTACATTTCATCATGCTTGAAGTTTTTATTGCCTGGAGATAGAAACGTTTACTTTGTATTTCGGAAAATAGATCTAAAAATATTTAATTCCCGATAAAGAGAAGAATTTCGAAAATCGCTGAGAACCGAGTTTTTGGAAACGACGGTCAAAAACAAAAAAATTTCAAGGAGTTATTTTATTATTTTGTGATTTAGAAGAAAAATGATTTTCATTCTTCTTTATTTGGAACTATGAAACTCTCTCACAAAAGACGTTTTTAAATTTCCACACAGCTATTTCCTCACCTGGATCGATTGTAGTGAGAAAGTTGTTCCGCAGATTGAGACTTTTCAAATCGGCCGTGCCGTAAAACGTATCCGGAGAAAGATGACTGATATTATTAAATCCAAGATCCAGTCTGGTGAGATTATTCATCGAAGATCCTGAGTCGATAAATGCTATCGCGTTGAAGGAGACGTTCAAAGCGAAGTCAGGGCCGCCGATCTCCGAGATGGCACCCAAATCCAACACGGTCAGCTTATTGAACTCCAAGTGAAGGAAACGCAAGCTAGACAGACTGTAGAAAGCGTTCCTCTCTATCTTCTGTATCCTGTTGTAAGCTAACGATATGGTCACCAGCTTAGGGCAATCTATGATCGAGCCAGACGCTAAGATCTTTATTCGATTTCCAGTGAGATCAAGAGAACGCAGCTCGGTCAAATTATGGAAACTCGACTCCGGAATCGCTTCGAGGAAATTATATCCCAGCTTGACGTCTTTCAATTCGGGGTGCACGCTGGAAAGGAATATTCTCTCGGGCAAGTAATGCAGCCTGTTCGACTCCATGCTGATGTAACGCAGTTGCTGGAAGGAGTAGAAAGCCGTCGCCTCGATCGTCTGAAAATTGTTGTTGTCTAAAACCAACCACAAAAGATTCGTGAGCGGCCTGAGTGCACGTTGTGGAAACACATCCGTGGCGAAGGCGAAGCTCAACTCGAGAATGTCCAGACTCTCCTCGATACCGACGAAACAGTCGTCGTCGAGTTCCGTCAAGTGATTAAACGACAGGCTGAGTTCTTTCAATTTACCTGCAAAAACATTTCTTAGAAACGATTTTTATTCGCTTAGAATGAAATCAAAATTATATTATCATTTCGTTTAAAGTCATTTAGAGTCATATCAAAATTATGTCATACTTATACTGATGTTTAGAGTCATATTAAATTATATTACCGATAAAAACAAAGATTCATTAACAAATATATGTAAATAAATAAAAATATAATGAAAGAAAAATTAAAAAAAGGAACACACACACATGCATAGCGACACATAGATTACTTGAATTGTTTATAATTGTGATTAAACGTATGAATATATGTGTGAAAAGGTAGATGTATAAACGGTGTAAGTAACTTCATAATAGCGTATAAATGACATGTTACGTCGAATAATAACGGCTGCGGTGCGTGTACCGATTATCTCGGATAATACACTTTCGCAATAGAAAACACGAGCAACGCACCAGCCCCCTTGAAGGTCTCAGCTTTCAGTTTCGTCAGGACATTGTTCCTGAGCAGCAGGATCTCAAGGTCCTCGGCCCACTCGAAATCACCCGACTCCACGTGGGAGATCTTGTTGTAACCGAGATTCAGGTGCAGTAGCCTCTGGCATCTGTTACGAAAATCGATCATCGTATACATTGCATCCAGCTCGTTTCCCGCTATTAAGATCTCATATTAATAGCCCGTATTCCTGCGTCGTGTGATTTATTTTGACCTTTACGATCTATAACAAGGAACTCCATATGAGAATGTAGAACAAGAACGCGCGGGATCGATCGGCTAGTCGGTCTTCGCGAGAACTCGCGTGGAATAACGGGCTTACATATTCCTTACTTCAAAAGCACTGCATAATGCGTCTTTCGTCCATTTAAATATTGCTATTAGTTTGACGAATTATTAAATCGGACAGAAATATTTTTTTCAGGAAAGTACATCGTTACTGATCAACGTCTTTTTGTTGAAATTATATTTCTACATCTGCGTTATGTCTCTATAATGTCAAAGATAATAACAATTTAAAATTTAACTTAATCAAAATTACATAAAAATATCCTTGATTAAGTTAAATTAAATCAGATAAATTTTACTACTAGTTGGCAATTTTTGTGAAATTTTGCTTTCCTTTTCCATAATTGTCGATGCTTTCGAAGAAATTATTTTGTAAGAAAAGTAAGAATACCTGGACAGTGCGGCCACTGGTACCGCGTCCAAACTGTTAGTCGCGAGAGAGAGAGCCTTCAGATGCTCTGCGAATTCTTGAAATGCCTCGCCAGAGATATTTCGAATCTCATTATTAGCTAAGTAAAGATACGATAACGTTCTCAATTGACTAACGGCATTTGGCACCGCCGACAAATCGTTGTTCTCCAGGTTCAAATACTCGAGAATCTCTTCCAGACCGTGAAAGGCTTCGTCGTCGACGTTCCTGATACCGTTCGACGATAAGTGCAGTCTTTTGATCTCCAGGCGATCGAACATTCTGCCTGGCAATGAGGTCAGTTTGTTACCGGCAAGATTGAAGTCCACCACCTTCAATGTGCGATTGCTCAAAGTCGCTGTCTTCATCCACTCGATGGAATTCTCGCTGAGGTCGATCAGCTCCAAACTGGAACTACGGAAATCTGGCAGTTCCAGGTACTTGATGTTGTTTCCTCTCATGTAAAGCCACGTGAGGCCTTTCAGGCCTTCTAGAGACTGCGGGAATTCCTTTAGAAGATTATTGTTGATGCTCAGAGTGTGCATATTCGGCGGCAAGCATTCCTTAGGGAACTCCTCGATGTTGTTGCTGTCTACATTCAACCACACCAGCGCGCCGAAACTCGAGAAGAGTCTGGGGACTTCTGTGATCGAATTATCACCAAAAAACGCATTCGATAGAGTGTCTCTGGTGCGGCCCCAGTCGCCGTCCAACGATGTTAGGTGATTGCTGACAATTGACAAATTTTTCTCCAATGAAGGTCTTATTTTATTATATCAGCCTGCGAGTCTTGTTTTTCACCAAAAGCGCCACATTCTTCCCGTATTTATTATTCAGTGAATTATACGAGCGAATCTATTAACTACCGGTTCTCTTCGGAAAGATATACTTTTTACATTTACATATAAGTAAGTTACAGGAACGTTCGCTCTTATATTTATATACAAGGCAATTATAAGCTTTTTATATTCACATATAAAAACGCAGTTCTCTCTAAAAATACTTTTAGTTAAAATTCCTTTTAACGAATCGTTTCCTTAATATTACATTTAATTGCAACGTTATTAAATGTTCTCGCAGGCGCGATTGCTAAATTTGTGACATACCTGTGCATATTCAGCCAATTCAATTTTTTTAGATCGCGGAAGGCCTTGAAGGGTACATCCTCGAGAGAGTTATAGCTTAGATCCAGTGAACGTAGGCTGTCCGTAATACCTCTTAAGCAAAAGACGTTTAAAGGAATTATAATCTTTTACATAAATATTTTGAAAAATTGCGTATTTTACTTCTCCTATACGTAGATTTTGTGCAAGAAATGCAGAACTTGAACTTACAATAGAGATTTGTCACCTATACTGGATAATCGATTGCTCATCAACCCTAGAGCTTCGACACCCGCGGAGCTTGCAAGCGCGTCATTGTCCAACACTTGCATCCCGGAGCCGACAATATCCAGCTGAGTCACATAGTTCACCGATACGTCTGAAGTAATTTGTATAGATCGTGCTTAATTTATTATATCTTGTAATTTATGCCAGATGATAGTAAAAAATGATAGCTGAAGATGATAGATGAATAGCATTCTGAGAATCCAGACAAACCAGGAAAACGCGCGAATGGAACTCCCATGCAACTGATATCCATTTTCGTAAAGTCGTCGTCATCGTCCTGGACCCAACACATGCACATTGTGTTGAATGTACACGGTACGTTATAACATTTTACCACGCCGGGACTCCAAAGGAGAAAGAGTAGTATGTACATGAGACGAATCACGTCGTGCGTCATCTACAAAAGCGCAAAGCGATGATTAAATTTCTTCTTGCAATAAATGTAAGAAATTTTCGAAATATATCTCGACATCTTTCGACTTTTAACATAATTATACATGTTAAGATTCAAAATAAGCATTATTATGCTGAAAGATTATTACATAGCTATAAAAAAATAACGAAGATAATATTTGAATGATAAAATATTTGAGAATTTGTAATTATGTTAAGTGTGTCTAAAGTTACGTTCATGCAGTTCATGCAGTATCAACGAGCAGACCTTGTCCAGGACTAAATCCAGGAGACTCCCTGGAACTCCTCCCCCGGAAACTAACGTACGTCAGACGGGTTTTACAAGTGAGATACTCATCTCAATAAAGCGTCGATTTTCAGGATACCTTCATGGCTCAATCGTTGACTCTACCAAGACCAGGAGGCAAACAAAACCTGTCGAGGACTCGGCTTATGGACGACTGGTAAAGCGCAAGTGCAAAGCTCAGGAAAGCGTAAGCGCATGTCCGGGCGACCTTTATGGATCGAATATGACACGAGACTCGTGTTCAATTTCTGATGGAAACTTGAATAATTACACGGCATTTAGAAGAATTTTTATCTTGAGACATACGATTAATGATTTCATTGGCATTGTTGACAAAAAATGATATTCACGAATCTTGCGTCATAATAAATAATAAACGATGTCGTCATATAAAAATGTAGAAAAATGTAGAGAGAAAAATCTTTGATTTTAAGATACGATAAACCGTAACTTTCTCTTAAGTTTCAAGCAACGAAAAACTTTCAGATAAAACTGGTATTTCTCTAACAACAGAAGAGATCAGAAAGTGTTTCTCACCAATTTTTGACCTTGTGATATATCTCAGAGAAGCTAAAAAACGAAGGTCAAAACGAAAGCCAAACCTTCAAGCTAAATTCATATATTTAATGAAATATTTTTGAAGTCGTACGATGTATAAAAACCGTTTTACAAACAAAATTTTAAAATTTTTATGATGTCAAATTCATAAATTAAATGACAAATTAAGAGAGAAAGTATGTGTGTGTTTTATGTCAAATATATTCAATCGTGTGTAATATAATTATTTTCTACAATCGCACTTTAGGATATGAGCTGTAAGTATTTGCAGACGCGTTTACGTCTGTCTTTCTTGTCCGGGGCAATCCTCAACTACATTTCTCAACTATATAACCCTTAATTATAAGTAATGGTAAATGTTGTCTTGAAGATTTTTTATTATCCAATTTTAATATTATAATCATATTTCATTCACGCCGGTAATGTTCATTAGTTGACATATTCACGTCGTCGTATATAGCAAGTGCATGTAATATAATTACAGGCTATTAAATATAATGTAATTACGTAATTGCACCGTACAAGATAATTCACTTAAAATTGAGGATAAAAAATGATCCTCGAAATTACTAAATCACGCGCTGAATATTAATACAAGCGTGGGATTCACAGCGTGGATTCCGGAGATAAAGCGCGTCCGCGTGAACGATGTTCACGATTGAAAGTGGCATACAGCGCGATCGAAACTACTGATATAAATATTTGCATTTTTTGCAAATTAAAAGCAACAGAATTGAGGAATCCTGAGCAGGTAACAAACATCCGGGACGATGTAGTAATTATCTCGTCTCGCGACAAGGATATACACACGCAAATTCATTCGTTGTGAAGCCAGTTTTTCCGCAAATTTGCACAAGACAGCGCGTCTCCGATAAAAACCTGGCTCACACCTGCAGATGGATTTGGTTCTACTATCGAAAAGAGACAGAGATAGAAAAGAAAACGAAGAGATAAGAGGAGAAGGAGAAGAAGGAGAAAAAGGAAAAGGAAAACGTAAGGAGGAGTGAAGAAGAAGAAGAAGAAGAAGAAGGAGAAGGAGGAGAAGGAGGAGGAGGAGGAGAAGGAGGAGGAGAGGAGAAGATGGAGGAACCCAGAGCTTGTCAAAAAGTGAAAGGTTGTCCGTCTCCTCTATCCCCACACACACGATCTGGATCGCTGGCAAAACCGATCTATCTGTCTCCCTTCCTCTCTCCGTCTCGCTTTCTCCTTCTTTCACCATGCTCTCCCCTCTTTCCCCTCTGCGATCCAATACGAACGTTTTGCTATGCTCCGGCACCAACACTTCCAACCGGCGACATCATCAACGGCGCGAACGCGCCGGCTCTCGTTGATGCCCTGAGGATGATTTTCATTCAGGACTTTACAGTAACGCCGAGACGTTAACGCGGCGATTTTGCGCTCGCCGATACGCGCCGATAAGTGAGTTTTCGTACGTACGTTGAATTAAAGGTCTCGTTCTCTCGCGGGTATCAAGGTAGAACGGAGAGCTGCGCACACGTGCGATCAATTAATCGGCTGGGACCGAGTCGTCGAGGTGAACTTTCGTTTGCGCATAAGGAAATGTGACGGTAACGAGATGGCCAGTTTCGTTCGGACTTTGATCCTAATTTGAAAGTGACACGTTTTCGATCAGTGGGTGCCCGGTTGCTTTCCTATTACACAGATCGCTGATCATTGACGAGGAAAGTTATGAAAAGGATGCCGGCGGTAACTATATCTTAGAGTCGCAAAGTAGAGTCGCTGTATTTACATTGTTCGCGTGAAGATAAGGTAAACAGCACGTGTAAAGACAGCAAATACATCGTTAAGTCGATTTTCATTTATTTAACTTGAGTTAGCCGTGAAGACGAGAACGAGGAATTAGGCACATCGTTTCATTCAAATGTAATAACCTTTAAGCATATTTTTACTTACACATTATTTCCAGTCTGTTATGTTCTATGTCGTATGTTAATAATTCAGAAAAGTTACAATGATTTTGATTATTTCATTGGAATAACTTACTAAAGGAGAAGACGCGCTCCTCTCGACGTTTCCTACAATTAACATATACTTAGAATGTTGATTCTTCTCTCTGCCATTTCGTTCAAATTTACAAACGTAACTTTCCGTTTACACAAGTGATTTATTATATCACACTTCTCCCGGACAAGCACGACGAACGAGCGAGCGGCAAGAAATGCTAGGAATCTTGTTGATCCCGTGATGAATTGCCGAAGTGGCAGTGATCTCGTTTCTTCGGTGGCACTCCCGTTTGTTTCTCACAACACCCATTGCGAAGAGTAGCCAGCAACATGGAGGAAAATATCAGTTGTATGGAGGAAGAATGCCTGATTGAAAGAAGGAGAACAACTACCCTGAAGGAGTGTACAGAGATACTGCAGGAAGAAAAATCCGGGCGTTACAGCAAGGAAGCCTTTAGGAGACTCTTTCACGATCAGGTACTTTTCTGACACAACTGAAATAAAAAATAGATAATAAAATAAATATAGTAACACATGAAAATATACAACGAAATAGCGACATTCTAAAACTAATTGTTAGTTATTTTTCCTTTGATAATTCCTCAGCGGATTTTGAGAATATCAGAGATATTTTGAGGTTTCAGAGAAATGTAAAGATTAGTGAATTAATTAAATTAGAGATCTAAGAAGGAAGTCAATTAAGAAAGATTTATTTTTTTGATATTTACATATAAATGTTTGATGAAGATGTCAAGATTTTTCTGGCTGCAGTAGAATTACCTCTCTCATTTGTGAAATCGTGGGTTATACGGTAATTTCAAATTTACGACACGGACTGATTTTACGATGGCTTTTTCGACGTATCTCGTCACGCAAAGTGAATAAAAACCTTATCCCTTAGAAGGAAAGCGTAAAATCGCGTAAAAGGTATCGTACTTTATAAAAGCGGTCATTATTAAATGCCAAGATCATTAAATCGTAAATCCGAAGGCTCGGGATTTAACAGAGATAAACAAAATACGGTCGAGCAATTTAAGTAGTGCGCTGACGTCATTTATACTTGTAAAAGTCTTAATTCTATACACAGACCTCAAGTTTCACGGTTAATGGAGTGGATGAAAACATTTGATAAATAATGGATTGTAAGCAAAACGTAGCAAAAGCAAAATACCTCTTCGCAGACAAAAAGGTTGATTGCTATTATATTATTGAATTGCGCGATTCCCAAATGAGTTTCTTTGTAAAGGTAGTTGCTTTGAGAGAAGGTCGTGTGCATCTGCACGAAACACATCACTTTGCTAGGAGAATAAAATAATTATATCCGCATGTTCTTAATAGCATCGTGCAAAAATGAGCAGCATACAATCCGCAAAGCAACCTTTTTGATGTTTACCACAGACACAGATCCACAATAAAGAGGATGGAACGTCCTCGCAATGGCAATCTGGTCGCGGCACTTTCTTAAAGTGGCCATGAGGAATTGCAATTATTGTAATTATTGGCTTGCCGTCTCACTTTCTTTCGCGAACCGCAGGAAAAAAAAGCTCGCGTGGCACTAGACGTGAAACCTCGAAATTACATCACAAAGTCCCGGGGATATTGGCTCGTCAAGCGATTACGATCCTTATAAAAAGCGAAAAAGAAAGCAAGAGCACCTCGTGATCGGCGTTTCTTCGGATCATAATTTACTTTATATCCGAACAGAACAAGATAATATATATTCTTGTTAGCCTTATAATCGATAGCCAAAGCCGTAAGAACACGAATTTGAATCGTAATTGATCGCGCTAAAAAGGTAATTGAATGTCTGAAAATTGATGTAAAGATCCAACCAAGCTACTTTCTTGATAAATGAATTACTTGACATTTAGCCAACATCTCTCTGGCGTTGAAAAGATATATACATGCTGACTGATTGATATAAGACGGGTTTAGGTAAGACACGTATGGTAAAGGGAACGTGATGTAGATTTACCAGTTGGAATTTTTGTCTGAGAACCGATCAGGATTGCGTGAGCAGTTCTATTTCTATTCAATTTTACAGGATTCTTTTCGGTGAATTGGGATAAAATTTTCCACGCAATTTTGCAGTGGATATACTTGTTGCATGGTGAGAAAGCAATATTTTTATTACATTTTTCATCATTACGCGAGCCGTATCTCTTAGGTCTGTATCAACAATCATTACTTGAAACTTGCCTCAGGTGAGATACTCAGATTCGAATTTAGAGTTAGATATGAGTTTCTCAGCAGAAACATGGTTGTAAATATAATGTTACAGATATTAAGTAATTCAAATAACAAACTGAGATCTAACTCTAAATTCGGATATGTGTATTTCACATAGAACGAATTTCAAAAGTAACATTATTACGAGCCTTAGACACATGATTGTTCTAATAGACCATAAAGGTACCGTGCCACGAATATATCGGCTCTCTACAAGGTAGAAATCGATCGTCCAGTCAATCATTTCACATTTCCTCTCCGGCGGAATGTGCTGTCATTATACTGTCTACGATTTACGTAACGCGCAATTTGACAAAAGTGACGCGTACATATTGCGTGTAAGACATTGATAGATCGAACATGGAACTTCAATTCGGCCCATTTATCTTCGCGTTTCAGATGTTTTAAATACGTGAAATATTAGTATCTCTCAGCGTAACCCGCAGTTAAATTTGAAGAGCGACAATCGTCATCGATGAAAAAAATCAAATAGTCTTTTTTGTGCTACAATTTATTGCGACAATAATATCGTCTTTCCTAAGAAAAACTTTGATCTGAAGGATCTTACTTCTTTTCATGGAATACTAGGAAAAAAGTGCTTGGAAATTTATTTGTGGGATATAAAGTCTACTTTTGCAAAGTAAAATTATTTATTTCTGCGAATAGACTTTATATCCCGCGCGAATAAATTTTCAAGTATTTTTTTCTCAGTGCACGTCGCTCTGAGAGAGATCGAGTTCACTCGCGCGATAATATGTATGTCTCCCTCTTTCTCTCTTTTTTCCAATTATAAGGAAACGCCTCGCTCTAAATAAGGCGAGCTACGCTATAAAGACGACGTGGGGTTTTCCCATATCGGGCCCGTGGAGCGTTTTCGACGTTTCGCGATCTCGGGGACCCAGCGCGACGTTTTATCGGACAATCGTCTCCGCGTGAGATCGCGATCGGCGGGCAATGAGTTCACGCTCGAGAATCCGCGTCGCCGTAGGAAAAGGAGACCCGAGGCGGCGGTGACGATACGATCGGAGGAAACGGGGGGTCTCTATCGAGGGCCTCCGGTTTTCGATCAAGGTGGCCGATCGCCTCGGGCGCGAGGCCTTGATGCTCCCCGAGCACCTCCGTCACTTGGGACCGATCGATCGATCGCGAGTACCAGCCGTGGAGTAGAACACGATGCCGGCTGGGGCCGACACCTCGTTTACTGACCATCCATTAACCCTTTAATCGTCATCGTTATGACGCGTTATCGTCCGTCATTATCAGCCGGGCATTGTTGAGTGTCGATTCACATCGTTCAAGTGCACGTTTCTTTCGATATCGAGAGCCGATTGATCGAAGAAAAAAGAGATGAGATTGTGCTATTGTTAGATGAGATATTTATTTCACTGAGAAACGCCACGAGCGTACTGCTTGAAACTCTGTTGCAAATACAAGAAATATGTTCGTTGAAAATAGATATTATCAAAGAAACGCTAAGGAATTTGCGCGGTTTGGAAAATCTCTGCCTCTTGTTTTCACTTGAAACCTAAGCACGAGTAAAATAACGAATGTATGTGATTCGTGAAATATCATTGTAGGAAGCAGAAAAACATCATCATTAGTTTTGCATCGCAAAATGTGCGGTGTCACCGGGTGTGGAATAGAGAGAGTTATAGATCTGGGCATGAATAGAGCATGTGAATAGATACCGCGCGCGAACATACATACGTTTTACACGTGTTCCCAATATTGAATAGCAAGATCAACATCGACCTTTCAGTCGGAAACCTTCGTTGCGGAATTGTATCATAATGACGATTGTGGCTTGTCATATCAAGCCTGCATAACTATCGTGATTGATTATGACTCCCTTTCGCACCTGCGCAGCGTACGTGCGAGAAGAAAAAATTAGGAATGATTGACTTGAGACATCAGAGGCACGTTCCTTTCTCGCATCGTTAATTTTAGAAGCGAGACGCAGATTAGTCACGGCATCGTAATTACACTGCAAAATGCCATCCTTTGTACGCGCGGTTCCGGATTAGACTATACTGGAATTCTCGCATGGACGTCGTGTATTCGATACATGTCTCCCATTAATGGCAATATCCACATTTAATTACTTGGTATTAGACGTACATAGCAAAACTAAATACTCAAGTGATCCTTTCATTTTGGGTAACAGACCCTTTTACACAATTCAATTAGCTCTTTCATAGCGAATGATCTCATCTGAATGATATGCAAGAAAACTGAAGTTTAGTTTTGTAAATGTCAAAAATTCATTATTAATTATACAAAACAGCATACCTCCGACCACCTTCAAAGGAGATCCAACATTGTTGTCACGTATGTTTCATTTCAATTATTAAAAATTCTGTCGTCAACATCCGCCCTTAAAGTCTTAAAACAAAGTATATACTTAAACTCGAACAAGACGCCAAAAATCCGACGTCAGGTCGTTCAAAGGACGCTATTAAAATAAGAAAGAGGAGAAGAAGCAAGATTAATGGTTCGCACGTACTCACCTCGCACAGGCCACGCTCACTGTCTGTACTCTACGACAGCGATATTGGGATATGTTTCTGGATCTCGCACTACGTACCGAGGGAGCACGCGGTGCAGTCACTCGTGACATTGACCCATATCTTAACGAGCGAGCGAGCGAAATACGCACGTGGATACGTGCGTGTAACAGACCCGCTGCCGAGATCCGCGCCGATGGTGATCGATATGCGTCATAATCGACGTTAAAGCTGTCGCCGCCGTGCGCACCTTAGGCTAGAATTTTAATAAATCACTGTCCCATTATCATGCATTAATTTTGCCCCAGATAATATTCGAAATGCGTGAGCGCATTGTATGCACATTAAATGCGCGTTAAATGCGCGTATATTAAATAAATACACGCGGTCCTTTTTCTTTCGCGAATGACTCGCGATTCTCTTTCAGTCGCACGGGCTCAGTACTAAATTGATTAGACGTAATAAGTGTAAAAACTTCGTCGCGAACATGACGTTTACACGCCGCTTACAATTGATTGATATCTTTTAGGTGCTTCTTGGGAAATTATTTATATTGTTCGATCAGGACCGTGACGAGTTACTGAAGCAAGATGAGTGGATCGAGTTTCTCAAGAGGCGCTTGACGTAAGCATCGTTTTTTTCCATTATTTATGGACATTTGTACTTTTGCATACACCGTGTCTTTCCGACGGCACTTCAGCTACGTCTACGTTCATCCAATATCGCATTGTCTTCGCTTTTTCAGAAACGAGAAGCAAAAGGATTTTGTTGATCAAATCGAGAGTGTGGCGTACGTGCTATGCGGGGAAAATCCAATAAATCTCGTCAATTTTCAGCAGATCTTTCACACCAAAGGAGTAAGTGCTGCATTATTCTTATTTCTAAAGAAAATATACACGAGAGAAATTAAAGATGTAATGTTCGTCCTCATAAATAATTTCTGAATCAACGCGAAGTTACAGACGAAACCGAGAAATTCCTATTGTGGAAAAATGCTAAATTAAAAATGAAATTATAAGTCGCGTGTGTTATGCTATTAATTTACCGTCCAAATATTTTATTTTATTAACTTTTAACTGCACTTTTTTTATTGTATATAATAATTTCCTTAACGTATGGTAAATAAAACATTGCATGTTTTATAACAGAGGGAATGACGATCAATTGCGCAGATTGAAAGAGGTAAAATATTATTAGACGAATCTAGGCAGGATCGCAAATGAGAGGAAAGGAATCTCGATTTGCCGTAGTTGTAATTATAGCCAGCGCGATGAGATACCATGATTGGAAGTGTTTTAAAAATACATATATAATCGAAGATGCGACTGCTGAGACGAGCTTTTCGTGCTGCAAGCGCTTTTTATATAGCTCAACACGTTATTCGCGTCGTTTCTTCGTCTATTATTATCGAATCTGTACTACCAAGTGACCGTAGAAAACATTTTTTTTGTATACAACTTTTGCACGTATTTTTCGCGATATACAGCGTATGTTCTGATTCCATTGAGAAAAGTCACTTCAGTGAGATGTCGAGAGAAAGAATTTTTGCTTCCTCCTCGTTGATTTCAATGAATCTAAACTATACTCTCTTAAATCAGTGAAACATCATTGAAAGCAATGAATATACACTAATTTGCAGTTATAAGTATAGAATTGAAACTGCTCAGTGCTATACTCATAACTGACATCGGTGACCATTTACTGATTCACTTTAAGGCCAAGTTCCACAACATCCGTTTCATTTTAACTACCGGTTAAATTCCAATAGTGATTACTTAACTCTGATAAACATTATCAGATGATTATACATATGTATGTACGAATAGAAGTCTGAGATAATACATATGTATATCTGATTATACATATGTATAATCTTAATTCTGATTAACTCTTCTTAATGTTAAATGCGATTGGTCAAGTCCAATGGAATAACTAGTCAGTTAACTGGAAGTTGTGGAATTGGACCTAAAAGAGTAAGCGCGTCCAGACTCTCTTCGACTCTTTCAAAAGTGTCAAAATTTCATCTTCCCGACGTATTACAGATATATAAAAATTCTCCATCACACATGTTTTGTGTCTATTTGATGTACCTTCTATAGATTGCTGACAAACTGTTCCGGTTGATCGATCAAGAAAACTCAGGATACGTTACGTCCACCCAAATCATGGAGTTCATATCTGGCATTAGTAAAACCAGGTAACACACTAATCACAAAGCTACCAATAACGTTTGTTTACGAATGTTTTTATAATCAAAACTTAAATCTATGAAACCGTGGACAATAATTTTCACCTATTAAGAGATCAAATTTTTGTTTTAGACCGCCTGCCGGCTTCGATAAAGGAAATCTCGAGTGGTTAGAGAAGATATTTAAGCAGACTGTTGGAAACGAGAGAGAGATTCGGCGCGAGGAATTTAAAAAGATCGTCACTTCGAAGAACGTAGGGAGAAGGCCTAAGTATTCTTCATTTCAAGCGCAGAACTTAAGTTTTAATTCCATTCTTCAATTCAATTAATCAATTCAATTCAATTAATTTTGTTAATGTAGTTACCAAGAAACGAGACAGCCGGTTTTATTTAAGAATTTACATATTTAAGGATAATAATAATACTATAATAATTATAATATCATAATAATATTCGTTGGAATCATCTTTCAGCCGTTCTTCACAGAGAGAGTCTTCCAAATATTCGACAAGGACAATTCCGGTGCAATATCGCTGCAAGAATTTTTGGATGCCATGCATCAATTCGCCGGGAAGTCTCCGGACGATAAGATTAAGTTTCTCTTCAAAGTTTACGACATCGACGGTAATGTCTAAAATCTCAATTCACTCTATGGAAATAATATTTATGAAACTCAGGTTATTTTTGTCTCTTAAACAACGAGAACAGGCGACGGATTAATACAACTTCGCGAGTTGGAACATGTGATGAGAGCCTGCATGGAGGAAAATGGAATGAAGTTCAGCGATGAGCAAATCGAGGATCTAACGATCGCGCTCTTCGAGGATGCCGATCAAGGTAACAGAGGAGCGATTACTTTCGAGGCTCTGAAGAGGCAACTGGAGAAGCACGACGGTCTGCTGGAAAATCTCTCAATCAGGTTTGACAGAGAATTACAAAACGCGCCGGAAGTTACAAAATTTCTCAAAATTATAGAGTTCGTAAATTCCCGATTTTAACGTTTCGATTACTTCTTCTTCTTCTTCTTAGAAAATTCTGTTCTGTTCTTTGAAATTTTTCCCTGGAGATTTTGTTATTCTTTATGTTGGGACATTTTGTTAATCCTTAAATTGTTACATCCAATCAGTGAGTGTGAGAAATAAGAACGTAACAATCGTAGCATAGATCGATGGCTGGTACCACCGCAACCGAAACCGAAACGGAAATCTGCTTTGGGCGTGTTTTCGTCTCTTCGTCCGTATCAGCTCACGAAGCCGTACATGAAGAACAATTACGTCTACATCGCCTTCATCTCTATATTCATCCTCATCAACGTGGCGCTTTTCGTTTCTCGTCTCTACGAATACCGACATAACAGTGGCTACGTGATGTTCGCGCGTGCATGCGGTAAGAGAAATCTAACGCTATGCTAATGATGCATGCTCTAATCAGTTGAAGGTTGACAAGAATCAGTTGAACTAATCTCGAGATTATTTTTCAGGACAGTGTCTGAACTTCGACTGCACATTCATTTTGATTCTGATGCTGCGCCAGTGCATCACATTCTTGCGGACGCACGGCTTTAACTCTGTGGTTCCTTTGGATCATCATATATACCTCCACAAGATGACGGGACTCCTGATCGGGGTTTTCAGCATCATGCACGTTCTGATGCATCTTATCTATTGCGGTATGCTCAATAATTTGACATCAATTCCCAGTGCTCTTTAATTCAATTCATCAAACACGCTTGACCGATTCTCAAAACACTGAAGACTATTTTGTTCTCGAAAAAAAAGCAGCCGTGATGCTATTTTGGGAGAAATCTATTTCCTAACTAAGCAAAATTATAATTAACTCTCTAATGGAATTGAAATAATTGTATCTCTAATGGAATACACGCAGCCACGGTAATAATAAAAGACGAAAAGATGAATAGTGGAAACTATACGATGACCGAGTGGTTGCTGACAAGTCGACCTGGACACTTCGGTTTAGTGGCAGGCAGTGCGTATCCGACTGGAGTGGCTCTGCTCATTATACTCTTCATCATGACCCTCTGTTCCATGTCTTTTGTTCGGCGCGGAGGATGTTTCGAGGTACTTCGATTTTTATCACACACATATCGGCCAATATCGGACTTTATGTCGTAGCTGAGATATATTTCGACGATTTAATATTTTCCTCCCATTCCTCCCCTTCCTCCCGCCGTGTACTTACTCTCATGGGATTCTCATAATTCTTGCAACTTTCCTTCGTTCTGCAAGGTATTTTATTGGTCTCATCTACTGTACATACCATTCTGGATTCTGATGATCTTCCATGGCCCAAATTTTTGGAAATGGTTTATCGGACCGGGTATCATATACTCAGTGGAAAGGATCCGTCGGCTGATATGGCTACGTTCTCAGCGCGGGAAGACATATATAAGTTCCGGCCTCCTCTTACCTTCAAAAGTGACACATCTGGTAATCAAGAGACCGCCGCATTTTCACTTTCATCCTGGTGATTACGTCTTCGTCAACATACCAGTAATAGCGAGATACGAATGGCATCCGTTCACCATCAGCAGCGCTCCAGAACAAGAAGGTGAGTCCTTATTGTTCTTCACATTTTCGTCTCCTGTCGCTCTCTCGTGCTCGCGCGATGATTAACAACGTTGACGCCGAGATTACAGATTACATGTGGCTGCACATTCGCGCAGTCGGCGAGTGGACCAACAGTTTGTACTCGTACTTTGAAAAGGAACAAATCAAACTTCACCACGGCGATATCTTACCCATTGAGAACAGCGCGACTGCACCTCGTAAGAAATCGTAAGTTCAATTAAAGATTAAATATTACTGAATTATTATTTTTGTAGTCAACATGTCACAGAGCGTTGGTACAGCGATGACTTATGCTCTACGACGCACATGTAAGACTCGAGATGCAAAGTAATACTAATAGTTGATTTTCACTGAATTAAAATGGACGACTGATTATTACACGCTATGTAAGAGAGTTCACAATTGCGTAGGTTCCTCAACGGCAAGAAACCGCCTCTTATCGTGAAACAAAAGCCCTCGACGGAATCCGTACAGCATCCGTATGGTCTCGACAATCCCATGTTCGTATCTGATTTGGCGAAGACAATGTCACCTACGAGTACACCTATTAATAATCAATCTGCATACTTAAAAACTCCGGAAAGTAAGGCTTGCTTACAAGATAAAGATATATCTTCGACACGCGATCTCATTTCACGTATATTATTCTGTCGAGAGAACAATGAATTCGAGAGTTCTCTCTCATGTTAATCACGTTATCGATATAAAACACATAAAACTTAAATAAATTAAGTAACTTAAATGAAAATTAAATTTTGAGAGCTGATGTTGAGTTACACATATATTGAATCGACAGATACGCCAGGATCGAATCAGGATTCTAGAAGCATGATTCCGGGAAGAGAGAGGAGACTTCATCAACTGCTTCTTGGCAGCAAGCTACCACTCGAAAAGTCACACTCAATGCCTGACATGCAAACGAAGAAAAAAAAGAAAGAACGACTTAGAGTGTGAGTAGATTTACATAACGCATAAAACATTCTTATATTCGCCCGCAAAAAAAAAGTAATACTTATCTCGCGCTATCCATTCGTTGAATCATGAAATACTTTATTTACTGTAAAAAATTATATGAATTACAATCGCAGTCATTTGTAATGCATTATTTTATGCATGTGAGATATTATTTTTATGGCCTCGCAGACTTCGTGATTACATGAGGTCAGAATCAGAGAGGAGCTTCGACGAGAGTCAGATGAAACGCGCGCGATTGAAGTCATTGGGTTTGGCATATCTGAGTCCGCAAAATAAATCACTGGCCCAGAGCTTCCGATACATGCGGACGAAGCCGACCATCATCGCTTTTAAGACACCCAGCTTCGAAACATGCAGTTACGACATCGATGCACCATCAAACTCCGGTGAATAGTATAAAAAATAATGATGTCCTTCATTTCGAAATATTGTAAAGAATTGTAAAGAATTATAAAAGCAGAGGTGTAGAATATAGCGCGAGGAGATATTGAAATATTATCATAATAGTGACGATTATCAGAAGTGATTTACATTATTTATAACCGTGATTTTAATAACTGAAAAAAAGATAGATTGACGTTAAGATTGATTTAGAATATATTTAACATTTATGTAGATGCATGCGTCATTGTATAAAATGTGGCATCTTATAAAATACAAATTCGTATTGTAATAATATTTTTACCCGTACACGTATGTGTACAGCGTCCAATGCAAACGCGGGGGCAAATGAGATGACACCAATCGCACCAGTGGATGTACAAATCGTTATGGAAGAAGGAAGATTAAGAAAAAATTTTAGTAAAATTAGCACAAACAGTTCAGGAAGCTTAGACTTGTCGTTTGAAGGTTCCTCTCATCCGCCCATAAATTACCCCGTAGGAAAGCCATTGGAGGTAAAGTATCTAGCTCTGATTCTCATGCAACTTTTTTTTCCGCAACATCTTCAAGACTTTGAGAGATTTATGATTTCAATTAAATCGTTTCGATTCTGAGTAACACGTCGTCATCGTAGATCTTCCTGGACGGTCCTTACGGAGCGCCATCGAGTCACATCTTTCGAGCGCAACACGCCGTCCTAATCGGCACAGGAATTGGAGTTACGCCTTTCGCCTCTATATTACAATCGATCATGCATCGATACTGGAAAGCGAGGCACACCTGTCCGAAATGTTCGTTTTCCTGGGCCAGCGAAATCCCGCACACCGTGATGAATCTACGAAAGGTGAGTGTAGTTTTGTTAAAATTTCTCAACTCTCGCTTTGCTAATCTTGAGATGAAATTAATGGAATTATTAAAGCACGAGTGGTTCATCAATGAAACATTGAGAATACTCAATTCAAGATATTTAAAATACTCAAAGAAATGACGTAGTAATATTAATTAAATGTTAGCAGCTGATTCGAACTTAGCTAAAAGACTAATCGTTTTGCTGTCATTGACTATTATAAGTATAATGCATTCGTTATGAGATACAAATTTATTAGCTGAAATTAAAAGCGCACATTTGTTCGAATAACTAAGAAAAAAATAAAGATTATTTCTAAATATCTTATACGTGTGTACTGCTCATGTTGAGTCATGCCGCATAAGCGCGTTTGCTGTACTTTAATCGATCACAACACTCAATTCTTCCAAATGAACAATAAAAGAGTAGTATAGAAATGTGCAAGAATGCATGACAAAAAGATTACTTTTTGTTTTATGTCGCTACATCGATTAATTCGCGAGTTATAGCCGTTTAAAAACGCGGCATCAACATCAGATATCGATGCTGCTCGGTCCTCACGCCATTGGTATGTACAGAGTGTTGCACTTACATACAGATCAGTACGACAGGTTGCCTCGTCTGCAGGCGCGCTTTCTTTCCTATGAAGTTTACTGCGTTCAATTGCACGCGTGACAATTTCGCCAAGGTCTACGGTACGCACGCCTGTCGACGAGGCAACCCGTCGTACTGACCTGTATGTAAGTGCAACACCCTGTACACTGGAATTTGCTCTCTCTCTCTCTCTCTCTCTCTCTCTCTCTCTCTCTCTCTCTGGCACTATATTTCTTGTCATGCTGCACTTGTCTCTCTAACTGAAGCGAATGGTGAGGTGACCACGTGGTAAGGAGACCGCGTAGTCTAAGCGAGAGCGTGGTCGAAGCGGCAGCGCTTGTCTAGGCCGCGGAGTGAAGCAAAGCCGTGGAGTGGGGCAAGGCCGCGGAGTGGGGCAGGTCAGTAAAGAGCGTGCCGTCACGTTCGCGCGAGATACCGCTTCCCAAAATAGTCTGGGAATGCGGCTGCGGCACGCGGTGCCGCTACAATGTATACGTAAACAAACAGGTGCGCTGACCCACCACACAACGCCGGCTGATCGCGAACGCGGATCGATATAACTATCAATAGCTCTGCTTGTAGACGTCGTAGCGATTTGAAACAAAAACTGCTGGATAGGGGAAATTATCGCGCTTCTGATGAACGTGGGATTGTTCGTTGGTGAATTAAGGGTCAATTAGTATATTTATATAGGTACAAAAGATATTGATTTTTGTGTTTGCATAAACGTGGGAATTAATCTACGTTAAAAATCAATGGGAAATCTTGGTTTGGATTTCGCAGTGCGAAGCGTCAGTTCTATGTTTTTGGCAGATAAAGTGCAGTTTTATTATTATTGTATGTGTCTAACGGCGAATATTTTTCCTATAGCACCGAAGTTCAAATGGCTAATAAATTTAGCTTCAATAGTAATGACATTAGCTGTCATTATTTCAATAATGCATTTTAGCTGCAACAGCTATATTTTCCTGCGACTGATCCTTTTTCTGCGTGTATAAAATTAAATAAAGTAATAATTTTTTTCACATAATATATTCGCAGAATAACGCGTGATTGAATATGATAAACTGTGTTTAGAGATGTAGCGAAATATCTTAATTAAACATTTAAATGTAGCCGAACATCTTTCACAGGTGGACTTCTTCTGGATCAATCGTGATCAACGTTCGTTTGAGTGGTTTGTGAACTTACTGTCTCAACTCGAGATGGAACAGGCCGAGTTAGGTATCACCATGGAACGCTTTTTAGAGATGCATATGTACATCACGAGCGCGTTGCAGAAGAATGATATGAAAGCAGTCGGCTTGCAATTAGCGATGGATCTCCTGCACGAAAAGGTGAGAGTGTTCAAGTGTGTGACATTTGTATAAATGATAAAACTTGGTTTACAATTCTCTTATTCATTGATGTTGCTCTTTGTTAATTAGGAGAAGCGTGATCTCATCACAGGTTTGAAGACCAGGACAAATGCGGGCCGTCCTAATTGGGATAAGGTGTTCAAGCAACTCCAGGATAGGAAAAAAGGGAAGATCACAGTCTTTTATTGCGGCCCGCCGCAACTCGCCAGAATCCTTCGATACAAATGTGATCAGTTCGGATTTTGTTTCAAAAAGGAATCCTTTTAATAGCTCGGAGAGATACGGATTACTCGTATTATCTCGACGCGAAATATTTATGAAAAATGTTAACAACAGTAATTTGTCATCTCTCATGAAAATTTACATTTTCTCTATTTGTCTATCAATTATAATTGTATAATAATAATAATTGTATAATAATAATAATTGTATTTTAATAAATTATTTTTTTCTCAATTTTAATACGTACTTACAGGTAATTTTTATCTGTCATATTTCGGATCATAAATTTTTGAATATTAACATTCGTCATTCTTAATTAATCCAAAAATATTCACGACAGTTATTAATTTCACTCTTCCAATTGTTGATTAATCAATATTCTTCATCATTCTAGCTGTTTCGTGCATTATCCAAACAGTAATCAAAAGGAGTGCAAATTGCAATTGGCGTTCTGTCATAGTTTCTATTAAATTAATTCTCTTGTTACATTTGTTTAATTGTTTGATGTAAAAATTTTACGTTTACGTAATTTTCTCAGATTATTTCCAAATGTATGTGTTGAAAGAGATTCGTATAACTCAGATTGAAGTGTTACAGTAATTTCTCAATCACCTGAAATTAGTTGATTATGCGTGGGTCGATTGTGATACATCGACAGGATTAATATGTAATAAAAGAGGAGTAAATAAAAATACAACACATTATTTCTTGTTAGCTTGTTAGCTTTATATAAAAAAATATTTTTTGTAACATCTAAAAGATCTTAATCTCACTAAAACGTCAATATTTCATAAGCGTCTTACGTACAACGGCGTTAGAAATGTTGCACTAATTAATACACTGCATGTCATATATTTAATTGTAGTCACTACGTATATATCACTATATAATAATTATATAATTATTATAATTATGTATATGTAATTAATAATTATATGTAATTATATAATTAATATATAATTATTATATAATTAACACAATTTATATCACATGCAACTTACAATTTATATAACTTAGGAGTAACTGACTAGAGATTCTTAGTTACTTCCATAATACCATCAATACAAATTGTATAATATTTGTAAATACTACACATCATCAAAAAGCTGACTTATAATCGAGTTTATGCGAGTTGAATATCGTTACTCGAACAACGACATGTACACGAATAAATGCATTTGTACAAATGCACATAAAATGTATGCGATACCACATTTGAAAGTGCTCAGTTAGTCAGCATTGTTCATCAACATAGATGCCTGATTGCAATACGTTATGTTGAATTCGCAAGGGTGTTGATACCATGGCTCACCATCCACTTGTATAGCACACGACCGTAGTAATTTGATCTAGGTGATACAAATAATACATCGTACATTATATATAATTGCGTACACAAGAAAATTTGTATAATAATTTAATCTTGCAAATACCTTTACAGATTTAGCTTGACCAATTCGATGTGGCTTTGAGAGGCCTACTTGTAGCTGAGCCATATGAAATGAAGAGTAAAGAGCTACTACTTCCAATTTGCCATCGTTAATACTCTGTACATTCACGTGTTCTTCGTCTGTTTAACATATTGTTGATATTTGACATATGATAATTTTAAACCTAAATTTCTCAATACTGAAATTTTTATTAGATAGATAGACTAACCTTCCATTCCCATTTTCCACAAATCGACTCCGGCAGCCCAAGATGGAATATTGAGTATCACTACACTCTCAATGGAAGGCAACTCCACTTTTTGGTCGTCTAAATAGACTTCTAAACTTTGTTCAAGATCTTTGTATTCTCTTTCCACGACTTGTTGCGTGCCAAAGCATAAGTATAATAACTACAATGCATATAAGTATACAAATTCTACTGAAATCGTATGAATAAACAAGAAACTTATTTATTGAATGAAGAAAGATACCTTGTTGAATATTCTATGACTAAACAAGTAAAATCGACTCTCTCTTGTACGATGAAAATTCAAAGTTACTTGTGCGTCCACACCCACACTTATGTAGTTGTACATAAACAGTGTCCGATCTGATCCTCTGAATCCCAGTCCGCCGTATGGTTTTATCATAACGGACCATCTAAATCCCAGAAACTTGTTCAGAAACTAGATCTAATAGGTGATATAAAAGTATTTTTCATTTCATACCTATCAAGCTTTACTTCTTGCGCAATCCGTATATTCTGCAGGACTTCGACCGGATCCATATGCTTATCATGTTCCTTTCCCCATCCTAATACTCTGGACAAATCGTTGCCTGTCCCCAAAGGAATTATTGCTACAGATGGGACAGGCTGTGTCGTGTAAAAATATTTGTTTGTATTTGTGTTGAGGTAATATACTAGTGTGTGATCATAATAAAAAAAAAAGAAAACAAAAATCACCTTCAAGCTAAGCTTATGAATGGTGTTCAGCAACCAAGCAATCGTTCCATCACCACCTGCAACAAGAACAGTGCACGGAGTTTTTCCCAACAAGCGGCACCATTCGAGAGCGGCGACCGGATCGCGTTCTGCTAAATCCACGATCTGCGCAGGATTTAATAGTCTTCTGAACAGAGATAGAATTTGGCCTCCGTCGTTATTCCCAGACTTTCTATTTCCTATAGAGACAGGTATCATGAAAAGATGACTTATTTATTTAATAATATTGCTTCATCTGTGTAGATACTTTATAGACAATTGTTGATTTTGATTTTTGCTTACCTACAACAATAATTGGATTCCATTTAGGCCAATTTGGTGTTATAATGGAACGAAGGTGTAATCTGCGCCTCATTGTTCTACGTCGATTTATCACTTCTAAACTCCCTGGTGGAATAATCATTAATTTAAACGTCCCAAAATCACATATCTGAAAGGAAAACATAATTGACTCCTACAAATTATTTAACAGAATGAAATATGTCGATATAAAGGAAATATTTTGCTGATTATTACTTCAGAAAGAACAGGTTTGCAAGCTTCATGAACACATCTCTGACACCAACAACACCACCAATCTGTGAGACCAGGTTCTATGTCGCACTCTTCTCTGCAGATGTAACAAATGGCAACAAGTGGCAGATTACCTTGAAACATGAAAAATAAATAACTGAAAAGATTGAGTGAAAAACATTGAATCTATTTGAAATTAGTAAACATAATTAGCAAGCACACCTTTGATCCAATGATGTTTCATTGATTGATCATTAGTGAGAGTAATAGACTTGCACTTAAGTTGCTTATCAGCAAGCTTTACACAACCTTGGTCCGCACACACACCGCAAGAATCACAGTAAAGACCACTGATATTCAATAAAGCTTCACAAATACTACAGTAATATGCCTGTATATGAATACATATATATAAAAAATATTTCTGTAACATATTTATATTAATATTTCATTATTATTTTTAAAACCATGGCACAAACTGAATAAATCCAGTGAATAACAGAGATATAAGATACAAGGAATACAGAACACATTTCGTAATCCTTGAAAGTACCTTAGTTATTCCTTTGATTGCCTTCCAACTATGTTCCTTTGTGATATCTCTAATCTGAATATGTGGATCACCCATGAGATACCTTAAGAAATTGAAGGTGAATATAAAAAAAACCATGGTGGACAGTGTAGGTAAAACAATAGTATTCAGGCTTTCTTCCCACATGATGTTTAATTATAGAACTCCAAAAAATTATAAACTTCTGAAATAAATATAACATTAAGCATAGCTTATTTGTACAAAGTAATATCAAAAGTTCTGATTGATAAAATAAACTTATATAAAATTTGCAATGATTCATGTATGATGCAATTATATAAAATGTTAACATTATTGATATTTTTAAAATTCAAATACAATACTGATATCAAAATAAATAATTACAATTAACACAATGTACATTGCATAAAAATATCTATTTTATAATAATGTTTTTCACAAAACACTTTGTATCAAATATCTTTATGTTTACAAGGAATCTACTAAGATTTCTGTGAGAATAAAGAAAAAAAATAATAATAACGTGATAATAATCAATACTAGGGTTACCTCTTACACGATGACTATGACAATCACTATTCGCATTTCATGTTATTTGCATCTTGCATATCATACACGTGCTCTCTGATATCGTTACTACATCAACCACGTTTATTTTTTTTTTTCTACTATCATCGACCTTTATATACTGATTTTGTCCCACTACTGGCTTCTTAACTGATGCTAGTCATTCATTCGTCAAGTATAGACGCTAGTGGATTAGTGAATCAAAAGATCGATTATTTTCAAAGTTTTCGTTTTAATTAGTAGTTTTTTTAATTTGCTGTAATAATATTCAATTTTATTTAACTTTAATGAATGATTGATAAGGCTTTTGTGTGTTCATGCATATATTGTCTGGATTAGTTTAAAATTTATTATAGATTTAAATGTAGCTGGTAGCATAATACATTACGTGTTAGAAAGGCTTATTATTTTTTTTTTTTTTATTAATGAAGGGAGATAACAATATATTCGAACAATTGTTCGATAATGTTGAGAAGTAAAAATTTGTCCACTTTGTGGTTGAGTCGTACTACTTAAGCGTCGTCTACAATATGCGGAGTAAGCTTGGAGTAAGAAGTAAGCCGTAAGAATTAACCAATCATAGACGATTATTTTTATAATAATCGACTACGATTGGCCAATTCTTACGGCTTACTTCTTATTCCAAGCCTACCGCATATTGTAGACGACGCTTTAATGCATTCCTTTTTACAGCTCACGCGCTGTAAGCGCCATTCTATCTTTATCGCTTATTAGATGCGGAAGAAAGATAGAGTGACGCTTATAAGCGCTTAAAGCGCGTGAGCGCCCAAAAGGAACGCAGCCTTAAGGGACGTCTACATTGGAAGTAAGCAGTAAGAAATAAGAAGTAAGAATAAGAAATTGACCAATCATAGTTGATTATTCTTCTCACATTCGACTGTGGTTGATCAATTTCTTACTCTTACTTCCTACTTCTTGCTATTTACTTCCAATGTAGACGTCCCTTTAGACATGAAAGTCTCTCTCTCTGACACCGCTAGATGGTGCCAGGCGGTCCATTAAGTGCATCTCAGAGACCCGATATTTTTTTCATATAATAATAAAAATTCACCCTTTATGTTCTATGTTTTTTAAATATATGAGTGATTATAAAAAATCGATGTTTTTTGATTGTTTAGACATTGGTTCTTTTAGCCATCTTTGCATGAGACGTTTATTTGGCAGGATTCGTCGGAGAAGTCCACTGTATGCTACCGCCATCTCGGCAAAGTTCTTCTGAAGCTCCAAGTCAAATTGCGCGCAAATTGTAACATGTCGGAAGAACGATGCGTACGTGTGTTGCGAAATCTCGGAATAATTGTAAGTTATAAAGTAATTAGTAGATTATAGATTAACAAGGTCTTACAATATTACGCGCCAGGCGTTGAAGCGCGCATTGGTTTCGAATGTGCTTTGATAATATCCAAGATATCGGAAAACGATGTCGTCAAGTTCAAGGTTTCGGTTATACAGTTTAAAATGAATATTTATGATACGCATAAACGATGATGATGTAACGTCAACGCAATACGTAAAAAGTATTTCTGAAATACAGCATCTCTTTTTGAGAGAAAAATGACATTACTGTCCGATATTCATCGTAGCGATGAAATCCAGCGATAGAGGTTATTCAGAGAGAACAGAAAATCACGACGGCGTAAGTTCGATAATAAAAATTCATCCTTTATGTTCTATGTTTTTTAAATATGTGAGTGATTATAAAAAATCGATATTTTTTGACGAGAATATGATCGAAACGTGATCGAGTTCTTTAATCACTTTTTTGTCATTTTGACGTCATCGTGATTTTGTGTTCTCTTTGGGTAGTTTTACTTGGATAAATGCGCGTTGAAATGTTCTCTCTCTCTCTCTCTCTCTCTCTCTCTCTCTCTCTCTGTAATCTTTTAAAATTGTTCCAGGTTCCGTCAACGAAGTTAACCACTGCATCTACGACTCAGTGCAGCATTCACTTCTGGTCCATCGTTCCTTGTCGATCACGCTCTATATATACACATTCCCATACGGTCACATACACACACAGCTCCCGATAAGTATGTAAGTCATATTCATATCTTAATTAACCGCACTTACAAGTACATTTAGCGAATATTTAAAGCAAAATCAAATTTACGAATTCGTTTAACAAACGCTAATTGTGAAACAATGTACTGATTTATAAAAAAAAATATATCTATATGCTGCAAAGTTCTCTCTTAGATAAATAGGGGTTTCTGTATAATCTTTACATAACGCGTTCCTTCAAAGACGATTAATTTAATCACCCAGGTAGAAATAATTATCTGTAATAATTACATTATAACTCTTGGAATGCAGACTCGAGTTAAAAAGTGTTAGCCCTCGGTAAACATATTTTCGTAAACATGTTATTTTAATTCTCTTACTCACTGTGGCGTCCACTTAATTCCACAAGAATTCTCAGAAAAAAAAATCCTCGAAATATCTCAAGCAAGATGTTTGCGAGGAAAAGAGACTCCTTTTAGTTGCTTATCGAGCTTCTCAATCTCGTAGGCATTTTTTAACATGACGAGATGGCACGCCGATGAGAAAGGCTTACCGATGACCATATCATCATCACCCATCGGCCACTTCCTGTGTTTACACAGCGTTGTCTGCCTCCCGCTACCGTTGACCTCCCGACCGGATCGTCGGTCGAGGGTGACTGACTGACTGACTGACTGACTGATGGACGAAGGAAGACGCGCTTACCTCATTGTCGAAAACGGCGGCTGTGCTTTTGTTAATTGGTCACGGTCGTCGGTGACTCTTCCCTAAGCCTTTGCCCGACGGCAAACACGATCGTGAGGTCGCGAAGCGGGTGAACGGGTTGACGTGACGTGCATCCGAGCGTGCGAGACTAAGATTGATCTATCATTGTCTTGTCTGGCCGCCGTCTGGACGGTTGATTGCCATCGGGGCAAATATTATCTTCTCAGAATTCCCATAGCGCTAGCGTTTTCGCGTTGTCTCGCGTCGACCGCTTTGTAGACGATAGAGGAGCTTAATGAAGCCGATGACTGCGCGTTTTCGTGTGCAGAAATCTGAATGAAAGTGGAAATTCATCGCCCGCGATGTGCGATAGATTGTGGGCTGCATTATATTAACCTTACGATCGCGAGTTATAATCGGTCTCTTTGAAGTTCTCGATTCAGAAATTAGCTCTGAAGACGCTGATAGTTTCATCGCGCATCCTCCCTGCTTCCTTATTTTATCTGTTAGGAAAATTGTAGATTTAAACAGCACGTTCACGTAAATTTACACGCAATCATATAAATTCCTTATCCAAAATCTACACAGAAAGAATATTGTAGTAAAAATTAGAATAATTTTAGTCAGTCTATTCCTGGAATAGACTGACACTATAATGAAAATTATAATAAGACATAATAAAAGTGACCATGAACATAATAAAAATTACTATAAATGTAGTAAAAATTATCATACTTATAGTTATTTTTACTAGGTATACTAGGTTTTATTATAATTTTCGTAATAGTGTCAGTCTATTCTCAGATTACTAAAATTGTACTGTAATTTTTCCTACAATATTCTCTCCGTATAAAGATATATTAAATCGGGCATTCTTCTATTTTATCTCCACTCATTTAAACACATCGTGTATATTGAAAAAAAAAATTAATTTTATAATATATAATCCACATTCTCAGAACACACATTAACATTGCGACTCAGTCATGCGACTGAACGTCGAGAAAATTATCTCCAAGTTTCGTGGGGTGTCGAGCCGCGTTTTTTCTTTTATATTTTTTCCCTTCTGCCAAAAATTACAGAGAAAAACGATATGCAATTCACGTTGCGTGCAACCGTGTGCAATTAACTATTTTTGGGAACACGGTAAGCAATTTAGGCATCTTCTGCAAGGATAACGACCAAAACTCGCTTGTATCTTTGATCACCGAAAATGCTCACGCCGACGCATTGTACCCCTCGCGAATAGGTTACTGCTACGCGGTTGCACGCAACCTTGCACGACTACGTGCCGCGGCCTTTTTCTTTTTTCTCTGCTGAAATCTTCGAACGTGCGCGAGGGAGTTCATGGACACGCGTTTTACGTGCGACTCCGTCATTGTTTCAACAAAGCTAGCTGTAGATACTCACGAACGACGGCTGTAAATTGTCGATTTACACACAATAAAAATCCACGAGCGTTATCAATCGGTAGCCACTCGTCGACACATTGGCGCGAGGAGTATCGACGGCAGCTTTTCTAGATCCTCCCCTTTCTGCCCGCCACCCCCAACGCGAGAACTCTGCTCTCTCTGACGGGCGAACGAACGAAAAACGAAGACCTAAAGCACGGCGCGTGCATTCCGCTCGCGGACGAGAAGAAAAAGATAGGAAAGAGAATAGAGAGTCATGGAACTCGCGACCGCGCACAGGGAGGACACGGGGGGCTGACGGGGAGCCAGGGAAGGGATAGAGAGAAAGACGAAAGGGAAAGAAAAAGAGAAAGAGAGAGAGAGAGAGAGAAAGGGAGAGAGAAAGAGAGAAAGGGAGAAGGAGAAATAAAGAAAGAGAAGGAGTGAGGTGTTCGCGGTGCGCGGCTTGATTGAATGCGGATATGCGTGCAGCCGGTGGCCGGTGGTCGACAGCCACGAATCGGGGGAAAATTATAGGTAGGTCCTCCTTTCGTACATGTCGGTGGTTCGATGCTATCTGCCTTCTCCTTCCGGGAATTTCGCGGTATAAATAGGAGGGCCGTTGGTGTGTACGTGCGTATGTGTGCGTGCGTGTGTCGCGTGTGTATACGTATGTCTCGACTGCACCCGGAGAGTTGCAGCGGACTCTCTTTCCCCTCCCCCCTTCCCCGCCCCCTTCTATCCGTTTCTCTCTTTCTCTCTTTCAGCACGGTGGAGAGAAGTGGACGACGCGGCGGCAGCCGAATATTCGGCACCCGCGCGATTTATGCACCCCACTTTGGTGCAGTCGCTGCACAGGCTGGAAAACGGAATTCCACCCGCGGCACGAAAGCTACACCGCCGCGTCTTGAACTGTTGTTTTAATTGTCGACAGCGAGCACAACGGCCAGTATGATTCGGACAGCCGAGAAAGTTCGGCCTGGGGCACTCATTCATCCCCTTCGCCTTCCACCCCTTCTCACCTCTGCCCCGCTCACCCTCCTGGCCGCCCTGCCTCGCGAGTGTTTCTGAGCCCTTGATTCCGTAGTTCTAAACCCCTTCGCACTGAAATTACCGGTAATTACGCGCCGTCGTTATCCGATCGTGGCTTATTCACTGGAGCCGGAATCTTTACGCGATAATAAATCCACGATGTTTGGCGGGGTTTCGCGTATGCACGAGTTGGCGCCTTTGACGCGGCGCATGGCTCTTGAATTTATCGGTTGCATACGCTTACGCGGTTATTGTCGCTGTGACGCGAGCGAAAAGTCTCGTCAAGAAGATAAGCGAGCGCCGCCTCGAGTTTTCGCGAAAATTGTTTGCCTAATTGTTGCGGTGTGTATCTGCCGTGGCGACGCGTGAAATCACCACTCGCCAATTACATCTCTTTGGCGACCCACAAAGATTCGACGTCTCCCCAGTGTTTTCAGTTTATCAATAATTTATTTCATTGTACTGTGTTATTTGATTGGACACTAATTTATTATTAGTTTGCATTACATTTGAAAGCAAGCACGGCTTCTCAATTTATACTTATAAAACATGTCCAATATTTCACCTTATATTAAAAGATACTAAAGTAATGAACTAATTTTCTATTTCTTAGATTTTTGTTTCATGTTAAGGTAAAAATACCACTGCCGCACATGTACCTAATCCTAGTTATTCTTCTCGTTTTGATCTTTAAATATAAATATAAACTTTCAACATAAAATATATATAGATGTATTGCCTAAATATATAAACAGGTGTGTATATGTAAATTTGACAGTAATTTTAGTCTATGTGTAAAGATTGCTTCCCTTAAGAGTGGCTTATATGACACTCATATTTATCATATAGAATGAGAAATAGAAATATGAAAAACACAATCAAAATTTACTTAAAATAATATGTCATGCAAAATGTAATATCTAAGTATAATTTTTACTAAACTTGTTGCTGCATTAATATAACTAAAAATTCACATTATTGTATGATGAAAAATTAACAATTGATTCAGCACAGTATACTTACTTTATAAATATATTATATAAGTAGTAAAGTTTTTACATCATCGATTGTCTCACGTCGTGATAATCATGAAAGTCGATCTGGCTATATATATATTCTATGTTGACAGTTTAAGTATCCGTATTTAAAGATCAAAACAATAATAATGTCCAGGATTAAACACGTATATGTATGCATGGTAGGTACGTTTATTTTACGAAAGTAGAAACGCAACACGACTGCAAGATGTCATTGACCATTCGCGCGTTTCCGCGCCCGCGTTTGTCGCCGGTACGAATTAGATGCGATCTTTCACGAAAGCGGGACATTTCCGGGTGATGGTTCAGCGAGGTAACTGAATTCCTCGTCGCGTAGGCGCAACGAGAAGCCGTCTTCACCCGTGTTCCGACACAACACTCGATTAATTGGCACACAAACTAGAGGCACTGTCGTCCCTTTTGATGCAGTCCCTCACCTAACCCTTTAATCCCAATGTACAAGGAGAGAAAGAGAGAAAGAGAGAGAAGCAGCCAGCGGCTAGCTACTTTATACTCGAAGACTACCTGCCTGCCTGCCTGCCTGATTGCCTGCCTACCTACCTGCCTGCCTGCCTACCTGCCTGTGCGAAAGGGGAGGTATTACGGGGTTACTAAAGTATTGTATGGCCTCCCCAAGCCCCATAAGGATAGCCCTCAGGCACGCACCCCCGTTATCGTACGCGTATGCATTTTTTTCGCTGGTGCGTGCGAGCGGGGACTCGCAGCCCTTATATGTGCAGTGAAGGTGAAGGGGGCATCGGGTAACACGGGCAGGCAGCCACCCAAACGACCGAAACCTGAATGCTCACCCGAGGACATGACTTGTTCACGTAGCGTGTTCTCTACCACTCTTCCCTCGTGAGCGCGCGTTCCTCTCGTACTCACACGCGTGCTGTCCTTATCGCGCGCACCGCACCGTCCTCCTCTAATCTCTCCGTTCCACTTGGTCACCTAAGAACACACCTGTATTTACGATCGATAAGGGCCAACGTTCGGAAACAGGTGATTCCGATATCGCGCAAGTGAGAAGCGCCGCGATCTTATATCTTCGACGCGGAACCGTTTTCCTTATCTGCTCATTCTCATCTGATCGTCTGGCCGTTTGCGAGATTTAATTGTTAGGTTGACTAATTACTCGCGACGTTCGCGAAAAATGCACAATTACGTTCCGGTCACTTGTTTATTCACTGAAATCAATTTCGTGTGTGTGTAATTGCGAATTTACACCTACATAAATCTATTTTTGACAACATTTATCTGAAAGTGATCTAACGAAACGAACTTACGCATGTCTTCTCTCTGGTGAGCATACAAATGAGAGCTTTCCGAGTCTAAGAGTCTATAATATCAACTCCGTGGAAAATATCCGTCACGTTCATTCACGAGTTATTCGTCGGCTTTGTCAAAGCTTCTTGATGATCCATTAATGATCAGTTGTTAACGTGTACCGTTCTTAAAATTGTGTACATTCGACCTCGACAATTTTCACGGTGCAAGCGCGATCCGCACAACGTGTAAACAGAACTTCAGCGAAACACGTTCAAAATGAAACTTTTGTTTTGCGTCTAAGTGTCTTATTGCGAGTCAGGAAGTAGTCGAAGGCAACTCAGAGAGGACGAGAGGGAAAGAGAGAAAGAAAGGATATGATATACAAATTATGTGTGATAATTAACGAAATCGATCGATAAGTTAACGTGCTTCATCGCGCGTTCGAGGCGTAATAGCGCGATGAGACCGCGAAGTGGGGACTCGAAATCGCGCGCGCGGGGTCTTCGCCAGCATATAACATACCGCGAGTGTTCCGGAGCTAAACCTAGAGTGCTAGAAATATACCCCAAGTTAATTCAAGTACATCGCCTTCGCTGTCGCTACGTACATTCCCTCCTCCCGTTCCTGTCTGCAGTCTTCTTTCTAACACGAATCGTTTCTCTTTGGCTCTCACTTTAGCAATCCGTCATTATCCGTTATCGTAGTCGCAACAACAAATTCTGATTGCCTTGTTCGTGTAATTCGGAACCCGCTGGCTTCTCGTTCTTGGCTCTTTACAGAGCAGAATGTAACGAATCACCCATTTAAGTTCAATTATTTGTCATTATTTACCTTTAGATTTAAATTCTAATTTTTAGAAGCACCACCAGATAAAGTAGTAAAAATTCATTGGATCCCTCCAAAGTTGCGGGCCAAGAATACCCATTTGTATTTCGTTTCTTTCTTTCAGCAAAACGCAAATTTCTTCCAAACGTGATTTGTACGCGCGCGCGTGAAGAGTTATGCGGATGCATCGTCATATGCACTCGACTCGATGCTCAAGAAGAAGGAGCATCCACCCTCGCGATTCGAACTCAACCTCCTCTTTAGATTCTTCGTCGTTTCGAGCCCTTCACGTAGAAGAAGAAAGCCGGCAGGTTGACGTCCCCTAAGTAAAAAGCGCTCCACTTCATCCACGTATTGTCGGACGAAGGGACAAGTCGTGAAGCACTTGCAAGCACTGTGACCGTTATTCCGATCGTCATCACTTTCCTTATCCGCGCTAATCATTTCAAGTCACAAGGGCGCAAAGAATATATAGCGCACAGGAAACAAAAAGATTCAATTGGATTGGCCAAATATCTAGTGAAATATGAATGAACCAGAATTCCAGTTAAAATCGCCAAAATTCTGTTCAAGTCAGAAAGATTCTGGTTAATCAAGCAAGATTTCTAGATAACTTACAATTATTTAACTTAAACAGTTGCAAGATCTTGTTAACCTGAACAGAATTGTGATAACTTCTGGTTCGTTTACATTTCACCAATTGAATCTAATCAAAGTTTTCATTTCCGTGAGGATGTCATTTTGGCAATGCCATTAACATGCCTCGCGACTGTTTAAATCCGTCAAGCGCAATTTCTTTAGATTAAGAGTTAAAAGATAAATTAATTTTGAATCGGGAATGGTCGATTTAACACAATATTTAATATAATTGGGAAACTGAAGTATTTCAGAGTTTATTTTATAACGCGAGAAAATCGCAAACGTGTGTTCTTTAATTAAAATAATATACATAAGCGTATATATATGCTTGTGGAAAATTTTGAACGCGTTCAGCTTTCGCTTTTAACGTACTGAGCTCTTGAGAAAGAGAGGGAGAGAGAGAAAGAAAGAGAGATTCCATTATTAATGCTCTTTATTATCTCATTATTAATTTGACAATCGTTAATTGCAAACTCAATAAGACACACAGAGTGTCTGTACAGTATAACGATTAATTAAAAAAACGCGAAAATTATTTTCGCAGCATAATTGCAGAAGCTCGAGTAGAGAGATCAAAATATTATAGCTCTTCTAGAAATTCTTAAAAAAAAAAAAATTCCAAGCGACTTTAAAGAGGCGACAAGATTGCGAAAAAAGATACTAACGTGCGGCCCGTGAAATGCAGTGTTAATTAATGTTACGGTGGCAGGTAATCGGCCCGGACCAATGGTGGTTGACGAAGAAATTAGATTATACCATCGGAAAGTATATGAATACATAAACAGTACACGCGCAAACACGCACGCCTGCCTGCCCGTCGCTCGCGCCGTCTCCGTCCGATTCTCTTTATTTCCTTCTCTCTGATCTATCGTTCGTCTCTGCCTGCTCACTCGTAAAATGCAAATCCGGGTAATGGCCGTACTCGGGCGCTCTAAGCCGGATCGTTGAATGGATCGTAAAACGCAGCTAGAAGTTACCACCGGCACCACCATGACAATTATGTCAAAGCCCGTGCTTCGAGTAATATTATTATTCCTATATCCCCGACTCGAGTGCGCGCTCTTCGCTTAACGGCCCCATATGTGTGCGTGTATGTATGTGGGGCTGTATGTGCACGTAAGAAACGCGTCCTAACATCGGCCCAGATGCGTTTACACTCCTTTCAATGGTAAACAGCTCGTAGAAGAAGCGGCACCGACCGCACTTACCGTCGCGAATTTTTCGATAACTGCTAATAGAATCGGCGCCTCGCGTGTGTTATGTAGCTTACAGACCTCGAATAAATTCAAAGGTATTCTGTGCGAACGCATATTATCACTCTTGGATCTTCTTCAGCAAATGCTTTGCGGATAAATATTCGAGCATGAATTTTTAATTAAAGTTTTTTATTTAATCCTTCAAAAGCGCGCACCGTGGTGCAAATTTGCATCACCGATTTCTTCAAAATTTTTTCGGATTTTTTTTGGAATACAATCAAATAAATCAATTTTTCACTTTTTTATTACATTTGGCTTTTATCATCGACAAATTTCTGATTTTTTCCTGTATTAATAGAATTAAAAAATTGAAATTGATTCGAAGCCGAGTTATAAGTCAGCGAAACTTGTTGGTTAATTTGTCCTTGGTGTTTTCCGTTCAGATGTGTGCGCTCGAAGGATTAATTCCTTTTTAATTAAAACTTGAAATAAATCAGTTAATTAGACATTAAATGGATAACATTAGTTTTTATAGTGGTAACATTAGTTTTTTCTTTGCACACAAACATCAGCGTGTAGTTTCTCATTTGTCCTATTCCTTATCTCACTTAACTGATTAAATTTAATTTATTTTCTTTTCTATCCCTTTTATCACATTTTCCTCAGACCTTACTTTCCATATCACGCATTTGTCTCGAAGTCAACGCTGAACGCATCAAACCAACATATCTCTGCGCGTATGCGAGTGAGAGACACTCTTTTTCTTTTATTTATCTTTTTTTGTCATCCGAGATGTACACATCGACAGATTCGTCAGAGTCCGCGAGAAGCTCGATTTAGTAAATATCTACATGGACGTCTGTGCAGCCCCGACTCTTGTATCTTGCACTTTTTTTTAAGTGGAAGGAGGAAAGTTAGTCGGGAATGTTTCAAACTACCAATTTAAATGCCGATCCGATGAGCCGACCAATACGTCGTGCGCCTCGCAGAGTGCAAGGTTATTAAGGCATAGTCTGGTCGGCGCGGCTGGCGAGTTTAGGTAGATTGGCCCAGGGGGCCAGTGCCATCGAGAGCTCATTGCCACCGATGGCAGGCAAAACGTGACCTCGGATTAATGAATGACTTGTTCTCGTAATGGAAACACGACCTACTCTCATTATGGGAACGCACCGCGGATCGCGCGGGCGTTCCTTCGTGCTTTACCTGTTTGTGCAAAATGCACGAAAAACTGTCACGGATATTCCAGGAGGCACGAATTGACGCGAGTCTCTGGAGAAAATCTTAATGCGACGGAACTTACATACGTGACGCGATAAAGATAAGGAGTGTCTCTGAATTGATTGCTCTCTGAATTTCTTGGAGTAAAATTTCACTTAAAAGAAGAGAACAGAGTGACCACCGAGTCACCCGAATTCGAGTGGTTTTTCATTCGTGTAAAATAAATTCTTTCTTCTGACGACCATATTAATAGTTGTCACTTGAAGTTTGTCTTATGTTCGAGATACTCAAATTTTTATTCAGAGTTGGATCCAAACTTTTCAGTTGAATTATATAATATATGACCGTTGTCTGTAATCGCGGTTCGACTGGAAAACTTCCATCTGACTCTAAACTCAAATCTGAGTATATCACTTAAGAGAAGTTTCACGTAACAACTAATGGGATAACTAATTGGAGTTTGAATGGCCAAGTGAATATTTTTACTCAAAACTGAACAGAGAATCTGATGCACGTCGTATCAGGAATATATTTATAGGAATACATTCGCACTCGATTGAAATATTCACTCATATGTAGTTAGAATACACTCTAAGCTTGAGCGAAATATTCATCCTTATGATTTCGAATAACTATTTTTATCATTGCTTCGAGTGAAAATACTGCCACTTCTCATGTGTTTTGAATGAGATTGCACTCTTGAGAAATTTTGAGAATGCTTGTGCATTGAAAAATGAGTAGCTTTTATTTTCCAATATAGCATTTTTGTTTACCATTTAATTGCACTATATCCCCTGTGTTGATTTCCATTTCTAATAAATATTCTTTTCTATAGCGATCGCTTGACTATCAAACATTGCTCTTGTTCATAACAAAGTTGCAGTTATTGTTAGAAAGATCTTACGTCTCGCAGTTGATTGGCGCGTTAAAATCGCGTAGATCGCGATAAAAGTCGGCACTCAATCTTTCGTGATTCCGTCTGGATTATTTTTAGCGCGCGACACCAACTATTTTGGTAGGCAATAAATTCCGCGATGTTTTCGGGTTAATGTCGATTTTCGCGTTTCTGTTTCGACGAAAGGGGAGCACTAACCCGACCGTCGGCAAGGACGAGTGCCTGGGGCGCCGCCGAAGAAAAACAATAAAACGAGAATTGGCACGTCTGGCGAAACAGTTGACTGCCGTCAATTCAACCGGCTTACTTGCCAGGACGTACATCTACTATCGCATTATATGCACGAATTATCGTCATACGTCTCCGGGCGATGCGGCTCTGGCCGTGTCACTGACATACCGTGACGTTAAAAGCAACTTAAGGCAACAGTGAATCGAACATGCATTCTAGACGCGATGCCGCGCATCAAGTTTGAATTTCACCGAATTCAACTAATTAGATTGAAAAGAACGCGGGTGAATCGATCGAAGTGTGTCTTCGAAACAGTTTCTCGGATAAATGAATTTCGCAAAAACTAGATTAAAACCAAACTGACAGACGTCGCGACATATGATCTTTCATCAAAGAGAATCAGATTCGGTTGAGTCTGAGTTCTTTTCGATGAAAGATTGTTGCGATATCATGTATCTTTTCCCCTAACTGAATTCGTGAAAAGTGAAAAGTGATTTTACGTATAAATTTTCACATTTCCATTGTTTGAGAGGTTACATGATAGATAAAAGTCGGCGAGTTCACGTGAAGCTTTTCACTTTTCACCTTCACTTTTATGGAAGAATTACATGATCGCTATCCTTAGTATCGATCATGTATCTTTTCTCCCAGCGTAAACTCGTGAAAAGCGAAAGGTTTCACGTGAATTTTTTACATTACCATTGTATGAGAAGTTACGTGATAGCTAAAGTCGTCGAGTTCACGTGAAACTTTTCACTTTTCAGTGTTTCCGCTTTGATGAAGAAGTTACACGATTGCTACCTTGTAGCGAAGATCATTCCCATCACGGAAGTAGACAGATTTATGGCGAGTTCATCGTTTGACCGCCGTGCACAAAGCGCATCCTACTATCGATATGGTGTGACGCCGATCGCATAAATAAATATTTCCTTGGCACTCTTTCGATTCGAGCAGTGACAAATAAGATATCCCTTCTCTCCAGTTCCCCGCATCTGCATTATCGCAATTACTGTTATCGCGAGTAACATAAAAACCGTGGCACAATTATAGTCGACATTCCCGAGATCGTGTGCAACGAAACATAAAGAGAAAAGAAGAGAAAGTTTTATATATAGCGACGGCGTTACCAAAGTTACAATCGCCCTGATGCAATTGGACTCTCGCGAGTTGATAAATATATCCGTATAAACGTGGGATTTCGGTAAACATGTTTTCAAAGTTCTCGCGAACTTATTGCCACCGCGTGAAATGTAACGGTGCACGTGTAACACGTCTATATGAACCGAACCGAACAAATCGGCACGATAAAAAGACACAGTCGTGCGTTTGGTTGAGTCGTGTGCTTTATAAAGTAATAGTCACGAACGAGGGACACATGCACGCACAAACAACGCGAATAACAAAAAAAAAAAAGTTCGAGGGGTGTGTGCAAGTTCGTGACGTCGGCTGGTCATTACACCGGCTTCGTTAGATTGTCGTACGTGAGAGATAACCGAGGGCACATGACTCGCGGTTGCAGCTGATCACGATATTAAAATTCATGACAAAGCCGAGACCCGCGTTGCATCTGAAATCACCGGGTTATGTACACACATCAATCTGACGCAAGATCTGTCTACATTGCTCTGACAAATGCTACAGAGGTCCTTCTAGTTACATGTATTTGCTGTTCATCCATGACCAGTGATAATTGCAGCGAGTATCGTGCATCGAATTTTATTCTGGTTCATAACATACACAAATTGTGTGATCATTAAATCCGGATTACGACGTTTTAGGGGATCGAATCAAGACCTATGCAAAGATTACGTTCCGTATATAGCGTCGAATTATTCGGCTCTTCGGCATTATCAAAGGTGCCAGCATGCATTGTGTGCATGCTACATTGCTTATGACGAGTATCTGAGACGTTTAAATACGCGTATTGTCGTTCTCCGGTTCACATGTCTGCTTATCAGAGTATAAGACATCCGTGTGTATTCATGTCCACGTATACGCGTAAAATTTATTTGATAAAATTTATTTATTTTTATTTATTTGACAACATTTATTTTTGTATATATTATATAAATTAATATATAAATATTTTATTACGTAAATTTATATAAATTTATATAATATATAATATTATATACAAGGTGGTTTTAAAAAAGGTGGTATCAAACTTTAGAATTATGTAGTACTCGTGAAAATAAACCGAAAAGTCTTAATAAGTAATATTCCAAAAACTATTTATTTCCGAGTTATGGAGCATTTTCTTCTATAATGAATAATCCGTTCGTTTCGAATATGTAAACGTATTTATACGCAACCGCACATACACTCGTCCTTCACGAGCTTCCTTCACAAGCTTAGAAGCTCATAAAGGACGGGTGTACGTGCGGTTGCGTGTAAATACGTTTACATACTCAAAATGAACAGATTATACATTATAGAAGAAAATGCTCTATAACTCGGAAATAAATGGTTTTTAGAATACTGCTTATTATTAAGACTTTTCAGTTTGTTTTCACGAATACTACATATTTCTAAAGTTTGGTACCACTTTTTTTGAACACCTTATATATATATATATATATATATATATATATTGTTTTTCTATATTTTTATTTTACATATATATGTACGTCATATTATATGTAATATTATTATATCTTAATTTTATATTATTTTATGTATTACTTTATCTGGTTTTATTTATTTTCACTTCATTGTGCAAGAGGAAAAAGTCACATTTTTAGTGGCATATTCAATAATTTCAAAAGACTGATACCGATGCGGAATATTATTGACAATACTTAATGTTGTAAATAAGGAAGAAACTTCTGTAATTCTCTGTTTACATTTTCACGTCGAAGATATCGTTGTCGAGACTTTTCGATTATTGCGAGAAGGAACTTTGTACTGACGATTTGGAAAAAGTAATATGATACGCGCGCCAACGTGCGCGTATTGTAAAACAATATTTTTCTCCGTCGTGAGGTGATCCGCGACAATCGTTTGGTGCCCCGAAAGTTTATCGTCAGACGTCACTATAAATCTCATTGATTAAGGGGAAAAGAACTACGCGTCATCGCACATAATAATTTAATAAAATGCAGATTGCCCGCAGCACATAAAACGTACATTACCGAATTTATCGCATGCCTTTCACTAAAATAAATCCGAAGTGCCGCAATACGCGTCAGAACGATGGTGAGGTGATTACCTCGTACGCTCATAAAAGATTTATAAATCATCGTAAAATTATCCGCGTCTCCCGGATAAATTGAAAATTGAAATCAATGTCTTTTTTGGTATATATTTCGTTAACGAAATTGATGATTAATCCACCGCGTGAATTCGTTGACATCGCTTTTTCTCCCGTAACTCGACTAAAGATGTCAAAGAGACGTGCGTATAAAGGGAGGAAATAAAATCTCTTACCCCATGCTTCATCGAAAAACCATTTATTTCATGGAATAAATATTCTTCTATCTATGCTGCCTATCTAGGAAGTACACATTATACATATAAGTATGCATTTTCTGCCGTCCTCATCCATATATTGGGAAGATACATAATTGCATTAGTTTTTAATTATCGGTACACACACACATACACGCACATGCACGCACGCACACATAAACACACACACACACATACACACATACATTGACAAACCACATTTGAGACTCGGTTATAGAATAGAAGATACGGAAAAATATGGGGGAGAGGGAGGGGGAGAAACGTAACGATCGGGAGAAACGGCGACAATGGGAGGATAGAGGACAGCTTCGATAGGAAAGGGACGAATTACAAAAGAATCGGTTTCTCGAGAAGTTTTCCCTTACGTCCTAATGATCGCTTTATAAAAATCGCAAAGTTTTATGTATATTTATGTATATTTCTTGTGTTTTTTCTTATAAATTCGCGTGTATGTGTGTGTGTGTGTGTGTGTATGTGTGGTTTTTTTCTTTCCTTTACAATCACATAAAGTTCAGGGACGGTGCGCAAATCGATCGTGTATCGTATATTATTTTACAAAATGTAGCTACAGTGCACTTGACTCGAAGCCGAGGGGGAAAAACGTGAAATTGGGTGTTACTCCGACAACGATTAGATGCGTTTCAAGCGTGTTCCCGGATTCTGACGATCGCTTTACAATAAGGGATTGAAGAGCCGACAGGAACTACGACGAATTCAATTCTCAATGTCGCAAAATTGAAACCAAAACAGACAAGGATAGAACAGGGGAGAGACAAAGACTCACCCCTCGCCAATTGCCGCAATTGAGCACGGAGATCGGAATTCGTCGAAGTCACACACATCGGCCTCAATCGCTATATATAACTGAAACTGTGTGTTTAAGCGTCGGGGATACGTCTATACGTGTTATGGCACTGACCTTCTCCGTCGTCGTGACATAATCCATAGGAGCGGGTCAGGAACGTGGGTCTGTACGGAAACCGACGAAACTCAGGTCTCGGTCACGTCAGTAGGATCAATTTCGCACGGTGATACCCGTCGAATTTCTCCTCTCGATCTATATGTCGCGTGAAGTGAAGGGAAGGAGATACACATCGCAATAATGAAAAGCAAAACACGAAAACGGCAGTTCGTCCAAGAGGCGTAACAACCGTGCGCGCGCATCTCCCGACGCGTTCAAGTACAACTATTAATACCATAAGTTATTAGAAAATCTACGGAAAAACCGGGCGTCTTCTTCGCCCGCGTTGCGCGCGTAACGTTTACCCTTCAGAAAGAAACGCTCAATACTTGTTCCGCGATCGCGCGTTAACCGGTGACAGGGAGAACGTGAATGAAATTTGCAGTTGCCGCGGTGTGTGTGTGTACATAACAAGAAAACGGTCCTGAGCGCGCGATCGGGCGCGTGTCGGGCCGCGTGTAGCTACAACTCGCTCGGAGCTGTACGCGTTCGTTAGAAGAAGTTGAGGAAAGGGAGTCTACAGAGAGTTTTCCGCCGATATATGAGTAACATCTTCGTGGGGCCCCACCGAGGCCCCGGGGATCTTCAGCGAAGCGACGCCACATTTGCTTGTGTTATGACATAATTATATATATTTACATAATTCGACACACACATTCTCTCTCACTCTCACTCTCTCTTTTTCTCTCACTCTCTCTCTTTCTCTCTCTCTTTCTCTCTTTCTCTCTCTCTTTCTCTCTTTCTCTCTCGTACACACACGCGCTCTCACAATTCGCTAAAAAACGGTCAGAATGACAGAAATATATTTATAATATAATAGAAAGACGAAGGGGGAAGGGAGAGGAGAAAAACATTAGAAAAAAAACAACGATTTTTGTTTACTGTACACCGAGATCTTTTAGCCGACACGTTTCCACCGATCGTCGAAGCCCTCCGTCGGTTGCGACGACGTGATGCATCTTGCGTCCAATCGGAAAGTAACGAAATCGAGAGACAATGGAGGCAACAGTGCACCTCTCTTAGATGCAACGGCCTGGCCGGCATCCCCTTCGTCGTCTGTGCGAAGTCTCGCGAGGGTCGGGGCGCGGACAGCCTCAACAAAGCTTTGTACTTGCTCGTGGCAGAAGCCACGCCGGGATCATAACACTCGTGCAGCGGCGATGTGCTGTGAGCATCGCAATTACGTCCCCCGGTCGGTGTCCCCCGCCTTCTGGCAGCAAGAGATGTGAACTCGTCCGGATCGGGTGCAAACGTATCGGCGTCTTAAAAATAATACCATGACTCTAGGAACTATCCGCCTTGCCGTGGACTATATGGACCACCGGTCGAGATGGCATTCGCTGACGACACGAGCGAGTCCTTCCTTCCTTCCTTCCTTCCTCGACTCCCTCGGCATCCAGCACACGCAGTCTTGGAGGATTCCCTGGTGGATCACCAGCGGAGCGTCTACTCATTTGCGCGCACCCTCTTATTCGTCCCTTATTCGCGCGCCCCAAAGAGATCACCCAACACCGCTCTCCGTTTCGACTCTTTTTCCGAACAAGGCACTTTCAGTCTATCGGATGAGAAATCGCCGAGGACACGGCGACGACGACTGACAAGGACAACGACCACGACAATCGCCGGGTTCCGATCGGCGGCAGACAATCGCGGGACGTCCTCTCGCGCGACACTCTCGGCGTCGTCCCCGTCGCGTTCGTTCTCTCGGGCTCGAAGATGGACTATGAGCAGCCGCAACGCTCGACGACCATGCCCGGCAACCGCGAGAACACGATCTGATACTCGTTGTCGAAGTACAGCATCGTGATCTCGGACAGCTTCCTGGGCGCGCAGCACGGTCCGGTGTTGTTCGGCGGTTCCGCCAAGCCGACGATGTGCGTGACCGGATAGGCCGGCAGAAAGGCCATCGGACAGTCGCCTGAGCAGTAATTGGCATCGTATCTGCGACACAAAGATTTCGGGAACCGATCGTTAGTGCAACGCCTCCTTCGCCGGTTGATTCGCGTTCGCCGTTAACGACCGATCGCGCCCAGTTTGGTCTCTTCAATCGCGCTGATCCTAATAAGACCGATCGTGAAAAAACGGAGAAACGAGAAACCTGCCAAATTGCAGCGACCTCGGGCATCAAATTAGTCGACGAAACCGTCGGTTCCTTGTTGCAAACGTTCCTCCACTCTGCTCTAACGTCGAAGAAACCGCCGCGAAAATAACCCTCGGAGAACACGAGGAAGCTAATTTTAATGTTATCGTTAGCGGATTTCTAAGGAATATTCTGTTCGAAATATGTGTGTATGCCTGCGCATGTGTGTGTATGTGTGTGCGTCTGTACGGGCATCGTGACAGCTTAACCGGGAAGTGTCTACAAACAGAACGTGCGCAGTTTAGCATTGTTGACGTAGGACCGTTCTACGTGCCAAACGAGAAAGCCACGCTTGCCCCGTTAAGACCGCGTTTCGCTCAAACATTTCCGTACGCCGGGAAAATCTTGACGAGTACGTGCCCGACCGCCCACGCATTAATCACCACGTGAGGCATAATACCCTTCCGCGGAAAGACGCACATCTGGAGTATTTTGTGAACCGTAGATGCGCGTTTGCGATAATTTCACTTGCGACGTTTCCGTTAAACATCTCATTTAGTCGTCGAACACGGCTCGCGAGACCTTACTCCTTCACGCTCCTTGCATCAAGCGAACAGGATGGGGTGATGGAAAATAAGCAGCTCGAGACACGCGATGAAGACGCAGAGGACGCATTTTTCATGCGACCGAGCACGGGATCCCATTATTGTTGAAAAAAAAAGAAGACAACACTCACTTCTTGGGTGCGATTATCCAGTCCCAGCCGAACTTCTCAAAGTCCACCGTCAGCTTGTATCGACAACACCTAGTCTCCTGGCTGCTCTCGTCGCAGTTGAGCCCCACGTTCCGCTTGATCCTGGCGCCCCTTCGCGAGTCGAGCTCCTGCGTCTGCACCTCGAGATACGGCGCGTACTCCGCGCCGGGATTGGTCTCGACCAGCCGAGAGTTCCTGCGATGAGCGCCGTCCGGGCCGATGATCTTCAATGCCACCCCCAGGTTGTCTCTGGGATGTTTGAACCACTCAGCCACCATTCGTCTGAGCTCGATTGTCACCCAAGTACCTCGGCGGCCGATCGGCCGAGGGTGCTTCGTGGTCAAGGCCGGCCCCAGCTGCGGCTGGCCCGACTCGCCCGCGCCACGGAGAATCCTTTGCAGCGTGATCGTCACCGCCTCCTGATTCTTCGTGTTCTCCAAGTCGATCGGCTCGCCGTGCTCTCCGCTTTCCTGATTCGTACCCCATATCCACAGAGATAATTCTGCCCTGGTGACGCGATGCTGCACGACTTTGTCGGAGAACTTAAAGTACAGCACGTCTAGATTGCCGCTCTTCCAATGCCTTAACCTTTGATCTGGAAGCAACAAGAGTTCACGATATATCGATTGTATACTGCAATATCGCTGATAGTTGTATCAATTGACGCTCTCTTTTGTGTTTTATTTTATTCTATCTTTTAAAACCTGACCTATGTGTTTTGTTTCTTGTTTATTGTTCTTTATCCTTTTCTATCTTAAAGTTTGAGATTTAAGTCGGAAAAATATCAGGGGAAAGAAACAGAAAGCAAAGAGTACATTGTAGATCAGACTAAAGGAATTGTTATTTCGTTGTCGCCTGTTTTCCGCGATATCAGTTTTTTCTCTTCGATGTAAACAACTCGTCGCGAGTCTTGTTGTTTACATCGACAGTTATCGCGAACTATCATTCCGCACTTTGAGGGTCGAAATCACAAGAGATGATTGGACAATGTATAACATTAATATTATGGTATAGAGAATTTGAAATTAATAAGTGACATAACAATGTTCATTGTTAGAACTTTTAAGCCATCCTTGACACGCCGATAAACAAATTGGGAGACGTCGCGCATGATCTCCGCACGAGTTTTCCAAATTAATTGAGTCATTTGTAGTACACGTGTGATCATCACGTTAAAATTGTTTTGAGTAATGACACTCTGAAAATTCTAAGAACATGACCTATCATCTTTCATTTCTATTAGTCCAGAAAAGATATTTTGTCTTGAGTTCTGTTCTTAATATGTTGACATATATTTTCATGTAACTAACTAAAAAACTTGTTTTTTGTTTCAGATCTGATAAAACTGGAGACTATACTATGAGTACAGTTCCTGAAAAGCGTAGCTTTGTGTAGTAGTTGCAGATGTCCTACTTGAGAACTCGACTCGAGACGAGCAGGATTAGCTCGAAGGTAAGTTATGGATTTCCTCAATTCTTCTACTAAATACTTTAAAAATGCTTTTTAAATAAAAAATTTGGACATATAATTGTCCAAATAAAAACCGTTGAATTATCGCAAAGGTTTAATATTCGCTCGTATCCACGTGAGTTTTTCTCACCATTAACAATCATATCTAATCTCAGCAATATTTAATAATCTAATCTCAGTTATATTTTCTGTTTCAGATATGTAGCAAAGTGTAACTAATCCTAACATCGGCTCTAGGTGTTTTGGGTGAGAAATTAAAAGTTATTTCATAGAAGCACAAATAATTTAAGATGGTGAGTCTTATGATCTTTATTAATTGCTATATATAAAACATCAATGCGATTTACTTAGTTTGTAGAAATTTGCATGCACACTGAGAGAAAACAAATTTTGATCTTACTAGAAATCATAATTATTTTCGATGCTAACCATACTTTCCTGTTCTAACAAAAAATAGCAGTATGCACATTATATTATTATCAATAATATTCTACAGCAGCATTTAATAATGAGTTTCCCAATTATAATCAATTCTTTACGTGATTGCAGTTACAAATACCAAACACTTTTCTCTCAGTGTAGAGTTCTGCATGTGTGTATGTGTGCCGTCCGTTGAAATACAGTATTCGAAACAATCGGGGGATTGCTCTTTTAAATACCTGTTGTTTACTACATATCTGAACTTATTACATTTAACTTAAAACATAGTTATTTGATAGAGAATCACTAATTTAATGTAATAACTTTATTTATTAGGGCTTTTATTTAATATTCTGTTTAGGATTTAATTCAAATTATTGTGCAATTACTTTTTAAACATCTAATGTAACCCCTAGTTGTTTTGAGCAATGCAAAAAACACATCAGAATTACGTCTCAGAATGGCGCGGCAGAAATTGCGCGTCAGAATCGCGCCACTATACGCTGAATTCGCGATTACTTCGCACGCGATAAATTTAGCAATCGTCGCGAAGTCACGTTAAGTAAAAGCGCAGAATTGACATATTTTGGCATACTTCAAAAATCGTCGTGGAAATTTCCAAAATCTTTCACACGTGATGAGTTATGATTTCATTTCGCTCGGAACTCTATACGCAATATACACAATATATTTTTCGTTGCTAAAGTTAGAATTTACGCGAAACAAAAATCTCGTTTTTCGATAAGGTACAATAGTTCGCGAAATGGAACGTTTGTTTAGACGCAACGTGCAAATATGCTTGATCGAAATGTCGGGATTTATCGTGCTTTTCATTAAATCATTAAAACGACCGCGATCGCGAGTGTGATGCAGTGAAATCAAGTGAAATACGACCGATATGGAACAACGATTGGACGGATGGATGCTGAGGACTTGGATCTGGACTTCGCGGGATATCAGTGAGCGTACAATCAGAACGCTTACAAAGCGTTACATTATATTACGTAGTGCATGCAGTATCTCAGTATGTGTAAATCGCAATGATTAGTATGAAAAGAGTCTCAATGGGTGATGATACAAAATTATTATTTAAAAAAACATATTTAGAAACACATGGAAACACTTATCCCTTGTTCACTTTGCTTTAATTTTTAATCCGTAAGAAATTGACCAATCACAGTTCATTATTTTTAAAATAATCGACTGTGGTTGATCAATTTATTAATTAATGATTACTTAATGATTAAAGCAAGGTTGTAGACAAGGGATTAGGGATCAATGGCGCTGTCCTATAGCCGATTTTTCGGTAGCAGTTTAAACTTGGATTCAAGTTTAAATTCTATTCTAACAAAGCATTTGTTTTGTTTAAACAGAATTTAAGTTGAAATCTAAGTTTAATCTGTCATTGAAAAACCGACCGAGTGTTTAGTCACTTATAAACTATTAAGTGTAAATTAAACGAATTGCTTAACGAAGAAAAAGTATCTTTAAATGACGGTCTTCTCTTTCTCTTTTTCTCGCGCACGCCTAAAGGCAAGGACCGCAATTGCATAATTTGATCTTAGTTCTTAATCAGTTTGCCAACGCAGTTGATTATTTCTTTATTTTAAGATACAGCTGATCGGTAAGTTTGCGTTGCGCGATAGTATACACATTGACGTGTGTTATGTACCAATATAATTAAGTCGGAAAATTCCTATAATAGGAGATACAGCCGCATATATATATATATATATATATATATATAT
>NW_022639451.1:3911880-3914083 GCF_010583005.1 Odontomachus brunneus
GCTGACGGCGTGATAAGGTGTCGCTTCTGCAAGAAAATCCGTTCATGCGTGGTATATCTCGCCGTATCTTCGAGATATACGAGATCCCACGGCTGGATCACGTCGGGACGGTTATATTATTTGTGAATGAAAAGACTTTTAGTGGTCGATGTACTATGCATTGAGTGGACTACTACATGATTTGATAAAGTATCGCAGTATCTATAAATATAAATATCACGACGGCGTTTTTAAATATAAGATGACGTTTAACGAGCTCTTACAATCACCGAAAGCTATCTGCAAATACTTTGTTAAAAATAGAATGTATAAAAATACTCCAATGTTTACCGTTCTTCAACGAAGCAAACACACGATATAGAGGGAGAGAGAGAAATAAAGTGTGTGTGTGTATATGTGCAATGCAAATAGCTATACTTTTCATTTTGCACACATGCAGATAAATTTTTAATCATATTTTAAACGCAATCTGACGTATTTATGGAGATATCGGAGTAGAAAATGGCCGCAATGCTCACGTGTTCGCGTTTGCAAACGGCGGATATGAATTCGCAGTTTAATTTGCGGAACGCCATGTTACTCTCGCGGCCAATTGTAAGAGTTTGCGAAAAATCGCGTGCAACTGCGCGTCAAAATCGATTGCGTAAGAAACGGTGCGACTGCGTCGATTATCGCGTTACATTGCCCGGGGATTATACGTGAACGATCATATTAGAGAAATAAAAAGCCAGAAAAGAGGAAGAAACAAAAAGAGAGATAGACCTAACACTCGATGACGACGACGCGTGGGTCTGCGTGTCTGTGCGAATAATTATTTCTAATTGGCCGATAACGCGGGGCGTAAGCACGAAGCGATAAAGTCAGCATGTTAAGAAACATATACTGTTGCATATTGCGGATACGAAACTAAGCGATATATAATACGCGACTTTTTACGATCGACTTTATAACGGCGACATAATGTCGCGATATCTTGCGCGATTTGACTTCTCCTCTTTTCTTCTTCTTTTTTTTTATAAACAACGAAAGAAAATGAGAGAAGTATACACGCGACTGTATACGTGCACAAGCCAGCGTCTTCTTCTTTGAAATAAGTTTATCGAAGCGCGATACTTCCTCTCCGCCGATCACGATACTTTCCCGACGAACTCGAGTCGAGACGCATTCTGCGTCTCTGAACTTTTTCTCTCCTTTTTATTCACGATCGTTGCGACTTAATGGCGCCGTAAAGCGTGCTTCGCGCACGAAGATCGTAATTTCATTAACGACGTGAAACCCCCGATGTTAACGACGTTACCCACGGGATATTCTCGACAAATCGAAAACATTGGTCGATTATCCGCGCCGTCCTTTTAGCTCTAACGACCAGATCGCGAACGCATCTCCGGTATCGACGTTGCCCATGAAGCGCGGCAACGCTTAAATCGCAGACATAATCACTGATAACGCAGTAGCTATTTCCGTCGGGTCGTACGTCGTATCCCTGATGAAAAATCTCCCGTGATAAAACGCGTGCCGCTTTTCCCAACAGATGCAATAAAATTTTACGGTGCAACGCGTCGCAGCGATCCCGCGGATGCGCCAACACTTTGAACGTTTGTGTCACGGATTTCCGCATTATATTACGTTAATTTGCAAAGAATCCATCTCATTACTTGTGCTCATTACTTGTTCAGCTTTACGTGAAAAGTCGACTAGGTTCAGTTGCCGGCACTTTGCCAGTTCTTAAGGCTCTTACGCGGATTTAATAAAATAGATTAAGATGTACAGGAGAATAAAAAAAAATAAATTAAAGTAAAGAAAATTACAGCCAATCAAAGCCACAACGCAGTTTTTAAGTGTGATTGTTAATTAGATTTTTTTTGTAAAACCGAATTATTTATTTTATGTAAGACCGAAAAATAATTCGGCGCGTGCATCTGATTTATATTTAACAACGAAAGCTTTCCGTATATAATTCTAATTAATAATCGCAGTTAAGAACTGCTATGTGGCTTTAATGGATCCGAATTTTTCTTATTTTAGATTGTATCTACACAAAGCTTTTAAATAATATATATATATATATATATATATATATATATATATATATATATTCATATTTCGTTTAAAATAAATTAATAAATGAAGAATAAATGCCCATACACCTCTCTCTCTCTCTCTCTCTCTCTCTCTCTCTCTCTCTCTCTCTCTCTCTCTCTCT
>NW_022639451.1:3914093-3917488 GCF_010583005.1 Odontomachus brunneus
TCTCTCTCTCTCTCTCTCTCTCTCTCTCTCTCTCTCAATTTTCAATCAATCAAATCCTTTCAACAATATCGAAAACTCGATGTTTTACTTCACTACATTACTATTTTTGTGTTCTGCCATCACATCCCGTTATAATTGCGAATAATTGCAACTTCTATCAGATATCAGAATGCATATGGGGATTAAAGAAATAATTAATAATCAATAAATAATTACTAAATCTCTCCATAAACCTCAATATTCGATCGAATCCGCGCAAGAGTGTCGAGAATTGCCAACTACTGAATGTTTTATCTCACTTAGTATTACTACTTTTGCGTTCTACCATCACACTGCGTTACAATTGCAGATGATTTCAATTTTCATAAAATATCAGGATGCACACACATATGGGGATTAAAGAAATAATTAATAATTTTAAAATTCCTATATATATCAACCAATATTCGATCAAATCCGCGCGAATCCAAAAACTGCAGGATATGAGCTACTATATAGACGTTTCAGCTCAGATGAGTTGGTCTCACGAACCAAATCGCACAACTTTGCAAAACTTTTCTATCGTTCTGTGATACTAACATAACACTAATTGATATCGCTTAGTCCGTTCCTCTAGTTTATTCCCGGCCATAGAATCTACCATAGAATTCCACCATAGAATCTATGGAATCTCGCGATGAGAGCCGTGCGCTGCCACCGTGTTGGAGCGGCAGAACGACCGGTAAGGCAAAACCTTAGGAAGAGACATACGACGTGGCCGGTTTTCAAAATAAGAGATCTCCCTTCGGCTTAGAAAATCTTCCGGCGATGCGCCCCGGTGAGTCGCGCTCGCGTAAAAACGCTTCACAAACGCCCGCGCAGGGCTTCCTCGCGCTGTTCTCGCGATCGAGGGGTGGGACGGGCAGGAGGGGGATCGGCAATAAATCAGGAAGAGAGCTCGGCGAAGTCGTCATCGGGTTTCTTGCCGATCGAGCGAAGCGCACACTCACGCACACTCTGCGCGCACGCACGTGCGCGTCCGACATTTACCCCGATGACCGACGTTAAACTCGACCCTGGATATCCGCGAAGAGCGATCGATCGCGGATCGACCGATCGATCGGCGAGAGGGGCCGAGGGAAAAAGAGAGAGGGAAAGAGAGCAAAGGAGAAGAAACATACGTAGAAGCGGCGGTAGGCAGGAGGCAGATTTATATACACGGTAGGCCGGGAGGAGAGACTCTATTCAGGGCATCGGCTCGCGGTGAGACCGCTTCCACGAAGGGTAAAGCCACCTCAAATCGTACCGTTATACGCGAGCGACGTTTTTCTCCCGATCGATCAATCAGCGATCGGTCGCGTATCGATATCCCGACTTTGTGACTTTGCGCGCGCGCGCCTTCTAAGCCGGCTAGCTCGTCCTGGTATTCGACTGATTCCTCGCACCGTCGCGCGTAAGAAGTTTTCCGTGAAACTTACGAACGCCCGCCACTTGGACACGTTTTCCGACTCGGGTCGGCGTGATAAGTGGTCTAGGGGCAATTACGTCGGGAAAATCGGTCCGATCGAATGCTGTCGATCCATAAATACAATGTATGTGACAAGTAATGACGTGTGACACTTTAGTTTCCTCTAACATTTATTCTAGAATCCATTAGACTTTGTAATTACATTTCCAACTCCGAATTGACACTCCGTGAAAACCTGGTTCTTTATGCTACCAGTGTTGCAATTAATCTTCTTGCTTGATCTTTACACGAAGAGAATTTTATAGTAACAACTAGAATTTTAATATCGAATAAAATTACGTAATAGAATTTTATAACCGAAGAATATGTAGATCGACATTCTACGAATACAAATGATTATCCTTTCATTTTGTGTTGTTAAAAAATTTGTTAAAAAATTTGTTAAAATATTCCTTGGTAAAATAGATCTTATTAACAGACTCTTTCTACCACTACTAAATATATATATATATATATATATATATATATATATAAATTATTGTTAGAAATAATAAAATTGAATAGAATTTATATGAAAACAAAAATTATAATATTCTCAACTGGTAACAATTAGTCTAAAATAAGCCCATCAAATTCGGTCCATCAGAGTCCATCAGGTCCACAGATTCGGTAATTATATTCGCAACCACGAATTGTTAATTAAGCCATTATGATCATAACACAATCAAAATAGGATAGGAAACACTCAATCATTAACATCCTTTTTAGTCATAGGCGCTCCGGAAAAACTGAGCTTTTCTTGCGAGCAACATTGCAGTTAAACTTCTTGCTAGCACTCTATGATTCCAAGAGAGAACGTGTCAATTAACTTCACAGCCAAGGCTCTTGCTGGTCGCAAGAGAAACCAGAGTTTCTTCAGAGTGTCAATGACTAAGGGCGATGCCAATAACTGGGAGGTGTTTTACCTTACCACAAAGGCTGGACGCGAATCCGCAACTCTCTCCGCGTGGTTCATCTGCTCACGTGCTCAAACATTTCTTTGGTTGTCACGGTTGATTAATTAACGACATCGAATCGAGCAGCCGTATCGGGAAGGGGTGACGCTGACTTCGCGGCAAAACGAGACAGATCGTAAATACGTATATCCTCTATCCTGGCGGATCTATTTACCCGTGACAGAACACACACCGTGCAGTGGCCGTTCGCGTGGAATGCCGTCCGTCTCCTTCATTATTCGTTCGACATACTCGGCGAATATAAGAACGGGAAGAACCCCGCGCACGCCCGCGTCCGCGCCCAGGGGCAGAACACACCGCGGCATTGACTTTCCTCAATTTTGCATGCGCGCGGACTCGGATATTGCGTGACGTTACCCGCCGGGAACGCGGTTACTTTCGTTAACGTTTTATGAGAGAGAGAGAGAGAGGGAAGAGAGAGAGGGAGAGAGAGACTACGGCGACGCCGCGATTAACCTTGCCGAGTGCACTCTCCGTTTTCGAGCATTCGAATAATTCGATTACCATCACATCCCTCTCCCTTCCTCTAGCTCCTTCCCTCCCCCTCGGTGCGATCTACCCTCGTCTCGCTTTTATTCAGCGTCACTGTCACTGTCAGCCGTGTCAGGCCCGTCTTCTGCAACGATCGTCTGACGCGGACTCACATCTACCATCTACCGTCATAGACATATCTACCCGTCTACGCCACCGTCTACCACCCGTCACACCGCGGGCAGACTCGTCTACCTCGATCGCCTCGCGCGGTGGCTAATTATTAAAGCGTTATCACGTCAATTTTACGACCACGGACATGTCCGTCGCCGAAAGCGCGGCTGAAGGTTAGCGCGAGAGAAAGTTTGACAACCGAAACCTTTCACGCGCGCGCGCGTTGCATTACACGTCTACGGCCGGTGCTCGTTTCTATATCAGTCGTTTCGTCGACGTCGAGGTAA
>NW_022639451.1:3917588-3971855 GCF_010583005.1 Odontomachus brunneus
GGGGGGGGGGGGGACGTGAGTCACGAGTTGATCAATTATCTCCCGGGCTTATTTGGTTAAAAAGTAAGAGCTCGCGCCGTAACCCAATCGGCGGTTTCTTTTCTTTTTTATTTATTCAGTTGGTTTGAAAGGAAAGCGATATTCCCACCCATCCAATCGCGACCGTGATAGACCATGCATTCCTCGTGTCCGGCGCGATTCGTCGGTGCACATCTCTCTCGGATTTTGAGTATGCTATCGCGGATTTTACTGCGAGCTCACGATATGAGATTTTCCCGAGGCTTGCGTCATCGTTACCCGATTTATTCAGAAAATCTCGCCTGTCAGCTTCATGATGGTAATCGAGCACGAAGTTACGATCTCGACAGAAGTCAAGATCGCGTTGACTTCTGTCCGCCGCCCTCTTCTCCGCCGCCTCCTGCATAATCAGGCGCGAGCGCAACTCTTCTGTACTTTATCATTTACTATCGTTACACAATTGATGTTAATTGGCATTATAGAGTCGATCCGTCCTCGTGCGTGCCTACCATTTATTTCGCGGGAAAAGCGCCGGAGAGCAATGACTAAAATAAGAAAAAGCGAATTATCGCGAGAGGGCAAAGGGGAAGCTTCTCGTCGAAAACGTCTGACCACCGTCTAAGCGAACCCGTGCAACCGCGCCGCGCAACGATTTGTCGCGCGATATTTTTAAACATCGCCGCCCTTACGGCGACGTTAGCGTAAGCGAAAGAATCGGGCGGTGAGAGATAGTGGCGAAAAGTGCACGCGGGGATGCGTCCTCCCGCGTGCCCGAGGAGGGACGATCGGCGCGAGGGAGGACGCGGCGCGTCGGATGGTAGGAGGTCGTTCCATATCAATTATTTCTTCGCTTTATTTATAGGCAGGGCCACGACACCGCGGCGGTATCACCGTTGTTTTCCATGGTTTTCTACTCGTTCGAGAACCCGGGACTCTCTCTCTTTCTCTCTCTCTCTCTCTCCCTCCCCCCTCTCTCTCTCTCTCCCTCCCCCTCTCTCTCTCGTCTCTTCGCTTTCCCGCTTAGTCTGCACGCGACTACAACACTCGGCGAAATCGCTCATAGGCGCACACCTCGTTCTATGTCTCGTTTAGCGCTTTTAGATTGTATGTAAAGCGTGCAGATGGATTATAAATTAGTATATATATACTGATAAAAATACCCATCATTTATATAAAAATACGAATGCCTGGACACTGAAATAACATTTAGTACTTAACTTTGAACATTTTTGTCGTTTTGGTTTTTAAATACGAATATTTAAAGTTTTAATATATAGAATATGTTGAATATATACATATATCCTATGTTAAAAGTTAAAATTTAAATAATTAAATTACATTAGATTTATATTACATAATAATATATTACATAATAATACATGATAATAATTTAAATAATTTAAATAATTAAATAACTTATTAGATTTATATTACGTAATAATATATTACATATTAATACATGATAATAATAATATATTTTTATTAAATAATAATAATTATTTAAATTTTTATTAAAAAATTTATTAAATAATTTAATAATTAAAGTTGAGTGCCAGTGTTATTAATGCCTAGGCATTGAATTTTTGCTGTAAAAATATCTCCGATTTGTGATGAGGAATCCGTCATTTTATTGCAGTGCAAACAGCCGAAAAATTCCACTGCCAATTCGTCGATGATAAATTCCCCTGATTCCCCCGTAAATGTTTCGAATAGAAACGGGGGAGCCGATGAGATACAAAAATGAAATTCCAAGCAGATATCGGGAAAAGAGGGGCATTATCGGCCGGTTGATTAAAAATAATAAAACGCCGATATTTTGGTGCTCAAGTATAATCGCCCAAAATGTTTTCATGTATTTCGCTTTCATATCGCGCTGTTTTCACCAGTCACTGCATATATTTAACGTTAACGTTAATGTATAAGTGAGACTGTGGTTTTATTCACCGCTGCGCGCGCTCGCGGCAGAGGAGCTCGTGGAATACAAGCCGAGACCAGAAAGTCTCTTTCCACGTTTGTTCCGCCGTGTCGTGCAATGCGAGTGACCTCCGTTCGCGAAAACTATATTTATCTCAAGCGCTGAAGCACGGTGTACTTAGTGCTTTGGCTTTATTGTTTTCACCCCGCGCCCTTCCTTCTTTTTGTCGTGTACCTTTCCCACCCCTCCTGCCCGCGCCGTCGACTGTCACGTTCAACGGCGCGCATTTATTTGTGTCTGCGCGACACACCGGCTTGAAAATCCGCGCCGCGTTTCGTCACGTGCGTTCAAAACGGAGGGATTCTCGAGAAGTCACGGTTAACCGTCGAAGTTGCGCCTGGGCACCGCGAGAGATCGTGTTGGACGGTTCTCCGTCTATAGAGAGGACAACAGAAACCCGAAAATGTACAATTCCGTCCTTAGTCTCTAATTGCCTCAAGGGGATTTGTCTAAAACCAAAAGAAAAATATCCTGACATCCAAAAAAATAATTCCAGTTGCAAGGTGCTGTAATCCCATATTCTAAGAAAAAAACTTTTAACGAAAGCTTTTCTCTTCTGATGAGGAGGATTAACATTGTGTTTAGAATGTTTTCCTTTTTAGTTAGAGAAAAAATTTTTCACTCCTCTTGAGGCCATAAGAATTCTGCTAAATATGATATCATATTTTTTGAATAAATTGCATTCGATACGATCGAAAAAATGATGCATTTTTAGAATGCAAATTTCAACAAAATCACACTTATAAATTTTCTTTTCTCTAAGTAATATATAATAAATTATATTAGTTGTTGAATTTAATTTATATATTAAAGAAAATTATAGTTTACGTAAATTTAGGAGATTTTATCGGTTTACTGCGAATGAATGGAATTTGACGGGAAGTCGACGAATTAAGAAAACTTCACGATGTCAAGTCGGTCATCGAGACTGAACGATGTTACGAGGGAGACGCGCGTCATCCACGCGCGACTTTTTGGCGAAGGGCGCTTCGTTTCTGTCCGCGACTTTAAATATAGTCCGAAAGCTCTCGCGCCAGACGGTCTGTAGCCTTGTCTGGACGAAAATAAGCCACCATCTTTCCCGTCCTGACGCTCTTTCTTTCCGTTTTTCCCGGCCGATGCCGACGTAGTGGCTCGCACATCGTTACGGCGCCTCCCCTTGTCCGACCTTCAAACCAGAAGACGAGCAACAGGAAGGAGCGGAAAGGGTAGACGACGGTAGACGATGTCGCGCGAGGATGCAAAAGTAGCGTAACTTCGGCCTTGAGACAATGACCGAAAAATTCGATCATTCAAGAAAACACGAATCCTCGCTAGCTACGCAGGAAGAGGATATTATAGTTTCCTTTTTTTTTCATACAAATTATTTTCAATTTTACTATGTGTCCAGTAGTGTAGGAATAAACTGTCTATTTTGCTAAGGAACACAATAAATTTCGCTAGAAACATTACATAATGTTTTAGCAGCACACATTTCAATTCCTAAAATATTAAAACGAAAAGATAGTCAATTGCAATTGCAGAATGTCGTTCAGTTTCAAAATTTATTCAATTATAAAATTTCATAGTAATTTACCACTGTAAAATCCTCTCTCGCGCAGTAATTTCCCCTAATAACCAGTAATTTTCAGTAATAACTCCTTCTCCCCCGTGAGGTTTCCGAATAAAAATTCGAATACGAGTCGAAAATTAAATTTTTTACCGAGCAATATCGCTAATCTCCTCTTTATTTTCATTACGTGCGAATCTACTGCTTCCAAATGCACAACCACACAACGTCCTGCATCCATGATTGAAATATCCAAAAAGAGTGATATTGTGCGCCAAGGATCAAGCGCGAAGCGATCTCATTGATAATTCACCCCGCGCCTTTTAATTAATGTAATTTCCCGCGACGCGCTCGCCCCCATTGCGATTAAATCGATAAAAACACGACACGCGTCGTGGATGTCGCGAGATTGAGGAGTGTTGAAGGGAACGGCATTTTCGCGCGAACGAGACGCCGACTCTCTCACACATCGAATTCGACTAAACAGCCGAGGGGCAGCCGTGAGGAGGGCTTCGCGTGTGTCTACACGAAAACGTCTGTACGCACACCTACTCGGCACAGGAGCGTTGAACCCCGAAATTAATGTTGTAACGCAATGTCGTATCTCCGTCCCGTCTCATCCCACCCTGTGCCGTCTCGTTGCGCCTAAAGCCGCTCGATAACGTGCCCTCTGACTTTGACTTGGGAATACCTAATTGCACTAATGATCCTGAGCCCGTAGGGCGCGGGGGTGAACGACCCTTTGCGGATTTGTCGCGCAGAGGACGCACTCGCGTTCGATAGAGACGCAACAGCATACAGGTTCGGCCCACCGTGTAAAGTTCGAATGCGTGGTTCTGTTAAAAAAAAAAGAGTGAAAAAAAGAAAAGAAGATAAAAACGTCTGCATATTTCAGAAATAATCGGCGTTTGATTATTTCGAAGATAGTCGAAGTTTCAATTTCCCAATTTCTCCCAAGAGACAAATGAAAACACGTTCGATCAAAACCTCTTCCCGATCATTGGACGAGTCTTCCCTCCGAGGGCACTTTTCGGCAACGTTGATTTTGCGTGCCTGCCATCCCGCTGTTTCGCCTCGTTGGCAGCGAATTCGCTGCGATTTATCGCGCCGGGCGGCGCGATTATTTGATGCTCACGCCCGCGCATCAAATAATTACCGCGAATCGCATTGAACACGATCGGTGATAATTCCAGTTTGTCTTATGCGCGCAAATATAACCCGCGCCCTACCTATCTGCAAGCATTTATCGTTTTTCCGGTGGCGTGCGACGGGGCGAACGCGCTCGGCTCGCCCACGCTCGCGCAAACTCATCCCGTAAAATACGCGCCTCCGCGAGGAGGGATCACCTTCGTGGGCCTGGGCGCGATCGGGCGAAACCGGACGTAAAAACTGCCGTCCCCGAGAGTAATCTGCATCGCGTGACGCAGGTGGCCCGCAATTGCGACTGCACTTCGACAGTATAACAGCGTAACTCGATAAAATTCGCATTTGGGTCACGCGTACTCGTTCGCTCTCCCGCTCCTACGCTCGTACTTCCTTTCTTTTCCCTCCCTTTCTTCCTTTCTCTCCTTCACCCCCTTGTCCGCTACTGCCGCCACCATCACCCGCTTTTGCTTTTTCCTTCGAAAGGGCCTACGCGCCCCGCGGCATCGCGTGCGTCTGTACACCCCTTCCATCCCGGAGGGCTGCGCTGGTGCGCCAGGGGACGGAAAAAAAATAGAAACGCCTCTTGCGCGGCCCGATTGCTTTCTTGTATAAGTCCAGACGAATCTTGTCGGACTATGGAGAAGGGCAGAAGCGCTCTCGCGGAGGAAATCCCGAATTCGCAAAGACGAAACGCCACGTATGTTCTGAGACTCATTAACCACTTAAACGCCTGCTTCTTCTGACCCGAGATAAATCGTATCTGCCGATAACATTTAACTCTTTTAATTGGAAGAAATGCGCGAACAATGGCGTTGCTCTTGGACTATGCGTCAAACTTCGAGTTGTAATTTTTTCAACCCTTTAACAATTCATAATTCAACATTGTCATGTCACTAGAAATAGATACAACTCGTCATATAAGTTGAATAAAATATCATGAGTTTCATCTTCTTATAAAAATTCGTAATTGAGCTGTCCTTATTTCTTGCAAATTTATATTTTTTTTCTTTTTATTTATTTTCCATATTTAGTCGTAACATGAGATTCCGATAATAATGTTGCCAACGTGCCGTTAAATGAAAAACACTCAGGAGAATTCAACAGACAGACCTTCGAGCGGTTCGCGCACGATGGAGTCCGATTTACTATCGTGTATCCGGCGTTCATGCGACGATAATACACGTCGGATTGTTACATAACAATAGTGGCCCTTAAATGCACTCGCCGTGCGGCTTGTCGGTGATATTTGTACTTTTAATATCTGCGCCGAGCCGGTAACACGACAAACTGGTTTTCTCTGCAAGGGTTACTCATAGATCGTTCGTAGCGTTTCTCAACGACGTCGATTTAACACTGGTTCCAGCGAATTCGATCCGCGATTCGTCGTAACCCGTCATCGAATCAATCCCGCGGAAAGGCAGGAGGAGATATCGCAGAACGGAATCGCGTCGATCGACCGCGACAAAAGCGAAAAACTTCCATGAATTCAATTTCGGACGCTATAAATAACGTAATACACGGAAAGAAACATTTGGTTAGATTAACCAAATCTCTGTGATGAAATATAAACGAGCCAGGAAATTCCGGTTGATACTACCAGAATTTTGTTCAAATTAGAGATCTTGTTAGAAATTTAACAGAATTTTAGTAAATTCAATTGGTTTTTCAAATCGGAATTTTGAGTTTATATTTCACCACACTGTAAAAACTAACGTGTTAAATTTAACACATTTCATGTGTCCCAAATTATATGTCCCTCATTTATGTGTAAATTTAACGCAAAACAAATGTGTTAAAAAGTAACACGTAATATGAAAAAAATTAACACAAGAATTTAACACTTGAATACTGTTAGGAATCACAGGTTGTGTTAAATTGACGTATTTAATAAGTCACACATAGATTATGTCAATTTAACGTTTTCATTTCATCAAAACCATAGATTAATACTTCTCTCAGATGTTAAAGTAACGTTTTATTTTAGTTAATTTAACATTATACATATGTTAATTTAACACAAACTGTAATTCCTGACGGTATTCAAATGTTAAATTCTTGTGTTAATTTTTTACATATTATGCATGTTATTTTTTAACACATTTGTTTTGGGTTAAATTTACACATAAATGAGAGTGGATGATTTGGGACACATGAAATGTCAAATTTAACACATCAGTTTCTACAGAGCAGAAATTCAAACAAACTTTTTCTTTCCGCGCGTGATGTACGTTATCCAAATTGTTGCGAATGAACACGAGGATCACTTGTTCGCGTCTATACAACACTGGGATTCAAATGCGCCGGAATCACAAGGATCCTAATTATATCCGGAAAGTACATGCTCGGTTCTTCGAGAGGCCACAATCGGCATAGACTGCGCGCATGAAAGAGGCAAAGCCGAATGAGAACCACTGAAAACACGGCGCCTGTCTGCGAATATGCTGACCGCAATGGCACTATCCGGACTATCATTATTCACAGTATACGTATCCATTTCAGATTTACTAATTTCGTCGGGACGGCTTTGATTTAAGACCCACGTAGAATGACGGCTGATGGACAGTGGTGGTAGTGTGCGCGCGGGGGTGTTTAGTACGCGAAATTAGTAAGGGAAAGAGAAGGAGACTGTAGGAATAATGACAGGAAGTAATCATGGCAGAAGGTGAAGCCGCGCAAAAAGGTGTCTCACGTAAATAATGGGCCGGTTCGCCTACGTCATTGCGAGTAAATTCTTTATTTACCGTAAAGTCCGCGCCCGTTTCTGAGTTTATGTACTGCGGATTTAATCACAACACTCGGACCTTGTCTGGTAGATCAGGACACAACCGGAAAGTTTGGGGAATCAAAGTTTTCATTAAATTTTACGCTGTTTATCCATCGAAACATCTTTAAATCTCCTCTGATTATTGACTATAACAACATTAACGCGCATTTCTGCATCGCGCAATTTCCACGAATCTTATTCTTCGTAATCGTCCGCTCTCTCACGTAACAGTAAAATTGAACGCAAAAGTTCCCTACCATTTCACAAGCGACCACATAAAATTTTGAATTATTAATCAAGGAAGATTGGCGAATAATCACGCGATTGGCGCGATACGGTAGATAAATGGTGGATTAGAACAAGAAAGTGTCCTCTATCATTTTGCAAATGTCCATGTAGCTCTTTATTGACTAATTAAAGAAGATTGATGCATCATTGCGCACAATCATGCATGAGTCTTTTTTAATTAATAACAAAAAATTTACGTTGCTATTTACAAAATGGTAGAGAACTTTTTCGTTTAGTTTAACCCAATGTACAAGCACACGGCGGCAAAAGTCACTGCTCATCTATCATCGCATAACTCAGAATTTTATGTGCTTGTTTGAGAAATGAAAGGAAGCGTTCAATTTCACGAGTTCTACCTGCACACAATGGGTGTGTCATGAATTGTCAGACACCCTGTGAAACCCCATGTACAGAAAGAATGATTATATTGCGTCGATTATGACATGGGCAACTTCGGTGTATTTCGCGAAAAAGTTTTGCGACGATGACAAAATATTCGAAAACGAAACAAGAATATTTACGGTGATCGCGTCAGCGACGCAACGATGTTTTCAATAAATTCGTAATTACAGCAAGTCATGCCCCCGATTAATTATCGAATTGCATTATGATTCGCGACTCGAATGTTATTATATAAGTACGCACGTAACAATAACAATAAAAATAGAAGTCGCAATGACATCGATGAACCCGGCGAATTTATATAACATTCTATCGCCATTGTATACGTGATAATCACAGTCATAAGTCGCAAGTTCGACTTTGGGCAGTTGGACGTGGAGAGTTGGTGGCAACCCGGAACGCGTGTAGATATAAGAGCAATCAATTGATTATTATATCTTTCTTATAATTATATACAAACATGACGAATTTATGGACGAATCGTGGAAATTTTTTACCAAAATTATAACCAGTCGAGAAATCGAGCATTGTTATATTCGCTTAATTATTATGCTAATTATGATAATTCCTGCTATTTTTCAAAACAAAGAATCAATTCGCAAAAATAATATCGCGCGCGTTAATAACATATGCAAATATCAGAAGCACTAAGATACTCGCGTTGAACATTATTTAAAATCGATCGTTGTGCAACAAACGGTAGTTCTGGAAATGTAACAAAGTATATGCACAGAAAGAACGTTATAGTTTTTTTTTTATATAAATTTTTCTCAATTTTACTGTTTTTAGTAATGCAGGAATAGACTGTCGATAAGGTTCGTTAAGGCTCTGCTATCTTGCCGCAGAAAGTCTGAATTGATAGTGGCGCCTAGCAGTCGAGAACACGAAATAACCATGTCAGCGTAACTGATTGGCTGACACTAGGCTAGGCTCATATTAGGCCTCGCTTGACACCTCGGAAAATTACTTGCGTTTTATCGCGTTATTTTTTAGTTTCTCCGTGAAATGTGTATATTATCGTGATCCTCACAGCCGTAAAATGTACAACAAACTCAGTGATACTGGTGATATGTGAAAATCGAGAAATTAAATATGTTGATACAGGCTGGTATCTCAGCTGTCAAACCACCGTGACAGCTTAAAAATGCAGCATTATTTCAGGAATTATTTTACGATACTGGTTGATATATCAACCAGATATCAAAGTTTGCTGTACTTTTTACAGGTTTCAGGATTAGGAAAATATTTGGTTCTTCAGGGAAAAGTAAAAAATAAAGCAATAAAACGCAAGAGATTTTCGGTATGTCATTTCTCGCTTCTGACGTCATCAAACCAATATGGCCGCCCCAGAAATAGCAGAGCCTTAAGAAACATGGACAATTTTTTAGTAGTAGTTTTCAGTCCGTAAAATATATATAACTCATATGAAATGAAAGAATAATAAATTACTAGTATAGTAACTATGTATCACTACTATAGTATAGCAAGTATTAAGCTGATATGTAAGGTAATATGTTACTAGCAATAAATTAACAACGTAATAGAAATGCCGATTTCTATTCCTCGCTTACAAAATTCTATAGTATTTTCTACTATAAAATTCTGTCCGCATATAATTACTACAACGAGAAAGAATACCTATACTTCTGTATCGACTAACGACTCGATAAAGCGTATACCATCCGCAATATAATCGCGGAAACATTTTAGCTAAACGAAACTAAGCTCCCGGATATAACAAGAGAAGGAAGAAGGATAAAAGGCGAAAATCAAGTTCCACTCCATGTTATTGCAGAAAAAAATATATAAAAGAAAACACTTTTCTTATTGTGCTCTCCGCTGTATGCATTCGTCCTTTCGAGTTTGTGATCGCCTCACCGCTTTGAGCAATCATTGCTCCAGCTGACCAGAGTAAATTGCCGTCCTAGAGTAGCTCCGGGCGCTACGTCATGGACTAGGCTCTGTCCCAGCGGTCCTAATAGCCGCCAGTCATCTACAGACAGCTTTAACGCGATAATGGGCGATGGGCCTGACCTAGGCTGTGCACCGGCCGTGACCTTCGTTGCGGATGGAGGCCGGTTCGTCGTTCGCACACATACACGTTTGCGAGTGTTCGCGATCGCGCCTAGCCTAGTATTCGACTGGTCTATACTTAAGGTTTTTAACTCCGATGAGAATGAGGAAGAAAGAGGGGGAGAGAAAGAAAGAGAGAGAGAAAGATCCCGATGGTCTCTATCTCGGACTTATTAAGTCTACGGGTCTCAGTTTCTGTCTTCGTCTTTTTCTTCGAGGATATTGATGAATGAGTATCGAAAAACGACTCTTTTATTTCGTTTAGATGCTAAATTAATTAAGCCGCCCTTCTCACAGTAATTGTGTTTCCAGCAAAAGTGGAAAAAGATCTTGTAATTATCAGTGAATAGAAGTCTCTCGATTACACAAATTTGTTGGTATTCGATTATGCGGCTAATGAAAAAACAATACAAGCTCTGCGTTCGGCATGTTCAAGTATTTCGAAGAAATGTCACGTTGGTTGCGATTCTCTAATTCGCACACGTCGATATTCTTCGTGATGTCGGACTCTCGTCGCATCGAACGCGATCTTCATTTCAGTCGAATAAAATTCAATTTCACGCGGCCACATGCCGAGTGCGTTAAGTGCGCGCTAAAAATACTCGAATCGTGTCTTATGAGCTTCGGAAATTTTTTTCGGAGATTCGATGCAGAAGAGCGAAATCGCTTTTGAGTCTATCTGGAAAATCCGATCATCCCTGTTTTATCTCTTAAAAGTTCCTAAAACGGTGTAATCTATTTACGTTAATCTATAATCGTTGAATTACGACGTCGAGATTTATCTGTTTCTCATCTAAACGCAGAACGTTGTGTTTGTTTTTCTCTGTATATTTTTTATGTATCTGATTAATCCCTTATCGTATCGTCTACATATATGTCGGCGAGAAAAAATATTTAAAAGACGGCTAATCAGTCGCGTCTGCAGCGACTATCAGGGCGGAACGTGCACGGTATATTTCCTACAGGAATAATTTTAGCCAACATCGAGTTCGAGGTTACGCGGCGGTGACTACAAAGAGACTGCCGGTCTTTATTATAATGAATTTTCAGGTCCCGTCTCATGTGTATAGATTGTTAATATCGAGTCGGTCGTTGCGCATTGAGCGCTGGAGAAGCTTGCACATGTACGCACTATTAATACATTAAAAAAAGAAGTAGTTGGATCGACGATCACCCGCCTTCAAAGAAGTATCGTATCTATTGAACAAATTATGCGTTAGTGCAACAATAAATCGCGTCGATATAATTATTGACTAAATCGCAATCGTTGAACCAATTGATAACTCTCATCACAGCAGCAACTATATAATTCATTCGATCGACTAAACATCTGCTTGATCGTTCAAGTGAATTTTGATCATTCAAGCGAAGTCTCATTAACTTCATTACTTTTTTTTCTCAGTATAGATAAATTTATTGCAGACCATAGGAAGCGAGTGTTTCTTTCTCGATAAAATTTTGGTCTTATTACGCGTGTTTTTAACCAACGTAAGTCGTTGTGCGATAATTGTGGATAATTGAAAATTAAGAATTAAATCGGCAAACATTCGTTCAAATAAAACCTACTTGAAGTTAATGACAAGTGCGAATCTTGTCGTGAAGTTTACCACGCCGGGTGACTGCGATTTATCGCAACATCCTCTACGTAATCTCTGGTTATTTAAAACTTGGCAATTATCGGGACTGCAACGTCGAAATAAACGGGTTGCTTCTTAGATCAGCTTCTAACGTCTTATATAACGTATGATTCGCAAAAAGTATATGATATCTGAGACAGCGGGATAAGCGCTTCGTAATTATACATGTACGACAGATTCGAAACGATCGTCACCATCGCCACATCGCGAGAATATCTTGCAAACCGCACTGCTTAGCACAGATCATTGTTGAGTGATGAACTATACTGGGAAAAAAGTCTTGTGATAGTTAACAAGTGCATTTAGTTGAACATCTGAGTGCAACATTTGGTAACTTTAGTATTTAAATATTTTTAATATTTAAATATAGCTACAAACTGTAATATCTATTAAAACCATCTGGTAATAATTATAAAAGAATTAGATCTGGTATTAATTACAAAACAAATTCTTCATTCAGTTGAAGCAATTGAATGACTAAATAATATAAATAATTTAATAACAACTACTACTAGTTTGACTACTGCAAAGATATTTGGTCATTTCGTACATTCATTACATAATATAATGTTTATCATTGAACAATATGATTTTATTTAACAAACTGTTTGGTGATACGTATTACATAAATTGGTATTATTATTTACACGAAGAAAAAATATTTGAAAATTTATATTTGCGAGATATAAAGTTTATTCAAAGTTTTTTTAGAAATAGACTTTATTTCACAGAAGTAAATTTTATATCTCACAAATAAATGTTCAATGTATTTTTTCTCAATGTAACAACAGATAGTAAACCTCGATAATAAATATCACGAGTTTGGCTTAGACTAGATTATTTGTTAAGACTTATCTACTTAATTATATTCACTTACACGTTTAGTTGAACATATTTCGATCTTATAGTCCCGATATCACATAGATTGGTAACAGTCACCAAGTCTCAACAACAATCACTAAGCCTTGCTAAAAGTTGTTAAAATCTACTAAATTATTTGATTGTATACACTTACACGTTTAGAACCTATACGTGGAAATTAATATTTCATCAAAGCGTCTAACTATTATCCAAGCTCGATAGTTGTTAACAAACCTTTTTCTTTGTGTATCAACACTTCACTAGTTCCAACATGTACGGACGCGCGTATCTATACATTTGTGGAATACTTACACGCACTTACGAACACGACTTGCAAGAGATAAGATCAAGATTTTTCATCTCTTGTGGACGTTGGAAAAAAAATTGCCAGTTGTTTTCTCGAAAAAGATATGATACAGAGCGAAAAAATCGAAGAAAATGGCCCGATGCAGACGAAAAAGGTGTCACTGGAGGGAAGAAAAACGCGTTGCGATTGATAATCAAGGGAATCAAGCAAGACGCAAGCGAGATCGCGTAGCGGACGATAATGCAACTAATGAGAAACGCACGACATCAAGAAAATATACGCCTCGAAACCAAAACAAGGAAAAAAGAAATGGCGTTGCAATGTAGAAGATAAACCGCCAGCAAAAAAAAATACGTCACGGATAAAGAACGGTCAAAAGGTAGCAAAGATAAGAGAGAAGAAAGATTACGAGTGAAGTGAGAAGAAAAGTGAGTAAGCCAGGCGGCGAGTGCAACGTACATAAATAAGAAAATGAAATGCAACTTCATGAAACGAATTCCATAAAATGAGAATTAATAAAAGACGTGTATTAAAGTGACATAAATACAAAGTGATACGCGGACGATCTGCTGCATAGTACATAAAAAGAAAAATAGAATCAGATACAATAGAAAGACATACCAAAATATCGATGAAAACGATAAAAATATTGATGACCTAAGGATCATTTTTTATTTTGTTTTTTGATTATATTTTTGATTGCGTATAAAAATCATCATCTTCGAGAACAGTCGCAAGAATGATCTTCTCTACATTTCTTCAGTCAAACATTCAGTCTTACATTGTGCATGGTAAAACTTAAAAAAATATTTTACACAATTGTGACAGAGAAAGAAAGTATGAGAAAAAGAGAGAGGAAGAGAGAGAGAGAGAGAGAGAGTAAAACCTTAAAAATATACAAGTAGATTTCGGAAATAAGATGCGGACTTTGTTGAGAAGGAAGGAGGACATCCTGTGGGTGAAGGCGGAGTGAAGAGAGAAAATTCGCGCGACGGATTTTCAAAGATCGCCCTGCATCTGCGGGGATGAGACATTGGACGAGACGGCCAAGAGGTCGCTCATGATAACCCGTCAGCGAGCACGATACTGGTTACTCATTCTTTTTTTAGCAATTTCGGCGCTATTCTACTACATCTACTCGTTCTGTATCTACTTGCAAAGTTCAGCACTTCAAGCACCAGCTGATATCGCAGTTTGGCGCATTACGGGCGCGATTCGCCCACGTTTTACGCACAGTACATACGCATTACGCCACAACTCGAACACGTCGCGCGTATGTATCAGTCATGCTGATTTATTTTCAATAAATCGTTCCGGCTATTAATCTCACCGATAACTCCCCAACAGTGGTGTATCGTTTCTGAACTTTCGTTCTCACATCAGCACTCGTTATCTACATGATGCTAAATATATGCAGACTTATTTTCGACTGGTGCTGCAACAGCGTGATCAATTTAGGAAGCACACCAGCTGGGATTGTTCGCTACATTGTGGCCAGCAGCGAATAAGGCCTCTCGCGACGCGACGAATACGAAGGAAGTTGAAATTTACGCGAAGTCGCTTACAAATAAATGCGTCTCGAACAAACGAGAGATATGACAAGTGTAGATTTTACAGTGAGAGAAAAGATGTCGAAGAAATAAAAAGTATTTATTCGGTGGGTACCAATAACATATTTACTTATATTAATATGAAATATTATTAATACATTAATATGAAATATATACATTTTCTTAAAAAATCTTAAAATATTTTTCTAATAAGAAAATATATTTTTTTTTTAATCTTAACCTTCCGAGAAAGCAATCATTTATTCTACTTAAATAAAAAAATTTAGATTAAAATAAATATGTTAATACCCTCTCCCCTACGTGTGGATTTTTATTTTTAAATATCTTTTCTCTCAATGCATTTACCTTTACATTTACGTATTTTAGACGTATTTTCATATTTGTCTCTAGGAGAAGAGGTAAACGTTAAATACAACTCAAAAGTGTTTTAAAATATTTCACAAATCTTCTTTTTTTTATTCAATATTCTTCTCGGCACGTTTAATCGGCAGCAGTACGTAATGAGAGAAAACGACTGCGTTGCGGAGCGTAAGTATTAATCTCCAACAATGTAGCACTCGCGTGCAATTGATAACCGAGCTTGATAATTCGCCGCTTCATGGTTGATCCTTAACGTAAACCGTGCAAGTAACGCTCCATCACGGTTACAAGCAACATCCGTAATTAGCGGCCCACCCGACACAACGACGAAGCATTATGCGAGAGTTCGCCGCGGGAGCTCGAGTCTCTCTTTCTCTTTCTCTCTCGCGCCTCCCAATCGCACTACCGGAGAATAGAGGCATAATTGGCGCGATACAGATAATAATAAGTCGACGCGCTTATGGGGAATGGCCAAAGTGTCCGTAATCACGCGAGCTGCGATAATCTTCCGACAATATGGTCGGTGCGCGCTTCGACTGAGAACTCTGTCAAATGCCGATCATATGTCTCTCCCTCCCTCCTTCCTTTCCTTTTCCTCTGCCTCTGCTTCTCTCTCTTTTTCTCTCTATCCCTCTCTCTCTCTCTCTCTCTCTCTCTCTCTCTCTCTCTCTCTCTCTGTTCCTCTCTTTGTTTCTCTTTCGGGCGAGGCGTGCGCGGAGCCAAATTATGCCTATAAAATTCAAATTCGTTCGAAAAAACGCCGCGGCTCTCGACCGCCGTAGCGCACCGATCGGTTTCTCGCTCGAGCTCCCACCTAAGCAGGTCGTTGATCTCGTTTTTCTCCTTTTTTTCTCTCTTTTTTTTCGCGAACACGGGGGCCTTAATAACAGGTTGCGGTCCTACCGCCACTATTACGTGCTTAGCGGTAAGTGGCTCGAAGACAGTTTCGCCCGAGGGACTCGTGCGGCGGCGGATCGTTTGGATCTTCTTCTCTCTTCTGCTGCTTAACAAGTGTATATTATACACAGCGTGCATACAGGGTGTCCACGTAGACACGCGTCGCCTTGAGCCTCCGCCCGTTCCTCCTCGGCTTGCGAATTTCTCAAACGGCGGCGACAATTTTTGACGAGTTGCTCGGGCAGAAATTGAGTGAAATTAGCGTAATTGCGACTTGTAATCGCGATTATCGGGAATCCATAGGCCGCGTGACACGCGACGATCGCGATGAAAATCGCGCGCTTGCATCGCCGCGTTGCAACCGCACGTTCTCATTTTACGTTTCGCGAACGGCGGCGGAACAGGTGAGCGGACGCGTACATTTTTGCAAACTCCATGAGGATTCGACGTCGGATTCGATTGTTACGACATTTGTCGCCAAACGTGAAGAAGCAATAATCGGAGACCGCTCCGTCGATTCGATTTTCGCAACAAGGAATCGCGACGTTTCCTTGGAGAACTTCAGAGAAAGATAATGCACAACCACCAAGACACCCAGTATAAGGTGTTATATAGGGGGCCTGCGCGCAGCAGCGTCGATAAGGCCCATTATCGCCTTGCGAGAATGCTCTTGAAGCCACAGGGTGGGATCGAATTTCAAATCGAAACTGTTAGAAGGCGCACGAAGGATCGAAGGAAGCCTAGACGCACTCTATGCCTGGCGAGCAAAGAGTTCGACTTCAGCCAACGATGCTATGTTACCGCGCGCATCAAGCACTAAGAACGGCACAAATAGCAAGCCGCCTATTAATTTACCTCAATTATAGGATCGCTGCGAAAGTGAAGGAGGGAATCGCGAAAAATTTACGCGGAGATCTGATTCTTCTCGCTCCGTTGAATCTCTCCTCTGTTAATAAAAATTTACGAGCACATTCATCCCCATATTCACGAGCGAACTGCAAATTTTAAACAACGAGGCACTTACGCGGGATGAAAGTACGGCGAAATATCAATTCCTTTCGCGTCTCACACTCGACGTTGATCCGCGCTTGCGAGAAAGAAGAGAGAAAGAGAAGGAGGAGGGAACAGTGGGTACTTTACGGGAGATCCTCCGAATTTCTTTTTCACCCTTTTCCCGAACTTCCGCTCCGTTTCGCCAAGATCTACGCTCAGATCCGCGTCATCATTTACTTTGGTGCGCGCATCGCCGGTGAAGGGGATCGAGTTGTGGCGCTCGTCGAGCAAATCGTGAAGTTAACGGCAACGGATGTCGGGTATAAGAGCAAGTTATATAATTGTTACTTCGGCACTATTAAGTGCTCATCAGCGGCGATGATACGATGCAATTCAGTGTGCCTACAATATTGCATGCGAGCGTGTGTATAACGCGAGTCACGCCGGGCGGATCGCCGAGTCGCTGAGGTTAATTTACTTGACGTTGCCAAGGAAAACATGATCGGTGTCGTGTATGAAATATTACCACTCGCGGTAATTAATTCTGAGCAAACCGTCGCGCGCTGGCATGATCTTTGGGATAGCGCTACCCGCCAAGATATGCACAGCGGGTTTTTGCAGCGGCATATCGAACTGAACGCAGCGCAAAATAGAAGGACGGTCGCACGTCTCAACACATAAGGCATTCGACAATTCGTCGCGCGAAAAGAGATTTCTTTTTTTTATACACTGAGAAGAAAATAGTTAAGAATTTATCTGTGGGACATGAAGTGGATTTCTGTGTAAAGTAAAGAAGTCTGCTGCTGCCTAAACAAACTTTATATCCTACAAAGAAATCTTCTAGTATTTTTTTCTCAGCGCATGGCGTACCGCACATTGTATTGGCGCATTCATTAGAGATTGTACAGAGCAATGCTTTCTACGAACGTAAGAACTCTCAATAAAATGCGAATCACAACGATTGTCTTGGTGTTATTGAAATAAATGCGTAAGTGCACAGTTGCTTCCGCTGATAGACGGAAAATCTTGTTGAGAGGATAATAACGTTGCTGCGAGAAGGATGAACAAAACTTTTTACATAGCATTACTTTCTTTATGACAAAAAAGAGAAAAAAGCTAACGCGGTCTCTTAGTGCGATCAAATATTCGATCTAATTAATCTAATTAATTAGATTAAAAAGTTTCAAAAGAAAGAGTCGGTTTAGCGAGCGAGGATTACGAATCAGAATTGTAAGTCCGCAAAAAACTTCCGACTCGCGTGCCTGTGTTTCCCGCCGAGCATTATTACACTGAGAAAAAAGCAATTGGATTGACAAAATTGGCGGTCAGCCGCCTCTGAAGAAACATTGGGTCTATTGAACAAATTACGCATTAGTGCAACGGTAAGTTGCGTTGATACAATTACTGATCAACGAAATCGCAATCGTTGGATCAATTGAAAACTCATCGTAACAACTATATTATTCGTATTTGATCGACTAAACGTTTGCTCGAACGAATTTTGTTCGTTCAACCAAAGTCTCATTAACTCAGCTACTTTTTTTTTCTCAACGTATCCTCTCAAGAAGTTTTTCTGCCCGTCATCAGGCGTGACCGTGTACATGCCCTGCATTTGCATATTTCAAGCTTTCCGTCGATGGTTTTGAAAATCACACTTGAATCACTCTGTAAACTTATATACTAGTACTGGTACTATACTAGTACTGGTCAACTGATATACTTTTGTGATTGGCAAGTTAATTTCGAATAGAAATGAAATATTCCATTTAAATCGAATTGGAACGAACGATTTTACTTGCCAATTTACTTCGTATCGAGAATTAATACATTCCTAATATTTTATATTGTCGAATATATATCAATTAATCCACGTAATAGAATAGACTATGATAAAAATTGGTGCTTTCTAAAATATAGTTAAATTTTTATTAACCAATAGCTTTTCTTTTATCGTGAAGAAATAAGTGGAAGATCCAATTTTCCTGACAGAGGTGAGTGTGCAAGACGGCGCGAGTGCGTGAACTTAAAGTTCTCGTGAGATCATCAAACTTGACTGCATCGCTTAGCAATATATATACCAAGAGAAAGCAAACAGAAGGAGAGAGACTTACGAGGTTGCGCCAAGGCAAAGACGCTCTCCGTCTTCGCGGCATATTCGTCGAACTCCTCGTGATGCGCGATACCAGGCTCAGGTGGCTGATCGGCCTGCATCCCGTACATGTCCATCAGCTTCGAGATCGGCGGAATCCTCGGCAGGGCGCGACCCGTTATATTGGGCGCCTGCTTCAGGCCAAGCTTGTTCAAGATCTGCTCCTTGATAACCTCCAGACTCAATATGCGGTACTCCTCGTGCTTCCTGCAGGCGCTGCAGGCGTTACCGGCCATCGCCAGGTGTCGGACGTGAGGTCTCTCGATGCCGGGGGCGTCGAAGGCACCGAGGAGGACCAGCGAGAGTAGCAGTAGCGCCCTCGTGACCATCTTCTTCAAGGTCGCCCTTGATCGGATCAACTACGATCGGCCTTCGTCACGAGAAGAACGATCAGATCGTCGATAGCATCGTCACTTCTCCTCACTGAGTCCTGGTCTTCTCTCGGAATGCAACTCGGAGCTTCTGTTGCTTCCTCTCTTGGGCGATTCCGTGCCTCTGCTTTTGTCACTCTCGGTTTCTCAGAATAGGGGACTTGCTCTTCTCTCGCGGATCTTCTTTCTGGATTTATCCTGCAAGAATGCTCGCAGTTTCACCGTTGCTCGTTGTTCTCTATTTGTCTCCGCGCAGCTCCGGCTTCTTCCGCGAGGGAAGTCTCTTTCTTCGTCGCTTATCTCGCACCGCCAGCTTCTTCCTGAACTTACGCAACCATACGTTCTCCACTACCAAAAGCTTCCTGGTCCCTGACTTATTGCGCTGCCCTAGTGTCGCTGCTCCGCCGGAACTGGGCGACCGGCCTCGATCACAGTCGCGATCCACGCGATCCAGTTTCGCTTTCTTCCTTCCTCCGTCACGAAGCTACCCAACTATCCGTGGAACTTGAAGACTTAGCGATTTCTCTCGTCCTCGCGGCGGCAAAGTGAATCTTGTCGATTCAGGCGGTCAGTGCGATCGGATCGGAAGGGAATTGCCAGAGCAGTCGGAGGAGCAGTCCGTTCCACTTTCGGATTCACCAAGAAACGTTCTCACGCACACCAATCACCGCGAGAGAGACAGAGAGAGAGAGAGAGAGAGAGAGAGAGAGAGAGTCACAGAAGGCACTTGGGTCTCGGTGCATCAGGCCTTGCTGCTTCTGTCGATTGACCTGACGGGTCATGCGGTCCGTTGCATCCTCGTGACCTTCAGTCCTGGCGCCAACCCGCTGTCATTTCGAGACACACGCGGTCGCGCTCACGAACTCTTTCAATGACAGACCCTATTCTCAAGCGAACGTCATCCAAGGCGTCATGGCGCCAAATCCGAGCTGGTTTCTTTGGAGCTACAGCCACAGGATCGACTAATTTTACCTGTCTGTTTTTCTTGTACGTGCGTCTCGATGTCTCTTCCTCGTGAATCTCCTTACACTTCCGGGGCTCTGACTTGGCCGGCCCACTAGCGGGTGACTACTACTGCTGCTTGTCTCCGTGACTACTTACTGGGACCAGTCTTACGCGCCGTCAGCTCAACTTCGCCGTCGCCTCCAGGGAAGTCACCAAGACCCAGAGCTGGCTCTCGATGAGAACGACGAAGAGGACGATGAGGGCAGCGGCGGTCCGTTGGACTTGCAGATCCGCGGACTTGCAGATGGATCCTAAGAGCTTGCCGGCCTGTCAAGCACTGAGACAGGAGGCGCACGTTCTCACCGCATATATGTCGAGGTAGAGACCTCCTCCTCCTCTCTTCTTCTTCTTTCTTCTTCCCTCTCTCCCTCTTTCTCTATCTCTTTCTCTCTTTCCCTCTGTCCTCTCCTCTCCTACGGCATCTCCCTCTTTCGCGCACAAGTCGCGACGTCTTTCTCCGTCTCCTCTGTCCCGTAGTATCTTACGCACTCGCGTCGTGTCGTAGAGGCCGAACGTATACCTATACCCGCCGCCAACAAATCTCCCTCTCTCCCCCGCCGCGCTCTCCTACTCCCTCACTGCTCCCCTATCTCCCCCCAACCCTTTCGCCACCGCCACTGCCACCGCCGCCACCGCCACCGCCACCGCCGCCGCGTCGTCCACCACCGCGAATACCGCCGCCCTCCCCCTCTGCCGCCCTCGAATCTCGCGCGCCCGACCGTCGCACCCGGCGCGACTTGCCATACCCCACCGTTCCTCATGTACGAACCTCTCTCTCTCTTTCTCTCTTTCTTTCTTTCTTCCTTCTCTTCCCCGTTGACTTGCCTTCGCGATTCCCTCACGGAGAGGCGACGTTTAGCTTCGTTCCTCTCTATGCGCGGTTCGCAAATCGCAGGCGGCCCCCGTCAAAGCCCGCCACGACAACTTTACGAACGCCAAAAAGATTCGGGCACCGGGTCGTCCGCCGACCGCCGTGTCCGCGTATTCCAGCGACCTCAACAGACTCTGAGTGCTCGTTGAGGATTATTGCGGATATACGCGACCGTGTATCAAGCTTTTCGGCAGACGGAAGGCCAGAGACCGTTGAGACCCTCAAAAAATGAAAGGGGTGGCTTTAACCACTTCGGGTGACACCTGTTTCCGTTCTTGATTGCCCTTGGAAGTTTTAGCAACGCCTTTAGGGGTTTCTATCCGCTAGTGGCTACTTGATCCGTAAGTAGAATACGGTGAGGTCGTGTAGAACCAAAATAAATATAAATTACTAATACTTTACTCAACAATTCCTTCAGACATTTTATGATTGCTTTCGTCCTTAGGGTTGATATGATAAGTCTATTGACCCTGAAATTGTATATCGGGGTCATCGCCACGTATGTCCATCTCCTCCCTAATTTTTTACTTTAAATTTTTATCGCATTAAGTGGTTGTTTATCATTATATCACATATTTGCAATTGTAATAATACAATTGTCGTTGTCACCGTTATCGCATCATCGATCCGCAGCCCTCCTCGCCAACAACGTCGAACTGGAGTACGAAAGTGCGTTGCTGCATCGCGTTTCCTTTCGGGCCACTGACCGCGCGAAGATGTTTTATGCATTGTCCGTGTCGTGCCGTTAAACAAAAAGCGATCGTCACTCATCCAATGGTGAAATGTGTGTGTGTGTGTGTGTGTGTGTGTGTGTGTGTGTGTGTGTGTGTGTGTGTATTCCTTGTCCTTTTTTTATTTTATATTCGAAGTTACTGGCGACCAAACGGCGAGAGATACCAGCGTCTTTCTCTCCCCCCTCCTCCCTCCCTCTCTCTCTCTTATCATACCGTATAAAACTTTCAAATTCGTCGATTACACGTGCCGCGGCGGTGCGTGCAGTTTCTGCACATCAATCGGTCTTGGCGCGTGGATCTACCGATCGACTGAACGATCGATCGATCGAATCTCTTATGCTGCCCGAAATCGAGGGCACCGAACGCTGAAGCGCAACGACCGTCATGCCGTTGTCGCATACTGAGAGAAAGAATATCTATAAAATATAGTAAATATTTATTTGGTGGTACTAACAGTATATTTTTACTTATACTAGTATAAAATATTTTTTTCAAGAATAAGAATGTATGCATTTTTTAAAAATCTTAAGAAAACCCTTAGTTTTTCATATAAATGCAATTATTTTTTCTATTTAACTCTTTATGTCACATATATATTTTTGTATTAGACCGATTTTTTTTAACTTTCTACTCAAAGATTTTTCAAGTCGCTGATTATGAATCAGAAGCCAGAATTTTAAAATCGATACTAGTTTATACAGACTGCATAGAAAGTAAAATGTCAAAAAAATAAAAGGAATATATAGTTGAAGGGACTTATAAGATAAATATACCAATGCCCGGACGTGTACCAATCTCCGGACATTGTTATTATTTTTATATTTGAATATGAATATTTCAACTTTCAACATATAATACATACATATTGGTATACATACATTTAATATTTATATTTAGTGTACGTTAAAAGATGAAATATTTAGAGAAATATTCAAAATAATAAGAGTGGAATTAGGTACATGTCCGGGCATTGGGACATTTACCTTAATGATAGATGTAAATCGCTTACCAATATTTCGCTATTTTTAATTTTAAAATATTTAAAAATTCTGACCTCAGATTAGAATTCAGTGTTCCAAAGAAACCTAAGGACGTCATTACAAAAAATAACTATTCATTTAAATTGACATACAGTAAAACATATTGATTAAGCAACATATTGACTAAGTAACATATTGACTAAGTAATATATTGACTAAATAAATGCCTAAATTGCCGTTTTGCTATTAATAATAATTTAAGAGAAAATTAATTTCTTTTCATAAAACAAATTTTAATTATTTGTAACGCGTCTTATGTTGGCCAGACCAAGCGGCAGTTACTTACTCGAATAAAGGAACCTCGAGCTCATATGATACGTAACAACAAGTATCCATCTCCCATCACGGAGCATAGATTTCATTTTAACCATGATTTTGATTGGAACAATGTAGTAATTTTAGACATTGAAAGGAACTATCACAAACGCCTCATTTCGGAGATTCATATAAAAAACCAGAACAACGGTTTGAATCTCCAGACGGATTTGGACGGTTTAAATAATGTTTATTTTCCTTTGCTAGATATGGTTTGTGACAAGCGGTCGTGATGCTATCTGAATTCTTCCTTTAATTACATCTGCTTCCTCATCATACACACATCTCACACTGCTTTTTCTTTTTCTTATTTTCTTTTTCTTTACCGTGTGTTTGTCTTTATTAGATATTAGTTTGAAATGTATCATCACGAATTATTGGTTTCTATTGTTTCATTATACGTTGTTTTATGTTACCATAATAAGACTCTTGACTGAGGAATGCCTCTTTATGTATCATTGGTACCATATATATTGGTAAGCGATTTACATCTATCATTAAGGTAAATGTCCCAATGCCCGGACATGTACCTAATTCCGGACACTCTTATTATTTTGAATATTTCTCTAAATATTTCATCTTTCAACGTACACTAAATATACCAATATGTATGTATTGTACGTTGAAAGTTGAAATATTCAAATATAAAAATAATAACAATGTCCGGAGATTGGCAAATGTCCGGGCATTGGTATATTTACCTTATAAGTCCCTTCAAATATATATTCCTTTTATTGTTTTGACATTTTACTTTCTATGCAGTCTGTTAACAATGAATGCGATTCGGCCACACGTCCAACACAACGTATGACTACAACCGGTTGACCTTTCATATTGACGATTTGTGACATTATGAACTGAAGAGAACCACATCCTATGGTCGAAATATCTGAATTTGTAATTTATTATGTATAATATAAAATAGCACTTAACTCTTAGCATAACTCGCACCTTAGCTCTTTAGTTCCTTTCGAAATTGTATTTTGTTTAACCATTTGTTTATTTATTTCAATTACGCAAAAATTTATATACACCTACTTTTTTTATATTTGTTCATGCATTAGGAACTCTATGAGAACAAAAGACCTTGTACTTAACATCAAGAACGTCGTTAGAATAATTATAAACTGAGAAGAAAAAACGAATAGTGGACTGAGCGACCTATCATACCACAAAGGGTTAAATAAAAGTGAATTTAAGTAAATGTGTTGTTTAGTATTCACCAAATGAATAGTTACTAATTTTTAGATATCTTTTCTCTCAGTGTCATCCCACTGATGCACGATAGCGAAGTATGAGGGCGAGACGAGGAGGGTTAGAAGAGAAGGAGAAAGAGGAAGATGCGGGAGAGCAGCGCGCACGGGCCCGGCATTTGAAATCCAAATGGGGCCTCAAAAAGATTCAAATCCCGCGACGGGGCTGCGCGCGATCGCAGATGCACCGATCGCCGCGTATTCTAAACGACGAGATTTTTTTGCATTCCGCATACATCTTTCTTGCGAGCGAAACCGGAGATTTCGGATAGGCGCGGCCGATTTCATCGGAGTTCGAAACCCGCGGCGCCGTCCAGAATTCCGTCGCAGTGAGATGGACGTTTAAATTGCAAAAGCGGGACGTAACATACTTTAGGTGCGTCCGCGCGTTCTATAAATACAGCTTCTCCTCCCGAGCAGGACTGTCGAGGGTCGAGGGTCTTTTTTCTTTTTTTTTTCCAAAGTGGCAATGTGCGTTGCCTGCGGGGAGACGAAAGTACTGCGCATAAGAACGCGCGCTCGGTAAAGGCGCCGCGCATCCAAGAATTTTTCACGGCAACGCCTCTTACGAAATGGCAAAGCGCGCAATATCTATCCGCGATCCGTGAGCTGATTGTCCACAGAGAGGGAGAAACCGAGAGGAAGCGCAAAAAGAGTACAGCGCGCGCACACGCATCTCTAACGGTAAAGCAATCCATCTCGGCCAAAACCAACATCCCATGCGCTTCCCATGCGCGCGCGTTTACGTGACTGCCGGAAGGTGAAAAGTGAATACGCTCTACCGCGCGTAGTCTTGTCGAAATCACCACAATGTCTGCTTGTCCGTTAACACATCGATCGTGAAATAATGAGCACTTTGATCGGCGACGGGCTCTTTCATTATGTCTAGTTAGGTTCAACGAGACGGATCGCGCTCATATTATGAGTTGCGCTACTCAGGTGCATTATGTCGTTCAATAAAATTTTATGGTTGTCTGATCACACTAATTTCCATATTCCTTTTTCTCTCGTAGTGGTCCCTTTTGTGGAATCAATTATAATAATTTGCATGCTCGCGGATCAGGAACGAAATTGCTTATAGCTTCGTCGAAGATATCTCGCTTTGATCTTGGCGATCGTACGACCCCCCTTTTTTGGCGAGATTTCATCTGACGGATCACCGTTACCGATACAATGTGCCTGTACTTTTTATCTCGCCCTTCACTTCTTCGTCTTCGTCTTCTTGTTCTTCCTCCTCTTCCTCCTTCTCTTATGCGTCTTCTTTGGTGCACGAAGTGAATCAACGTTCCCTTTCTACCGGAGCTAAACATGCATGGGGTATAAACAGAGAGAGAAATCAGGGAAACTGTATGCTCTCTGAAGTCACGGATATTTTAGTACCCGTTAGAAGAAAGTGATCAAAGTCACGAGTCTCATAAGTATGTGAAGCAAAAAATGACTATGACTATGATAAATAGTCATCACATAGTCATAAATAGTCATAAATAATCATCACATTATCACTTGATATATGATAGGCTCTCACGAGAATTCTAAATGCCTATAATGATGATTAGTATATGATTGCAGCGTTTGCCAAGCATTGAAATCCTCATGAAGCACGCAGTGTTGGTTCACCACCGCTCTTACTGATTGAAAGTCGCCACAAACGTAACAAAAGTTAATCTTTTCCGCATCTAAATTAAAGCATCCACCTTTATCTTTATAATTCAGGCTGATCTGACACTCGCTTCTGTCATATTGGACTGTGACGTCAGAAGTGAGAAATAACACGCTGAAAATTCTTACGTGCACGGAAAACAAAAATCTCAGTTCAGGGACTGAATGGGGATCAGATGAAAACCTCGCTGACGAGAAGTAATAACTTTGTTACTGCGAAACATTCGTCTGAATAGTCAACTATATTAAAACTTGGTTGAGATAACTGACAACTGAGTAGAAACCTCCTACAGGAATCTTTCTATTTCTACAACCGAGTTTTTTATCTAGTCTCCAAGTAATACAAAATTCAATTATACTAACGGAGTTACTTTTTCCGTATACCATATGTAAGTAAAAAGATATTTGTATAAAAGAATATATAATTGAAATCACTTGAGCATACTTGTAAAGTGTTCCGAAAACTATCTTTTTTCTTTGACAGTCAATAAATAGCCGCAACATAAACGTGGCAAAATCATGAAGAAATCATGAAGAAAGAATTAAAGAGGAAAGTTATATATTACGTATATAATTTATAATTTCATAGCTATTTATTGACTATCAAGAGGAAAGAAATAGAGTTTTCAGAGCGTTTTACATGTATATTTAAGCGATCAGAAATGTTCTTTCATATAAATATCATTTTATTTGAAAATGGCACGCATGAATTTTGGACATGCGTTTTCTCGCTCCTGACATCATCAATTCAGAGTTGCGCAACGAGTACCCAGGAGTTTTAATAATTTGAACGAATTAATTTCCTAAGATATATGTATGTATATATATATATATATATATATATATGTGTGTGTGTGTGTGTGTGTGTGTGTATTTAGACTCTCTTTAATTTTATTATTACGATTCACAGACCTGACAGACACGCAATTCACTGTGGTGAATCGTAACATCAAAAGTAATTAAACTTTGACATATGAGAATGAACACATCACCTCATATCAACCCTAAAATCCTCGTATTAGTATGTGTATGTTGCGTACGTAGTACGATAATTGACGTGACATGACAAAGCAGACGACAGCTCTTCGCGTCTCAACGGCAAAACCTGTCAATTATTCCATTGGTGCGACGAAAGACGCGAATTCACACGGGCGATTTTCACCTTATTCGCGCAGTAAGACTGGGAACGATCATCGGAGTGTATCGGAACTTGCCACGATGAAATATCTTCTCTCACCGGTGGGGAATTTTTTCTATCTCGTTATCGTTTTTAATGTATTTAAACAATTTATCTTTGAAGCTCTCGTTCTCCCTCTCTCGTACGCGATCAGCGCACATTGTTTGATTGGCGGTTGAGCTTCATTGTTCGTAAATCGTCATAATATTCGCGTAACGTATCATTGCAGCTGGTACTTCCGTGCTTCGCGACGGCGATATGTCTTCGATTTCTGTCGAAAAAGGATACGGAAATAATAATAAACAAACCGGGACACATCTGGTTTTGGAACGCAAACATGAACGAGTTCGACAAGCTCGAAACGCTGACAATGAACGACACGGCTTTCTGTAGCATCAACACGGTGAGCGATCTGCGCGGAAAGACACTCATCGTCGATATAAAACCCGTGAGTGTGGATTTCTCTTCGTGCTATTTGCGGCTTTCGTGTAAGATTCGACAGACCTAACGAGGCTGTCGTAATTATCGAGTTACACGACAATGTTGCAACGCGAAGTGTCGTCATCCGAATTATCATTTCAGATAAATCCGTTTATCATGCAAAACGCAGATAAGACCGGAGTCACGGGTTTCATAGGAGACATCTGGACGAATCTAGAGGATCTTTTGGGATTTAAGTTAGTATATCCTAAGAGAAGTAGTACTATAAGCTATTCATTGTAACAATGTTCACTGTTTTTTTACCAGTTACAATAATCGGGCAAAAAAAGTTCTAGAATTAATCAGTTTTTAAGCGGTAATAAGATGCAATAATAAAAATTTTAAGAATGTTATTTTTTATAAAAAAAACAAGATAATTTTCACTTTTTTAAATAGATCCATGTCTTTTTTTACCCATAGTATTGTAAAAAGGATCAGAACAAATTCAATAATAATATTATTTTTACATTTAACACAATGAATAGAAGATACAATAATATTTAAAATATAATGTAATAATGTTAGATGCTCAAGACATATTCAAATAATGTTAGATGCTCAAGATATATTCAAAGTATAATCCATTTTCTGCAACACAAAATTTCTTTCTTTATAATAAAGTTTTATATGTTACATTAATTAGGATATTTCAATTTATATTTCTGCATACTTAGGTTATACGTTGTTGAAATCTTCGTTATTATGTGTTCCTTTTTTTCTGTGAAATAACTATAGATAATATAATAAGTAATTATTGAATTTGTTTTGATTGAAATGATTTTATTTTATTTAAATTTTAAATTAATATATTTAATTAATTAAATTAATTTTTATTTAATTAATTTTTATTTAATTAATTTTTATTTAATTAATTTTTATTTAATTAATTTTATTAATATAATATTTTATTAAAATTTTATTTTATTTAAAAGTGAAAATGACCTTAATATTTTATGAAAAGAGAACGTTTATAAGAGTTTTATTAATACATCTTATTTCCATTTAAAACTGATTAATTACATCTACAGTTTTCTTACTGTCCGATCATTGTGACTGGTAAAAATATAGTGGACATATTGTTACGGTGAACACATACTATAAGAAAGAAACAATATTGTTAAAAATGAGATTGCTTTCTTATTTATGCGAAAGCAGAAATGCACAGAACAAGGTGTCGTTCGCGACAGACTTTTAAACACACGACTTTTCAGCATACGGTATTTATCTTGTAGTAGATGGTATATTTTAACAATTACTAAATATTTTATCATTCTCTATGATTATATACGCGGGCTTAAGCAGGGAAAATCTCATTATGGCATACGAAGGGTGGCCGATGACCAACGTAATGATCTTGGTAACGAATTCGCAAAGTAGTTAGGGTGGGTAGTTCTACACGAACCCACGGAGAAAACGGGGGGTGGTTTGATTCTCGATTGAGTATCAGGGGGAGGCCGGCCATACCTACATATTCCATTTGGAATTACTTCGAAAGACTGGCAAGATAGTCGCATTTCCCACCGACATAATACGGTGTCTTAACGCTGTCGATTTACACGAACAATTTTCATGGCGACGCATCAAAGGGGTATGTGTGACGAAGCCGTACGTGGAACCTACCCAATTTTCCGCGTACCACCCACACGCCCCGGTGGTGGGTCAAAATACTCGCATGATTCATTCGTCTAGACAGGTATAAGTATAGTATCAGGATAGTCAGCGCGGAGAAGGTAAAGCGGGTGTGCGCGCGGCAGACGGTAGGGAAAGGAAGGGTTGGAGGGTAGAAAGGGCGGAGGGAGGGAGAGGGCGGTCGGCAGAGACGGGCCGAGTCTGCGGCACCCGTAATAAAAGCGTCTCTTCGGCGAAAATGCAGGACGATTTACCGAAGCCCGAGATTGAAGTACTACAGGATGAATGAAAATACTCACGCACTGCTCACTGCCTCGATGATGCACCTGCCCAGCACGAGCTACTACGACTACAGCCTGCCATTCACGACCAACTCGTAAGTCGAGCGCGCGCCCTTACTCGTTCGATCATCCCCTAGCTCGCAAGCGTACAAACAAACGAACGATTTCTCCTCGAGAAAGCGCCGTTCATCACTCGCTCTTATCGCGGGCGCATCTTCGCGCGAACGTAAGCTTTTTAGCGGAATTTTTACACCGGTCGTTAACCCGTTTCGGTTAGCCACCACCGGCCGGGACATATATACTTGCGCTCGGGCGACACATATATACTTCGTCGCGATCGTATCTCGGCTAATGACTCTCTGATTTTGCTTTCGCGACTTCTCCTCATGCATGCTTGTTTGCACGGGAAGGGAAAAAAGTAGAAGAAGAAGAGGAGAGAGAAGAGGGAGCAAAAGAAGAAGCGAAAAGGCCAAAGACGAATTTCCGTATCGGCGATCTCCAACAGCGGGAATTTTGTTTTTCGCGCGCATGAAAGCCACATGGCACACGTGATCGATAGGGGGTGATCGTAGAATAAGATAGATAAGACTGCGGAGTCTCGGTTCCAGTCCGAGAGCGCAAACACGCTCTCGTGTTTGTGACTGTAGCTACCTTCGAGAACCTTGGAGACAGCGTTTCCGAGATCCTCGTTCGGATATCCTCAACGATATTTAATTAATTAAAGGGCGCCCGCGCGCGTCCATTCAGAATTGTGCTATGACGGCCTGCGTTAAATGTCCCGCTTTCAGATACGCTTTGTTCGTCCACTGGGAGGGTGAGAAAGTCTCGACAACGTGGTATCTCGACACCTTTAGTAGTGACCTGTGGTTAACGGCTTTCATCTTCATCTTGTGCATCGCGTGTAGCATCATGGGAATGTACCGCATAAAGAAGCTAATCCACACTAATTACATGGAATTTCACGACGAGCTTTCCTCGCCGCTTTTCTGCTTGCTTTACGTTCTGGGTGGTATTAGCGGCCAAGGTAACACGTCAAAATAGATGTATGCACAGTGGTCGGGCAGGAAAACATTCTAGGAGCAATCAATCAATATTAAACGGCAATAAGATGTAATAATAAATATTTCAGAGAAACGTTATTTTTTATAAAAAATCATAATTATTTGCATTCTTTTTTTTAATGGAACCACGTCTTTTTTGTCCGTAGTATTGTAAAAAGGGTCAAAACAAATTCGTGCGCTATCGTACGGACGAAAAAGCACGAACGACAGGTTATCGCAGTTCGACAAAGATATACCAGTTTTAATTGATTACGAATCGTTGCGACGAATAGCACTTGACGAAGAAATATACATCTAATTGATTTATTATATAGTTTCGCTACGCGTCGCGCGCCTGAACTTCTCTGCTCCAAGATATCGCGTTATCATATCTCATAGAGCGAGTTGTTATGTAATTCAAACGTAATTATTTTGCGAATATAATGCTTCATTTAATTTTGATACATCTGTGGTTTGCTGTTTCCTTTTTGAATTTGATTACGCACTTCTTTTCTATTTTTATCTCACTCACACATGTACTGTCATCAACAGATGAATTCATTCTGCGTTACATCTAAATTATTCTCTTAATAAGAAAAGCTAAACATTAAAAAAAAAAATATCAAATGTATGGAATTAGCAGAAGGAGAAAATAAAAAAGAATTCCTGCGGAGGTCATATTCATTGTTCAGGATTTCAGAAAGTTCCGAGGAGCTGGTCCTTCCGTTTGATTATTTTATCCTGCCTGACATTCGGACTATTATTGTCCTGTGGATTCAGCAGCACTCTCACTTCCGATCTGGCGAATATGAGAGACTCTTTCCCCTTCACTAGTCTTGAAGATGTGGCGACGAAAAGGACACACATACTTTGTATCAGGAACGGCAGCAATGCTTACAGCTACTTTACAGTAGTACGTAAAAATAGAAACAAAGAAGTGATGAAGAAAAGAAAAAGTAAAGTAGCTCGCAAGCGCGTGAAAATGCAGACAAAGAAATAATAAGAATAAAAAAAGAACGAGCTGATATAATTCGAAGTTCCGCACGCGCGGCTGCTGTCTCTCTTTATGTTTTTTTTTTTTCTTCTTAGGAAGTGCCGGCTATTTAAAGCTCCGAGAGAGAGAAAGAGACGGAGAGAGAAAGAATATTGCGCTCTTTTATATTTAATCTTACGAGAAGGCCCCGCGCCTGTAAGGACATAAAGATATCTTGCAGGACGAATCGTCTGATGGTGAAATTAAGGACAACTGGAAAGATTTGATAAACCACGGCTGCCCTGACATGAGCAACGACAATCTCACCCCAGAACTGTGCGATCCGAGTTTCGTTTATTTGGAGGCGCCGAGCAGATTCCGATCGATATACTATAGGGTTCAGCGTAACTGTAGCTTCATACAGCTACCCGAGACCTATTGGAGCCGCAGAATGGTGTTTCTGCACTCCAGGTCGGCGCAACACCGACACCTCATTAACATGTAGTGAGTGTCGTTTTCTGATTGGCTTTAGCGTTACCCTCAGCCGCGCGTGGCACTGAGAGAAAAAAGCGGCTGATCCAACTAAAATTATAATTAGTTTTATTCCTCAACCACATTTTTCGGTTGCTCTAACACGAAAATGGCGATAGTCACATGCATGCAAAATTATTATCACTTACATTACAGAGTAGAATTGTAATTTAGTAGAATAATTTTCTTAGCCATAATTTACAGTAATTATTTCCCTATGTGATCATAGTTGTAAATATCAAACAGTTTTGTCTCAGTACAGCTTCATATTGTCAGCCACGCGCGATCTCTTTGTCCGAAGGTATTCGCGAAACATTTGTTGACAGCATACTGCGAATGGGCACAGCCGGGATACTGAATTATCTCGAGAAAAAGTGGATGCTAATGAACACTTACGGCGAGTCCAATTATCTTGGACAGAGCACCTTCCAACCAGTGGAATATGAGCATATTAGTTTGGCCTTCTGCGGATTCTTCATGATGGTCATCGTCAGCGTGTTTATCTGTGTTCTAGAGAACGTTTGGTACAAGCTACGACTGAGATATAAAAGGATCAATTCCACTTTAGTATTAGTGGGGCCACACGATTACATAAGCGTGAACATGACGAAGGTGTATCGCAAACCGAGGCCGAGGGTCGTCATTGTTCGACGGTGTCAAACAGTCAGATCGATATTGTTACCTGAAATTATGAAGGACCCAGTATTTCTTCAGAACGTCACGGTGCGAGTGAGTCGGCGGTAAATGTTGCACTTATAATCCGAAGTGCGTACATTTCGTCCGGGAACAGCGAGATATTTTCACGGATCCTCACGTGATTTTTAAGAAACGAAAGAAACGAGTCGGGAAATTTGTCTTCGAGACTTCTTTTTCAAGGATTACAAGCACACTCGATCGAGACTAACTGAACAGTTCTATCACGGTAGTGTAGCAACGTACGTTTCCATAATTCCAATATGTGGACACATGCATTTTTATTTGCTGGCAATAAATCATATGTTACGTCGACTAATACTGTGATTCTTTCGATTAATTATTATCTTACATAATCCCTATCACACACTTCGTCCTTTAATCGTTCAGCTCGTGGGGGGAAGGGAATCTTCATTGAAAATGTCATATACAGGATGCGAATAAATTCGTTGTATCGCGAATTTAGCAGCAGCTCCTGTTAATTCCGAAAAAGTTAATCCCGTCTCACGCACTTGTTCAAGATGTAAAATTTACTGTGATCTCTTATGATAACGAGCGAGTCGCATGAGACGAAATAACGCGCGAATTATATTCTAGGAGTAAGCCCGAAGAGTTGCTCTGCCTTTTTAATTTTAATATAATAAGCATAGTACATAATATACAATACAGAAAAATAATCATGGCGAACATCGTCATTGACACCTTCTGTGTTACACGAAACCATTACACACGTAGAGTAATCGGGGGGCCCTGGAAACTCACACGGGCCGAAAGTTCGTATAGACATCACACTTTGCGCGCGTTCAACGACATTGAGAAAGTGTCGTGGTTATCGTCGTCGTTGTCGTCGTCGACCAAATAAGGGCGCAAAATCAAATTTACCGCATTTCCAATTCTCGCCCCCGTGTTACTCCATATAGCGCGTTTTCGAGTGTATAATATATATTTATATATTTATATATATATATATATATATGTATACGCAACAATGTAACCGTGGAGACAACGCTCCCCTCTCATTGTTACAATATTCACAATCATTATAAACAATGGACATTTACAAATACATTATGCGTCGGCGTCAAATATTTTTTAAGGCCTATATGGATTTTATGTTATAATTAGAGAAACTTTGGCTTCTTCTTACGTGATAATCACGTCGCTTTGATTTTCCAAGGGACTGCGGAAGGAGCAAGAGAGAGAAAGAGAAAAGGAGGGGGAGAGAGAGGGAAATGGGACGAATCCGACAAAGAATAGAATGCAAAAACACCTTGGCCTTTATTCTGAACTCTCTTTTATCGATAGGAGTGTCCCTAAATGTGGCTTATAAATTCATAATTTATCATATATATTGTTTGATAAATAAATATTATTTTATGAGTCTCTGAGAGATTATATTTGTTTTTGTTTACTATTAATTTGGTGCAGCAAGAAATTGTTTGCTGTTTATTTCACATAACCTAGTAGCCGAATACTTTTGGTTGTATACTTTCAATTAAACTTCGTAAATAATTTGCAACTATCAATACCGGTCCAAGTCACGCAAGTGGCGATTTATACTTTACTAATACTTCTTAAACAGCAAGTTTCGTATTGAATCTGTCAACGTCTTCTTCTAACTTCAAGCCTTCCGTTTAGCTTTCAGTCATATTATAAAAAGTGAGGGAGAGAGAGAGACTTTTATCGATAAAGAAGAGTTTTCAGAATAAGGGCTTTTGTATCCGCATTTTGCTCCTTCTCTTGAGATTTACCCGCTTCTTCATTATCGTCGATCTCTTAAATTCTAAACTTAACCCTAAGCGTCCACATACGAAAGGACTCTAGACTTAATCCTAGATGTCCAACGGACCTCGGCTTCTTTTCATGTCGCGAGACGTACACCGTGTATCTTTCTCCGTCGATCATAAAAATGTATTAATTAATTTGATTATTCTCTGCCCTAATATTTCTGAATATCTCTGAGCGCTCAACGAATCACTTCTTCACTCGATACAAAAAAGGTGAAGAGGGAAGTTGAGCGTGATTGAGTGAGTCTGCAAAATCACGCTGGATTCCGGTGTTTGCGTTTCAAACGCGATTGTGGCGGGATATCAATATGGACTTCTAGGATTAATGTTATGCAACGTATCGATAAGGGGTACAATGCGCTTTCCTTAAAGGAAACAATATTGGCGTACCAATCGTACAGCTGTGTCTCTTAAAGTCAAAGGTTGCTATCTTTTAAGACCTTTAAGACCCTCGGGGATTAATGGTGTGACTGAATGAAAGTATTAAACGTAACCGATTAGCTATTACTATTGATCGTTTTATCCTCCTGCTTTGTCCTACGGGTATCTATCACCGTAATTATCGGGAATACCATGTCTCGCTTATGTGGGCTTAACGTGCTTCAGTAATAAGTGTGTCTTGCGCGACGTGCCACGACATATCGCCGCCTATTTACGATTTGTTCTTCTTTTTTTTCTCTCTCCTATAAAAAAACATTACACGTATATGTATCTTTACTTTTCCTTCTCTCTCGTTATACAGTGTTAAAAAAGATCGGCTTTTGATTGGCATTTTTCTCTTTCCTTTTTATTTCGAGATGTGCAAGACTCACTTGGGCCTCGGTATTATCACGTTCACAGCACTATTGGAGTCTATTGGTCGACGCATGACGTGAGCCGCGCGATGAGATAGAGGATATTGAATGTGATTGCTAAATCCGTCTATAGTCTCGATACCGTTCGCAATTCTGTGAGAAAACGTCGACCATCGATCCGCGCTCTCATCTAACAACGAAAAATCCGCGACGAAACGCTTCGAGTTACGTTCGTGGCTGGCTATCGCAGTGAGATTTACATTTCCTACTAATTAGAACGCTAAAGTCAACGGTAATTCTAAACGAGAGTCTACGCCACCACAGCTAACAAACGCGTTAGTCTCCTGATCTGTAAATTACATTATTTACAAAAACACACGCTGTTCAGTCCTCGTCGCTAAAATTTTATAATTAATTATTGTACAATTATCCCAACTCGAAGCAAGGAGAAAGTGTAGATTAGTAAGAAATTATACATATGCAATAGATTCGTAATCCAACCATGCTGCGATATGTGTGAGATCAAAAAGTCGAACAACGACGACTCTTACTTATTCACATTATTCACGTAGCGTCTATCATCTCTACGAAAAAAAAAAAAAATAGACTGATTCAACTAAATCGAGGAGGATTAATCGCCGCGAGAAAACGTGCTTAATTTCGCTCAAATGGCGAGACTTTGGTTAGCATGATACTTAACAATTGCAAAACCAATTCGGTGAAGTTGTAGAGATGAAATGTTGATAATCATGTTCTCGAGAGAGTACTTGAAACTTAGCGAAATAGATTTCTCTCAGCGTTTCCTAATGGGACTGTTGTTGTTCCCTTGCAGGCATTTCTCCATGAAGTGGAGTACCGAGCACGCGACGAATGGCAGGAGAACTTGAATCAAGCGCACTCGATGAGAAAACACCTAATATCGGCTAAACACATTATTGTGCCGCGCGTCACCTCGCCGCGATTTCCACGTCCGGATTCCGTCCAGCCAGTCATAAGTAATTTCACACATCCATATCTTTCTACAAACCAAGCTCTTTAATTCTAAAATGCTAGCTAAGGGGAGAATCCTGCCTGCGGAAGCTATGGCATCCGGCTGTCCTCCAGCTACGCTCTGCCGAGATTATCGAGAGCGTAGTAATGTTCTCACAATATTGATAACATCTCGCAGCGTATCAACGACATGTGCCGACGTTAATACTGGTAATTCGAATACGAATTTCCGTCGTGACTTTGCAGCTGTGAAAAACTTAAATTTGGTCTCGCGTGAGTTTCGCGTCGCTCCTCCTCTCACTCGGCCTGCTGTCATTTTCTCATTCGCGCTTAACGAACTATTTCGTAGACTAATCAGCGCAATACTGCTCGCAATCCTGTTCGCGCGCCTCGACAATTTGATTGGCTGGTAATACTGACGATATTTATAGTCGAATCTTAAATATTAATCTTCCGGCAGCGCAATGAAATGGTCTAGGAACTTAGCGTCGAAGCGACTTTTGATTAGTTGATTGCGGGATATATAAGTTTGAACGGCTCGTAACACAACGAGAATCACAATGTACTGACGTCACAAATAACGCGGCGAGGACAGACAGTTGCGGACAGTTTGTATATGTATCGTGACGAGTTATTATTATCTCCTTGGCCAATTAACTTCCACAAGCCGAAGCGAGTGAGAAATTTGTTCTTGCATTAAGCCTGCTCGCGCACAGTCTTGTAATTGTAATTGCCGCGTGCTTCGCCTATAACCCGATCGTCACTTTTTTTTGGTATCGTCATCTTCAGTCGTTGCTCCGCGCACATTTGCGAATCGACTGAGTGTAACGTGTGTAATACTGATTTAACTATGTATATAAAAGTGAAAAACGATATGTACCGCGTATCGAGAATACTTCAGCGGCTGTCGACGCTGCGAGTCGTTCCTGAACGCTCTCGTTAATCTCGACGAGCCGTAGTTGGGCACTCTGTGTGAAAAGAATCGGTGCTGATCACAAATACACCTCAACGCAGTCGGAAGGGAATAATACGCTAATGTACTGGTCCTAGTTCCCGTCGAGCAAATGAAAACTCTCCTCGATCAACTCCTATTACAACTTCGTGCACGTAGAGAATTCCTCGAGACATTCGGCCTGTACAAGTAACTCATTCTCTTTTTTTTTTTTTTGTTTGTTTTCGTACATTTTCTCAACGTGCTTCGGATCTCTCACATTTGTCGTACGTGACGCGAAACCCTATAAAAGTTACTTTTGTTCCTGCGCGAATAAGCGACTCGGCTTAGCAACTGACAAGTAAGTCAATTGGATAAAAAATTCTTCGACACCGCAAATCTCGCAAATTCCTGCAAATCTCGCAAATTTTACATGTTCTAACTAACTCGCCATTTGTCGGAGAAAAATTCTTTAGTTTCATTGGTTTCATTTCAATGTTCAATTCTGCAGAAAGAAATAATTCACAGACAAGGTCTCTTCGAAAAATAATTATTGTTGGTCTCCAAAGCGACCTTAAAACAGTCTTAGGTCGGTCGTGGGATATTAAAGAGTGTCCCAAAATTATCAGCTACAGATGATGAACTTAATTTCAACTAAGCCGAAAGGAGATGCGGAAATTTCCTTCTTTGCATTTCCCTTTGATGACTTTCGTCAGCGCGTATACGTGCGCGTTCAAAAATGACTTTACTAATCTCACGATGGTTCAACACAAAATAACCGTCCTCGTACGAAAAGTAATGATATGTGGAAATTAAAAAATGCACAGTCCGATGCCCGAAGTAAGTCTCGTGACTTTCACAACGTGTCTTTCATCACGCAAACGGCACGTAGAAGTTCCAACGATCGCATCGCGATATTGGAAACCGCGGGTGCAATCGAACTCGGTCGATCAATCAGTCAGAAAAGACATGAGGCGTTACCACACCTCACACTTGCGAACCGGGTTCATCTTGGAATTCTTGGGGCAGTTGAATTCCGCCGCGAACTCCGGCAGATTCGAAAGCGGTCCTATCACCCTGTACTTCGGCGGAGTGTGAGAATCCTTCTCGATCTGCAAAGTCACTGCCTCGGGTGTTATAGCAGAGCACCAGACCTGCAAATGTCTCTCGTGTGATTTTTATGATTTGCCTATCACATGCACATGGTGTTTCAGTTAGAAGAAGAATTTTGCGACTATTATTTATGCTTGAGGAAAGATATTGAAGGCTCTGAAGGCAAACAACCAATAGAAATAATGGAACAATAAGAATCCTGTCGACAGGTATTGATAAGTTAAATTTCAGCGGAAGAATATAATTCTTGTTTGATAATTAATTGATAATTTAAACCTTAGCAAGAGGACGAAATCGTTAACGCACATTATACTGCAAAATGCCTGACAGAGGCAGTAGTTTCTTGCAACGTGAAATTTCTGTAAAGTTTTCTGTACTTTAGAGGAGAATAATTAATCATAATTATGCAAGAATGATCTCACCCACATGCAAAGTACGTTTCAAGAAAAATGAATTTTGAAATTTGATACATAATTTAAACAATACAGACAGCACTGAGATTCTTCGCAATTGTTCAAGAAGTTAAGCATAGTTAATTTTGTTCTCTTTAAGGGCGTTCATTAACAAGCTTAATTTTTAATGAAGCTTGTCAAGCTAAATGTTTAGTTTGACAAGCTAAAATTTTAAGCACTCATAAGGCTTGAATCTTATTTATTCGTTTTATTCGTTTTTTTTTCCGTAGAAAGACATATGGGCTATTGGTGACAAAAACTTAAAAATAATAATTTTATGAATTAGATTATTCTTGCATAATTATGATCAATTAATATTGGAAATATTATTTGCGAGATAAAAGGTCAACTTCATAAGTAGCCATGCAATATCTCACACATTGAAAATCGGAAAAATAAGACTAGCATGTATATTAAATGTTGATTAATTTTATACTCCTGCCAGAATTTAAATTATCGCATTCACATCCAATGACAGTTTTTATCAGTCCATCATTCCTCCTGATTATTATTTACAATTTATATTCTCTTTTCGATGTTAGTTATTCGTCATTGATCGTTTTAAATTTTATCATATTTCATCGTGTCAATATTTCAATTTTGTTAAATAACGTACGCAATTGCTTTATAAAAACGAGATTTAAATCCCACATATCGTATATATATATATATATATATATATATATATATATATATATATTGTCGGGTAACTAAAAATTCCGCTCGCCCATAATTATGCTTACCTGTGCGAAATTCAAGAAAAACAGTTGACGATGCGTTAAGTTAAGACCAGGCAGAGGCAGTTGATCCTTGTAGCTTTTAGGCATCGCCCGGTAAGCGTGAAATGCCGCCTTAAGGCCCCCGTTGTCGGCGATATTCTCTCCTGCGTGTGCGTACAACGTGCGATCAATCGATACCCACCGGCGCAATTCCGCGTCGCGCACATATCCGCGAGAGAGCGATTATTAATAACCAAATCGTATTACCCAATGTCTGTCGGCCGTTAACGTGTCGACCTTGTACTTCGTATGTGTCATATTGCTCCACGAAACACTCGGTTCTACTTTTAAACTTCTCTATCGTAGCGTCGTTCCACCACCGATGCAGGTTCCCGTGTAAATCGTACTCTCGACCTGTTCGAATCCAATATGTTACTAGAAAAAATATAGTAGTTGCGCTAACAGGACGAACGAATGCGAGCGAGTAATACTCGAGCAATACTCTCGAACAGTGAAATTACGAAAGCATGGGGAGGCTTGGATATTTCAATTTTTACTCTATCTTTAAAATCGTGCGCAAATCACGTCACCTTGATCGTCGAAGGCATGGGTCAGTTCGTGTCCCATGACCACTCCGATGCCGCCGAAGTTCAGACTATTGGGATTGTCTATGTCGTAGAACGGGCTCTGGAGAATGCCGGCGGGGAAGACGATTTGATTCTTGGTAGGCGTATAATAAGCGTTCACGGTCGGCGGCGTCATTATCCAAGAGCTCTTATTCACCACCTGATCGAGCTTCTCGAGGTTCTTGCGTAAATTGAACTTATTTACGCGCAGATTATTCTGGAAGTACTCGTACTGCTTGATAGTTAGATCGCGATAACGCTCGTCGAGTTCGCTGGGTCGCAGGATGAAGTCCGGGAAGCCGATCATGTCGGTGATCGCGTTCGCCTTCTCCTCGGCGGAGTTTCTCGTCTCCGCGTCCATCCAGTCGAGGTCCACCAGGTTATTCGTGAACGCCTTGCGAATCAAGTCGATCATCTCTTCCGCCTGAAAACAATGATGAAAGATTAGAGACAGCGGGAGAGGCGACCGCGATGGAAAGTTGGATTTTCTCAAGGGAATATTCTAATCTGAAAGGTCGTAAAAAAGCTATATTTTCGACATTTTTTACAAGGAAACGAAGAAATCGTATAACATCAAACTTTATATATCTTTTAAGTTTTATTTTTAAGATATATTTTTATTGTCTATATAACAAAAACACTCCTTTTGTATGTTATATCCTGGCTATTAAAAGTTTGCGAAAAAATGTATACGGGCGGTGTGAATGGTTTTAGCTATTCTGGGTATATATAGGAAACGCAAAAGTCAAGAATTTTCTTATTCAGGAGAAGTGTAGCTATAATTTGAACTAGAATTAATATTACTATTCCGGACAAAATAGCGGGCTTTTTGTTAGTCTTTCTTAAAAATGTTAGTCTTTCTTTAAGATGCTGTTAGTGTCTTATAAAAAAGAAGAAAAGCTAGTAAATATATGTTTGTTCCAGTTCAGACAATAGCTACACTTCTCCTAAATAAGAAAATTTTATGAAATTTATTTTTTGATATATCTAGGACAACCATAATCACTTACACCGTCTGTATGCGTTTTTTTGCGAGTGACCAGGATATAACATACAAAAAAAGAGTGTTTCTGTCACCTTTAATAATAAAAATATATTCTTAGGATATGATTAAAAGAATATACAAAGTTGGATATTGTTCGATTTTTTTGCTCCCCTATAAAAAATTCCGGAAAAATATCTTTTTGTGCGACCTTTCAAGCAGAATACTCTCTTAAAGCCACGGCGCGCCTCCTAAAACGGCCGCCATCGTTCGCTTCACGACAGGTTTCGCGATATCATTGCGAACTAACCATCGGTTTACTCTTGCCGTGAAACACCTCTCTGACGAACATCGCGCCGATCGCGAAACCCATGACGTTATTTACATCGCTAACGCAGTAACGCCACTGCTCCTCATTACCCTCCGAACCGATTAGGGCTTTCCGCAGGCCCTTGTAAGCGTCGCGGAACGGCTTCGACAGGCACCCCGTCAAGGACCTCACGGTCTGCCAAACCAGATAGTTATTCAGTATTCTGCGGAAAGAAAAGGTAGAGGAAAAGATTGATCATTTTCTCCGACCTCTCGGATCTTCGAAAGATCTTCGAAGAGTTTTTCGAAAGTTTCTGAGACTGGTTGCTTTGTTCTAGGATTCTCTTTCGACTTTCTCGACTCTAGGGATCAAAGCACATCACCTCTGATATATATCTCATATGGTATACGTACATTTTCCCGTTAGTCGTCTTGTTATACTCCTGCACGAGCTTCGTTAATTTCGCAAAATATTCCGGCGCGTAGTTGATGATCTGCGCTTTGCTGTTGATCTTCTTGTTCACGAGGCGCGTTGCGTTTTGGAAATAATCCACCCACGACATCTAGACATAAAAATCACGCATCACGAACGTTTATTTAATCATTCTGGTCGGGAAAATGCTTTGAAACTCGAGAACACTCAGTAAAGCAAAAGTAAAATTCTCGAACACATATCTAATCCCGGATCTTCTAATTGCTTTGGTCTTTAAACAATAAGAATGTTCAGGATTAGATACGTGTCCGAGTATTGGTACTTTCAGCTTACTCAAATTTCTTTGCCACATAGTTGTAATTTCGAAATACAGGACACTTCGACAGAGACGCTCGATCAAGTAAGAGACGTCAAACGTACAAAAGGTGCTTTACGTTGCAATTCGTTCAAAGACATCAGATTGTAGAGCTTCTCCTCGTCCCTGCGTTCCTCCGGTGGTGTGGTGATCTCCGCGAGCTTTGTCTCAAAGTCAATTATGTCTTGCATTTGTTTCCTCGTGCTGTTCTCTTCACCACCTAAGAGCACGCCGATCTGCAAAGGGATACGAGTATCTCTACTCGATTCGTTCGTGATTGTGTCGCACATCGCGTTGAAATCGGAAATAAACGCGCATAAGCGCGGTTACTACTTTACCCTTGTCATGTAGTCCAAGTAAGCAGCCAAGACTTTACTGTGCTCGGTTACGTTAAGGTAATTGTCCGCGGTTGGCAGCGTCAGGCCTCCCTGGTCGATCTTGAAAATCGAAACTAGTCTCAATATTGCGCATAATCGAGTCTGCCTGTATCTAATCTAACAATGTCACAGTATCGAAGATGATTGTTCGCCAGAAAAGAAAATAGCAATTTATGATAAACAAACTTCCAACTTAGACACAGTCCCATCGAGTGCGAATTGAATTGACGGCTCTCGCACGCGCGCGGCACACGTTCGCGGGTTAAACGAATCAGATCGAATTGAATGCGAGCGCGAATCGAAACAACTCTTACTGTGCGATTTAAATGACACACGCTTGATTAGTAGAGCTCAATGGTGTTACCTCGAAGATTGCGGTCGCGTATCAGTAGTGCTCGAAAATATTCAATAATAATAATATTAGATTTAATAACAGGCGTTCAATAAAATCAAAAGTAATCGACTTATCGTCGACGGCTAATGACGCAACGAAGGACGTCGCGTTCTCTCTCTCTCTCTCTTTCTCTGTCAAATCCGTCACAATCTACTTACTTGGATTATGTATCTACTGCTGTTGCGGTCATCCTCGTTCACGGCCCAGGAGAAGAGGCCGCCCATGTTGTAAACGTTCTGCAGAATATGCATGCTGTTCTGCAAGGACCACGTGCTCACGTTGAACTTCCCGGAGATGTTCCATCCGCCGATACTCTGGAGCAGCTCCATCATCGGCTTGGTGCCGAGAGTCTCGATCGTCTCGTTTGCGTCCATGCAGGACATATAGTAATACTTCGCCTTCTTCTCGGCCTTCGACTTCATCTCGCTGAACGGTTTCTCTGCGCGGCGGCAATAGAGAAGCAAAAGAGAAGCAAGATTGAACGTCACTTATACGTATACCGTTTCTACATCGTACTCGTTTCTCGCTCGATCCACGATCGCGAGCGCGCCCACGTTCAATATTTACCGAGGACATTTTTGACTACCAGCTGATTATCCTGCTCCAGCTTGCCGAACGTGCCCCAAACGCTCTTGCCGTCCGGGATGGGATTTTTCTTGCGCCAACCGCCGCACGCGTACTCGTAGAAGTCGTCGCAAGGGTCAACGGAGTAATCTATTCTATTGATTATGGACGCTGCCACCGTCACGCAGTGCTCCGTGAGGCAATGTGTGCCGTCTGCAACAATGTTTAACACTTCTTTTTCCTCGTTGCAATCGTGGCGAATTACGGCGTCAGAAGCGAGAGATCGTGCGAATTTTCTATCGTCGCGCGTCGGCAAGGTGCATCGATCTCTTTCTTTTTTTTTATTTGTCTTTTTCACTTGCGTCAAGTATCAGAGAGAGGAAAGAGTGATTGTCGAACGTCCTCTTACCTTCTCCGTGAGAGGTGACGTGGAGAATCTGCGCCTCGTCCCAGCGAGGCTTGTGGCTGATCACGCTGATTAGTATGAAGACTATTAATAGCAAAGTAGTGCAAATTATTAAAAGACATCTCTCTAAAGTACTCCTCGCTTTCCATAGCGTGGGAGCCTGAAACAACGGGAACGTATCGATTGATAAGAGCAGACGGTGACCTACGATCGTTATCATCGTGGAACCGCCGCGTTACGCAATCGTAATTTAGAGGTCGCGTCTTTGAACATGAATAACTTTCATCAAGTATTCATAATAATAATAATAGTGACTTCATTGAATGCGGTTGATGCAATGATAGATAAGTAATGATAGATAAGTAATGATAGATAAGAAAGAGAAAAAGCAAACTAAAAGATTATATTATAGCAAAAGATGAGGCGATAACCACGACGTTGTTATAAAGCCTAATTAGAACTTAATAAAAAAAATTATTTCCAAGAATGAGAAGTAAAAAGATATTTCAGTGATGAATTATTCTCTTCTTTCTAGAGAATATTTGCTACGTGCAAAGAGATGCATACTGCATTCAAGTAAATGTTACGTGTTTCAGGTATTTCATAAATTTATATATCGTGAATCATAAGCATCAAATTTATTCAAAATATATTCCGAATTTTAACATATTTCCCTGGAGCCTCCACTCAAGAATATGAAGTCCTAGAGCATCCACTCAAGAATATGAAGTTAAAACAAAAATTTGATTTGCTTACTGCATAGAACGAAACCAACTTTTCTTCAACAAATTTTATAATATTCTTAAAGATACTATAAATTCCACTTTTGCGTTAAGAAAAAGATACTTGAAAATTTATTTGTGGAATACAAAATTTATTCACAGAAAAATAAATTGTTAAGTATTTTTTTCAATGTAATTGCATTATAATAAACTCTTCTAAAATTAATCATGAGTATATTTTAAGGTTATGATAAAAAATATTGTTTGTTAAAGGTTACTATTACTTAAAAAAAGAAAAGTAATCACTTTGCTGCAGAATGATATTTTTCTCTCTCTACGTGAATAAAGTTGCACAAATATTTCTGGTTGAACACGCAAACTTACGAAAGCGGGGAATATTTTTTCTGTTCGTGGCAGTCGCTAATCTGCTTTTTATCCGAAAACGTTATTAATACCAGCGCAATTGGGAAAACTCACCGAGTGATATCTTATATGCGTGGCGGATGTGCTGATACCTTCGCTATTTAAGGTAACCGAGCCGATGCTGCTGCTCTCCTCATCCTCGAATTCGGCCGGTTTGTACCTCGTCATCTGAACAACATACAGAGGTAATAGAGACGTGCGCACAAAACAGACTCGAGGCGGTATTTACAACGGACGTTTACAGCTGGCGACTTCGCACGTGTGCGGCTCGTCGATACGTCGGGTCGCGCAAAGTTACGATAATAAATAAAGAATTTCGTCTTTACGGCTGGCGTATGGCGTCGTGGAAACTTATATTAAGCTATGACTTATATTAAGTCATGACGTATATTAAGAGATTCGGCACACACGGACAGCTGGCGGAATTTAGCGGACGACGGGCAAGCACGAGTGTCGTAAGTGAAAAAGATATCTCGCGCGACGAATACCCACGTAAATGTTCAATATTTTCTTTATCCTATGACGATTACGGCTCTTACAAACATAGATAAAAACAGCAGCGAGGCGTGTCTCGTGTTTGACCGAGATAAGACAATTAGTCAGTTATAAATCGCTGGTAAGCGCAATCGCAATAATTTCGCTGGGCGCGCCGAAAATATTTGAACGCGATGTCCTCACGATTAGAGTGCACAATTTGCTGCGATTCTTGTCATTGTCATTGATGATAACGGGAAAACGCAGATTTATTTTCATTCTGTGTCTCGACATTCTCATTATCGTCGAAATAGCAATGGATACGCACAAATATCAGAGAATGAATGTCAATTACTTATTCAGTACGCAGAGAGAAACCATTAATGCGGTAATTTATAGCACACATCACGAGTATATTTACACGTTAATGAAAGGCATACATTAAACATGCGAAATTAATAATTAATTTATTAATTAAACAATTAATAATTCACAATACTGTAATTCAATAATCAAATGTGAGAGACATATAGAATTTATATGGAGGAGAGAGAGCTATTTATTATTTAAGATTTATAGATTACGGCGGATGACAATTAATGAAATGAAATTGTTCATCGTATAAAGGTGTGTCTCCCTTTTATGAGAAAACTTATTAACAAAGTGCGGTACTTTTAGGACACGCACTCGCGTGCTTATTTCACTCTGTATGCTGTAAGAGACTGAGTAGAAACAAAGAACTAATTAAAAGTAACAATAATAATTTTCATTTAATGCTTAATAAAGGAGAGTTCTCATGCTAGCTGTTGTCCTCGTGATGTATATTTGTTTCATAGCACGCCCGTAAACTTTTTTTTCAAATTTCTTCTTTTTTGCCATGGATATTATATTAAAACGAAAATTCGGTTTGCTTATTGCACAGAATCGAAGCTTTCTTTAGCGAAGTTTTATGATACTTTTGGGTTCTACAATTTCCAAATTGCTTACTCGCAGCTTAATACTTAATATTTTGTTTTAAAATTGCGTGCGATAACACGCGTGATTCTTCAATAGCAGAGGCCACGTGCATAAGTGCTTACGTAATGATAAGAGACGGAGAACTTATCGCGATACTTCTTTCCACAAGGCGAAATTCTGCATTTTAATTAATCTCAGCGTGAAGATTATTCAATTACATTAACATTTTCTCTTTACCATAGCTACCATTAATTCAAGTCGCGTTGCTCTGCAGCGCGTTCCGCCGCGTGTGTGTCTTAATCGTCTTATTCATAGCTTCATCGTCCGCGTTGCAGACGTTGCTAACGTTACGTTTGAATTGCTTTTGTGTGAGATACGTCAGTCCTCACCTGCGGAATTATTTACGACATTAACATAAAAAACTGCTCAGAATACGATATCGCAGCGTGATGATGTACGACACTTTTACGTAACGCGCATAATTTTCTCGGATCGTTAACACAGCAAAGGCGAGCATAAAGCGACTCTGACCTGCGAAGATGAGAAATTCTCCGGAAAATGTAGAAATAAAAGAAGTAAGGTGATTTCAGAACCTCGACACGATCCAGACCCGTTTTCAAGTACTTGACTTATTTCAGCGCGCGAAAACCAAGAGAATAACACGGGATCGCGAAAACACTTACCGCGGAAGATTATTCGCAGAGCACGGGGATTTCCTGCGAATGACGCGCTCTACACTTGTACCTCGCCGATCATCGGTCGCGTCCCGAGCATTTGTTTTTGTAACACAACGCGCCGCGAGCGGAAATATAATTGACGCAATGATCCCAATTCAAACACAGTTGAGACACGATGCCGGCACTCTCTGTCGCATAAAAGAACGTTCTTCCCGCGCCGCGACGCGCTGACACGTGAAAACCGAATTCATTGAGCGCGCGTCGCAATTAAATCTGCGGAGGAGTTCACAGTAACGAGAGAGCTATCGTTTCCAATTTTCTAATTTAATCTAATTCGCGAATTATTCGCCAGTGAGCACACCCGACGTGCCAACGGTCGTAGCGCGAAATCGCTCTCACTCCTCTGACATCGTCTTTCGACGACTTTTCTGTTTGAATTGAAAACCGAGCGGGAAAGTCGCAGGAAACTGGCTTCGACTCTAGGAGTCGCGATTTTCCGAACCAAAAATCGCAGTGCACACTTCGTAAGGCCGATCTCCGTCGCAGCGACGACTGGCTTTCGTCGCGGCTTGTCTTGTCGAGAGTCGTTAAATTCACTGTGCGAAAATTTGCCGAATCTCAGCAGCGCTACCGTTTTAGAACGTACTAAAAATACGTCGCTCTCGACTCTGAGCGACTCTAAACTGAGCGACGCGACGAAGGCGCTCGTTCCGGTGATATCAGAGCACAACCACAGCCGTTTATTATTCAACGCTGAAGCCTCGCGTCGCGTCGCTTATCAGTTGCGGGCATCCGCGTATATCTTACTTGACGTTTAATAGGAAACGCGGAAACACATCGTATAGGATGTTATTGCGGTCGGTATGTGCCCGTATCACACCCAGATGAGGCACGTGAACGCGCTGGTCTCAGACTGCGTCTGTCAAAGTGTGCGTATTGACGCATTTCACCGTAGCCTTCGCTCAAGACGAGATTCCCTGATAACATTCACGTCATCGCGCGTGAACTGAAGTGGATGACAGATTTATAAATACATCGCACGTGCTTCGGACCGCCAACGTCGTAATAGCTGCTTTTTCCTCTATCTCTCCCATTTCTCCGTTCGTTGCCTTCTTCTGTCCGTCTGTTGTGTAACACGTGTAAAGCGAATCTCTCATCCGAATTTTACGCGAGGAAAAATTTCACCGTTCTGCTTAAAAGCAGAAAAAAGAGAGAGAGAGAGACAGAGAGAGAGAAAGAGAGAAAGAGAGAAAGAGCGTATAAAGAAGATACTCAAAGAGTACCGGAAAGACATTCCGCGTAAGCGTTTTTAACGAATTAACAGGAAACCGCAAAAACCGCGAGGTTTGATGTCCAAACAGTGATATTTATCAAGTATTTATCAACCACTTTCAGCGCAAAATTACATTTGCAATGAATTTTATTAATACGCAAACGCGTCAATCACTTGAATCACTTGGATCTTCTTAATTTTTGCGCGTTCGCGCGCGATATTCGCAATAATACATCAAATAACACTTGTACAGTGCATTGGCAGTCTGTCATTCTCAGCTAAACGTTCTCATTCGAGGAATACGTAACACGCGACGCACTAAAGCACCTCTCGGGTGTGAGTAGACCGCTGCGCAATTGCGAATTATTACCACAAGAATATCACGTAATCAACGGACCTTCTAATTGAATAGGTCTTTAATTAAGAACCGTCCAGAGATGCACGATGGCCGTCAGGCCGAAATGTCCCTTTTGAGGGCCGCAGCCGTGGAATAGGTGCGCTCTCACGGGTCGAGTCGCGCCTCTATCTCGCACTCGCTCCGATCTCCGCGGAAATAGAGTCCAATCGGCGACGAGGCGACGCGCAAACTGAAATCGCCCGCCTGCACGCGCCGCGCCGTGTGCGCGGCGCGCCAAAAAGCGCGCGCGTTGTGCCGCGCCGCGCGCACGCGTGTCTTTCGCGGGCCCCTCGCTTTTATCTTCGCTGAAGTGTTCGCTTCAGCAGGAAGCGAACACTTGTGGTCGCCGTTATTACCATTAAAATATTTCGCGGCTCGACGCGGCGGCAGACTGCGTACCGGCATCGCGAGAGCACTCGCCGTAAGAAGAGCAACAGGAAGCGCGCACGGAGCGCGCACGACGTTGCGCGCGGCTGAAACGACCCGTGGATGTCGCAGCGCGCGTCACGATTAGTCGACTGCACCGGGCATCTCATGAGAAGAGAGAAGACTGAAGATACTTTGAGGCTCTCAGTGCCGTTTGAAAAAAGTAGCTTGTTAACGGCTCGGAAAATATCGTTTGCCGAATAAAAATCGGGGTTCTTTGATCCTGAAATATCAAGAAGTTACGTAAACTCTAATTACAGATAAATTTTACCCAACGCATTTTTACTTGCTCACATTTTTAGAAAAATTATCGGAATTCAATCCTTTTTTTCTTTCAGTCAATATAGAAAACATCGGAGGATATAAAATCTATCAATGTTTTTATGGTTTAATGAAGTTGAAAAAGCTATAATAATAAAAAAACATATTCTTTTTTGAAAATAGCAATGTTTGAAAGGTTTGTCTGGGTAAATTTTATCTATGTTCTGAGGTTTAGAAATTTATAATTTCGTCGTGCATTTTCGTGCAATTTCTTGACAGACATAACTGTATTTCTCTCATGAAGGCAGGACGCTTTGAGTCAGTTGTACTTAGCAATCTTTTGACAAAGAGAAAGAGAAAAATTAACTCATCCCAAAGAGAGAATTCGCATCTTCGCGAACGGAGCGCGCTTTCTCGGCACGCGGATTGCACCGGGCTGCATGCACGCAGGTTGCATATAACGAGGCGCGAATGTATCGGCGCACAATATATTATTTCAGAATATTTCTGGCCAGTATACTACATAGTGTCTCAAATTAAAATTTACACACAACAATTTAATTAAAATTTTACTAATTTAAAATTTAAAATATTCCAATTAAAATAAATCTATTTATTTATTGTATATCAATTAAAATAAATCAATTTATTTATTGTATATCAAGTTCTGTTAAAATTCTATGACATTATTGGAAAAATCTATAATTTTTTACTCGGAATTTTGCAGATATTTGATACATATGGATCAGAAAAGACCAAAAACTTTGTCTTGCCTTATACGAAATTTATACACACAGTTATATTATATACGGTTTTACACAGTTGTACACAAAAAAAACAAACTTTTAGCGCAACTGAGTTTTCTACTATCAGGAAACCAGATGAAAAACTATTTGTAGGAACAGAGTTTTCCGTAGAAGATTTCTGCTCAGCAAATTGCTCTCAGTTATTTCAACCGAGCAACTTTGAATGCAGCTGAGCGCTCAGTCGAATGTTTTCGGTCACAGAGATGTTATTTCTCGTCAGCGAATTTCTCGTCTGATTTTCATTCAGTTGCACAAATTGAAGTCTCTCTACCGTGTAACTCTAACGCGTGCGCTACACATCGCCATGCAGATATAACATGTAACATCATAGCTACGTGACGACGTTCAACGACAACGATATTGTCGTTAAAAGTTACAGAATAAGTACACAGCACCACCATTTCAACAAATCGCTCAAAAGAACGTTTTTCCCAGGTAAAATTATAAATGTCACAATTAAAATTTACCGCTCTTCCTTGTATCTGCCAGAAAATTGTTCATAGCAACTAGAATTTACGTCAATAGTAATTCTAGCAATGTCTGCAAGCAAATTTACACGTGAAAATTACACGTCTGTCTCTCTTCGCTAGTCTTTTCTGTCTACTACAGTCAATTTTAGAGAAATGTGAGATTGGTTCTAAATGGGCGCCATGGAAGAGACTTCCTTATTAAATTTCAAAAACAATTCAGACAGAAATTCTATCTCTCTGTCATTTATATTGATTCAATAGGGATATATATTTATATCACATACGCGATATTACAGTTTGCTAGTCACTTATATATATTTTAGTTAATTTCTCGTATTTAGAATATTTTCACTATAATTGCAAAACTATTTTTTTCAGTTACACGAATTCAGTTTTTCAGTTACATTGCAGTTACACGAATTAAACGCGCGTTCCTACGGAGCAAAGTAAAATCGTACGCGTAATTCGATCCACTCGTTGGCACGAGCCATGACCTACAGTTTCTCTCTCTCTCTCTCTCTCTCTCTCTCTCTCTCTCACTCTCTCTCAACAACGGTGGACTAATTAAGCGTTATTAGAGCCACGAGGCGCTGAAGCGAGGGTTTACACGAACATCCGTCGCTCGTATGAACGTACGAAAGCGGGCCCGGCGCTTCCTAAGTCCTGGGAAGAATAAGTCGATTAAAATCATACATAACGTTACATAACAATGATATTTCCAACGGAACGTAGACAGAAACGTTTTCGCGAGTCGATTCGGAACTCTCGACCGTGGCTACGACTACGTCGACCGGTCGACCGGGACATTCGCGGCGTGTCGTTGAACCACGTCATCGAGGAACGCTCGTCGCGTGTACGCGACTCATCGCCTATCGCGGATGCATATCCGAGGACTCACCTTCACCGACATCTTGGCCCGGCACACGATCGCGCAACCACTGCACTGTCACCTTAATTATTGATTCACCATTGAGGGCGGAACACGCGAGAGTCGAGGGCAGCGATTGCTGCGAGGGCCGCCGGAGAGATGTCAAGACGGCGGAGGGTGGGCGAGAGGAGAGATTAGCCAGGGCCGAGGTGGAGAGGAAGCAGAGGCCTCACTGGATCTTACTGCTGGTCGGCTCCGTTGCGGAACTACGGCATTTTCGCCAGCCGTTTTCGCCAGCGTGGCCGCTGAAACGTTGCTGCAAACGGCTTTCGGCGGCCGCCTCTCTCATGGGGGATGTTTTACCGCCCTTCGTTCACCTTTCCTCGGTCACCCCGCTCTCCTCTGGCTGCCTACCGCCGGGCTGCCCCCGCGCGAATCCCGTTTATATTGATTTCTCACTCGTGCGTTTACACCTGCCATCTCTTATCGTCGCCAGGCGACAAGTAGCGCTTTATCGCCGCGATATCCTAATTTTGCTTTTTACCTTGTTAACCATGGTCGATCCGCCGAAAGCGTTTAACGATCGCGGAACTTCGGGGATTTTTTATCGCGAGTCATTTACTAATGGATAATCGGTGAGGAGAATTGAATCGATCCGAGCGGACAATTCGATCCAATCGGATGTCATTTAACTTAGAGTTTCACGCGATTCTCCCTAACGCACTTCTCTCGTCTCTGAATATAAATAATTCATTAGAATTACTGCGGATTTCTTTAAACGTGTCTATTTCTCTTGCAGAGTTCCCATTACTCCGCAAGTGCTGTTGGATCGTTTGCATAATCGATTTTTGATATGTTGGTTTTCAATTGATTTTAATATTTAGTCAATCGACATATTAAGCTCGAGAAGAATGTTAAGAACAATAATACGCATTTTACCTCAAGATATACTAGAAACGCACAGAACGATTCAAGAAAGCAATCAAGAGAGAGCAAGCGTGATTACTCCCGATATTACCGAACAACAGTAACTCGAAAAATAAGAACACAGAATTATAGATTCAAACTTCCATGTGCTCGAGTCTCGCATTAGGGACTTGCACAAGCTCGCCGGATCTTTAGCCATTTTTTTGAGAAATTCTTTTTTTTTAATAACGGCAACATGCCGTGTTCAATTAAACTATTTACCATAGTCGTCCACTGAGAGAAAAAATATCTAAGAAATACTTATTCACTGAGTATTAATAACATACTTTCTTATCTATATGTATAGAACAGAATGCCTATTCCCTATAAACTCCTAAATCCTTTGACCGATCTAGACCGAATTTTGCATGATTACTTGTTGTTTCATTTTCTACAAATTTCTTCTCCAAGCGTATCTTTGAAGTAATTGTTTGATTTCGTGTTTGTAAGATGATTTATTTTTCAAAGCAAGAAAAAAATCTCGATGATCGAGCGAACTCTCTTTCGGAAGTCTATAGGAAATTTTTCAATGTCACATTTAACGCTTAAAACGTTGAAAGGGACCGACGCGCGGAATGTAGACTGTCTTGAGTGTGTACGTGAATAAATATTTCGTGTCTTTATTTCGGACAGACATTCTTACCATATTAGGTACAGTATCTTACAATGTTGTCGATTTCGCGCGAATACATGATTGCACATTACGGTGAGAAGATTCTTCCAGACTAGAGCTCATTAAAGCTGTACGATATAACGCGCAGGCTATACGCACGCACACAAAATATAGTGGCTTCTGACCTTCTAGAAATTTTCATAGACTCGTGACGGTGTATGTATTACATACGAGATATACAATAGTATAAGCTTACACGGTATAATCACGCGGACCCGTTAAACAGCCCGATTTTACGAATTAGGATCGGTTACAAAAAATAATTGTGTATATATATCTCTCTTATTTCGCTTTGCATTTGTTTTTTTTTTCTTCTTTAAAGGTAAGACCTCCTTGGCTGCGAGACCGCGGCTCGCTTATCTAACGGACTCGACTTGTTCGCTATTGGCACGTACACGCGTTTCTTGGACCGCTATTACGTTCAAGAACCTATAAGTTGAAGGATTAGTGCGCTCGACGTGGTATCCTGTGACCTTAAACACTGATTACGCGCGCGTGCGTGCACGCGCATGTATTGTTAGTGTTTGTGTGTAGTATAAAAGAATAATCGAAGAAGATATATATATATATATATATATATATATATATATATATATATAT
>NW_022639451.1:3971893-3981754 GCF_010583005.1 Odontomachus brunneus
AAATATATATATATATATATATATATATATATATATATATATATATATATATATATATATATATATATATATATATATATATATATATATATGAACCGGTCGCTTAATGCAATTCGCCTCTGACTGAGTAGGGTTGGACGACTGCAAGTTTATGTTCCCACGGCGTCGCTCCCTCTTGCAACGTACATCGATAAAAGTGTAATAAATCAAATATTCATGTCACAGCACGAGAGGACAGTCTTTCGCCTTGCACGATGTATGAGTATGAATTTTTCTGCGTATGTATGAGTGTGTGTATGTATATATATATATATATACAGAGAAAAATGGAAAAGTGAAGATATATACCTCGAAAATGTCACCCGCGTGGTTACACGAGGAAATTAACGTGTTGTGCTTTTTACGAATTAAATCGGATTAAGTATTAAGTTGCTCTTCTGTTTTCCTGTCTACGTACATACGCGTTCCCTCGCGTTCTCGCTCCTACAATGTACGTTCGTACGAACGTACTTTCGTGTGTGTTTCTTCTTTATATTTTTTCTTCTTTACGCAACAGGATGCCAGTGGCTGTCGCGAAATAGTAGCTGAGGCTACGTTTTATTTTTTTTTTTTTGTTTTTATTACAAACAGTATACTCTCTCGTGCTTATTTGGTTAGTAAATAAACTAGAGTTCCTTTCTTTGCGTAATTATGTTTTAACATCAAGTATGTAAGTATATATGTGTGTGTGTGTGTGTTTGTGTTGCGCGTGTAGTAATTAATGAAACTTGCGCGCTCTTTAGTATCGAGATAATATTTATGTGCACATATATAATAGAGGCTTAAATATATCTAGAGGACTTTGACGGAAATACTGCTCGAAGGTGAGACCATCTCGACGTCGTCGAGTTCGATATTGGTATTATCATTAGAAAATACGTCGAAATTTATATTAATAATATTTAAAATGAATCTCCTCCCTCTCTCTCTCTCTTCTTCTTTCCATCTCCCTTCTTTTTATCTCTTTTTCTTAATACCATTGGAGACCTTATCCTTCGTAGAAACTTAGTTCATTCAGTGCGCTTTCATTCGAGGATTAGAAAACGTGCGATAATTATTGATTCACATGAGAGAAGTAGAGTGTAATGAAACACAATGATATTCTTTGTTCCTTTTGTGCGTAAGTGGGTTGAAGTTTGGGCCGCTGGAAAGACGCGCTTTTATCTGAGATACTTCTTTTCCTCTTTTCGTCTCGCTTTTTCTTGTTTCACCGTTCTGAGATCTTAAATTACGTTACTTAGGTATAGTGCAAAGATAAAACTCAGAGATCAGTGATCCGCGAGATACAACATTCAAAAAGATCTTTCTGTGTATGGCAGTATGCAGTCGCAGAGATATCGAAAATAAAATGCTTCACCAGCGTATGTAAATAGAATTATATCATCTCTTTCTCTCTCTTTCTCTCTCTTTTTCTGTTTCTCTTTCTATTACATCTAGACAATATTAAGTATTAATAGGTCATCAAAATAGCTTTGGAGTTGCGGTATTACTTGCAAAAAATACTGCGGAAGTGCGTTCTTTAAATCTAACGTCTAGCATTTAGGTTTGCTAATTCTTCGCGCTTTGATAATATTGAAGGACACATTCTTATATATTCGTAACACGAGATCCAATTGTCAGATACGATAATTAAGTCGACATAATGACGGAGTATCGCGAGCAGGTCACCGAGTCGATTAATCCGGAAACTAATTGCCGCCTGAGCGAATAGCGTTAAAGAAAATTGAAAAGGTATCGCGTTAATTCGAAAAGAATTGTCGTATCTTTCAATCGTGATATCTGGAGGATCGCGATAGCCGTCGGAGGACATTTTCCGACCCGGTGACGAGCGATGAATTTTGTACGAGTTCCGCGCGAATAAACAAAGACATACAAGAATAATAAGCATCACGTTGATTACGGCGACAAGAGTTTGCGACGTAGCGTTCAGTCTAGCGACTTCGATCTGTCTAATTTGTGTTTACTTTCAAGATCAAAGTTTGTACTGCGGTTCATTGCACGAGGATCACGCGCCCCCTCGATGTTGACGCGCGGGGACGGCGCGTTTTCAAAAATAAACGTTTCTAGTATCACATTATTGGATGGATTTGATTGAGAAGAGCTCGCGTCGGCGTGCATCGATCGTTCCGCGACGTCGTGGGCCGCGCTCTCGTCGAAAGCCGCCATGGAATCGAGAGCGACCGCTGCGGGGCTCGACGAGTCCTTGGGAAGTGCTCTCTGGAAACTGCCGTTGCCTTGATAAACGACACCGCCGATATGTTTGCGCGGTAATCGCAGTGAGCCGCCATAATTCGAGCGTTCTCTGGCGAAGTTCCTCTCTCGGCTGAGAGCGGGCATCACGAGTGACGGGCGCCTCGATTCGTCCTCGTCACCGCCGCTCGCCTCCGACTTGGGCGACAGGCTGTGCGCCTCCGCGGCGATCACACGCTTCTGCCGACACACCTGGTCGCAACGACTCTCCTCATCTTGCATGGTGACCTTAGTGTGAATTTTCGGCATCGCTTGATCGTCCGCTGGGCGCCACGGAACGCGTTGCTCTTCGTAGCTGCTGGTTGCCGCGTCGGTATTGAGCATCGCGTCGTACCCCTCCATGTCCTGCACTGCGTAACCATGAGCCGCCGTCGTCGCCGCTGTGTTCTCCGCCTCCGAAGTGTCAGACAATCTGTCCGCCGGATATCCTGGCAGCCGATTCGGGCTGGTCTGATAGTTGTGGCCGAACGATAAGTTGCCGCCGCCAGAAGCAGCCGATGTGTCTGGATATTCCAGAGGCACACACACGTTCTGACTGATCGCGCCGTTCACGACGCAGTATTGCGAGAAATGCGCGAACGGCACGTTCTCGTGATTGTCGAGTTGCCGTGAGTTCGCGTTATCACTTTGACATTGACTCGTGTTGCCGTCCACCAATCTCGGCGGAGAATTACAAGTGTAGAAAAAGCACTGCGGTACACTTGGATTCGGTATCACATTCGCTGTCTGCAAACCCATCCGCGCGGTCGAAGACTCCGGCGACGCCGGATTGGAAATCTTGCCGCGTGTCTGAGCTATCACCGTCTCGTAGCTAGGTGGAGGACCATATAATTGGTAGTAAGGACAGTTGGCGTCGTTCAATACAACATTCATATTTTGATAGTGCGTCGATGTGGTCGCATTACCGTTATACGCCGGCGCTGCTGTACTTCTTTGAGGACCTATATTGCGAAAAAAATATATAAATACATAATATATAAATTATATATATATATATATATATATATATATATATATATATATATATATATATATAAATACATAATATATAAATTATATATATATATGATATATATAATATATACAAGTATATAAGCATATAAATAAATTATTACAGCTGGGAATTCTCACGTTTTAAAATTAGAATGGCCAAGCTTCTTGTAAAAATTTGTGACATTGAGGAAACAATATCTCAATAAGAAAAGAACACATGCCTTTCCACATGCGATGTAACAGGACGGTATTTCTTGCAGAATTGTATGTAATACGAGCTTGTTGCGCCTGACAAGGTGTGTTACGAAGAGAATTTTGGGATCTAGTGTTGGAAGATCGAGTTGGAATAGCAGAAGCAGCTGCTCTGTATCTGCCTTGCAGCCAGTACCGGTACCACCAACCACCACCAGAACACACCAGGAACATGATTATAACTAGAATCCTGAAAATTACAAAGATGTCTTATTGATATGTGTAGACATACATACATATAATATAAACAAGTATTGGTAAGCATGTACAATTATATAAATTGTGCAACTTGTAAGATATGATGCTAAGTATTGAAACAGCTAAAGAAAATATTAGTTCATTAGTTATTTAAATTGATATATAGGACATTTTAATATAAATAGAATTATTATATAATAATTGTGCTTACCAGTAGTACCATAAATGATGGAAATGGAGTCCTGGTGATATACAACAACCAAGTGCACAACAATATTCTGTCCTTGAACATCTGCAAGTATTAAATTAATAATATAAAAGTTAAATGAATAATATAAAAATTCTTTTCAGTATACAACATACAATATTATAATACACAGATTTAAAAAAAGAATTTATTATTATTATGTTATTAAAATAAACATAGTCAAATAAAATTGGTTGATATGTGAATGCCAAAGCATGTAAAACTTACTCATAATATTTTATTTCTCCAGGTATTTCAGAGGCACAGTACTTTGCTTCTGCCTAAAAAATAATTTACAATATTTGTAATATTTCATGGGATCTATGTAAAAATAACAACATATTTCAAGAGAGAGATAATCAAGTAAAACTATAACAAATATTATTTACATGAACCCCATGTTAGTAAAGAATAAATCAATAATTTCTAAACTCTAAGTAATTTTTTAGATCATAAAAGATAGATCAGAAAAAAGTGAATACAATCTACTAGCAAGAGTCGAGGTAACTTACGTAAATGAGACACTTGGATGTACCCGCAAATATCGCGAGTTTCTTCTTGGTGTTGCGAGCCATTTTACTAACGAATATTCACTTCGTCAATCCCGTGGAATCAAACACAATGAGATCTAACACGCTGTTTTGACATAATCGCCATTTCCCACCGTCCGTGATGTACACACAACATTGCACATCGCTTATTGATTTCAATTTCGGAACTCAACCATGACGTCAGCTTACCTAGCTCTCCCAGCGTTACTCACCTCTTATTTTGTCGCAAAACAACAGGTCTAGTAGTGCTCATACCCGTTATTTCTGTTGGAAATTAGTTCCAAAGTCTCCGCTACGAGTGGAGTCGCCACCTGTCTCAATAAAAAATTGAGGTCGTGGTACAACTAAATAATGGGTCGGACATATCTTAGCTTCCTTAAGTAGTACTACTTAACAGTGAATGAGACGTTCTTTTATTTTACCTTAAAACCCATTGCAAATGAAATGACATAACTGCATGTGCATACAATGGCTGCGTTCAACAGAACTCAGTGCTTTGTAAACGGTTTAATGATATATTGCAGCAGTTTAGATGTTCTGCTGAACACTCTGGGGGCATATCAGCGCTATATATATAAATATATATATTATTTTTCAATTTAAATTATAGTATCCACAACATTATATATTTTTATATAAATATTGTGCTTCAATAAAACTGGGGGCATCCATCTTGTTCAACACGTTATACTTGAATTGCACTGAAATATATACTACTTGAAACGCGCGCTACCTCTTGAGTGTGCGGGATGAGAGAACATGGGTGTTTTCCAATTGCTTAACACATCTTGACACACACGTACACAAAAGGCCTGTTCTTTGTAGTTGCACTGCTGAACTGGTGCAATATATTGAAGTGAAACAAATATACGTTTTCTCACTCTAACTTATTGCACTAGTTCAGTAGTGCAGCTACAAAGAACAGGCCTAATATTAGTTAACTATATATTATCTAAAATATCTTATAAGATGATATGCAACCAATAAACTGGTTTTGTGTAACGGAGTGTATGCAACTGGAAAGCACCCAGAATGACGTTCGCGGTCGTTGGGAGCGTGTAACGGATCGCGGCCTATGTACTCGAAACATTTCGGTTCGAATATTGGTTTAATAATTTAGCGGGAACTTAAAACACATTGGTTAGAATCTCGGCTTAATAACTTAGCGGTGAATCGAAACCGGTTGGTGCAATCGATCCTAAGAGATATAATCTTTTAATTTTTGTCTATAGTGTAATGCAACTCAATAGCTGCGTTCAGCAGAGAAAGCTGCTTTGCAACTGTTGTAAAATTCGTCAATCTGATTGGAGTATGCTCTTAATTTGAGTTGAATACAAAAGCATATGACCAATCAGATTCACGAATTTTACAACAGTTGCAAAGCAGCTTTCTCTGCCGAACGCAGCCAATGATAAATATCTTTTTATTTTTAAATTATATAACTCAACAACACATCAGAGGGATTTTTATTATCAAATAGTACAATTTCAACGACGGATAAAAATTTTATTTTTCAGAAGCACGACTAGAGAAAAAAGTAAATTTTCTTTTTTCTATTTACTAATCTAAAATAAAAATTGGATCACTCTTAAAAATATTATTTAACAAACAATTTAACTATAATTGAATACAAAATTAAGGAATTGCTAAGTATAGATTCATAATTTTATTCTCTTATTGCTAGTATAATTGTACAATCTTATGGTCTGTATATCTCGATACTTTTACATATGCTGTTCTCTATTCACCCAAAATAGATACAGCATACAAAGGCATGATTACATTAATCTTGGTTCCACTTTGCTTCGATTTACTTTATTCCTAAAGATTATATTATGATTGTGACGGAGCGAAAGTGCTTTTGAAGCGGAATGCGATACAATACAACGCGACGAAATAACAAATTTCACAATAGCCAATTTAGGATTGGTCTTCTCTTCTTCCACATTACAAACCATCACAATAAAGGCGTATTAATAAATTCCTACATCGCTAAAGTTTTATTTAGCAAGTTTTTGAGTCTTTGTGTGATTCATTTCACCATTTTTTTGCAACTGGCACTGATTTTAGACACTGCATCTCACCGAATAAATGACAGTGCATTAAATATTTGTCGTTAATCCACTTCAGATGGACATTAAGCCATATATCTATAAACCAATACAACAAAAGTCCTTTAATCTAGCCAATTACTTTATCGATTAATTCTTGAAAAGGTGTATGAGTAATATAATATTAACTAATATAAATCGGGAAAGGGGGGAGAGAGGAGTTGCGATATATAAAATTTAAATATGTACTATACAAGAGCTTACACGTAGTATATTAGGTTCACTGTATAATGCTTGTTCTTCAAGCATGTACTTTTATGGTATTTTCTTCTTTTTCTTCTTCTTATGCATCGTGAAACATTCATCGATGTATGTAAATATCGATATATGCAAGTTTTACGTTTGAGTTTGAGTCGAGTCCTTGCAGGATGTATCATCGTTTATCTACTGAACGGGTTTAGATTTCTATTGTAGTGATCTTCGTCATCACCGTTGCCGGCCTTGCCATTGTCATTATCCACATCGTCCTTGAACGGATTATTCGCATCATCGTCGTCGGCGTCTTTAGCGAAGGGATTCTTAGATTCGTCATAGTCGTCCATCTCGAAGGGATTCGACGGTACGATGGAATTTTTCGGTGGGATAAAGTGCTTCTCGATCGGTGACGACTTTGGCGTAGTGCTGTTTAGAATACGGGCTTCTCTGATCGGCACCGGCGAGGCTTTCGCAGAGTTGACTCGCGGTGTCGACCGACCGCTGCCCGTACCCGAGATATTAGCTTCCAACGACGAGGAGTATACGTCTGGTTTCGTAAAACTTCGTAAACGCTCCTCCGTCATGTGGACGTCGTATGTAGTACGTCGTGGATCTATTTTGCCTATTAGAGTCGTGCGTTGATCGGTCAATACATGTATCATTTCCAAAGATACATCGTATTAGATTGGTACAAAAGATTTGTCATTTTTCTACTAATTTTCCGTAGGAAATTTGGGTATATGAAAAAAAGAAATAAAAAATCCTCGTTAGATATTAAAAAAAAAAATACCGAGTTAATGTTTATCTTATTCGTAATTATTAATGCTTCGAAATTGAACAATTTCGTTTTCAGTTTTGTTTAACAAACACGACAGACCTTTTGCATCAACTTAATATATCGTACCTGATATAGAACTCTTCCCTTCGCTCAACCTGAGCCTTGCTTCAGCACCTGGCCCGTAGTTCAACTTAGGTTCTTCCAATCTTGTCGGAGTAGGTAACGTTTTGTCCGTATCGGTGATCACCATTAATTTCTTAAAAACTCCTCTACCAAAATAATCGGCTACTAAGGAAAACGGGTCCTCCGCTTGATCGAGAAGACTGTGGAAAGAGTCATGCAGGTCTTTCGATTGCTCTTGCGCTCTTATAATATCCAGTGACTTATTGTTATTCGGCAGACATGCCGGACACTCGTTCTCATTTTCCGAGAAGCTTTGAAAGCAACTGTCAAGGAAAAGAGACAACACATTAGGTAGAAATTGAGCTAACGAATGCATTAACATATATAAGATATTAATAATGAAAACGATAACGTGTTAAAAATATGAAGCACAAGAATAAGAAACTTACTGCTGATGGTATGAATGTTGACACATGAAATGCACAGACGGTAATTCTAACTGATGATGGCACGCGCTGCATCGCGAACCTTGGAAGATTATCGTATTATTCTTTATCGCTTCTATGCGTTCACGTAACTTGCAAGTATCGGCTCTGTACTTTTCTGTTAATTCCACGTCAGCCTGAGTTTGTTCGTGTTCCGCTCGTAATACACTATACAAATATGTTCTAACATCTCCCAGTGTACAGGTCAATGAAGTAGAGATTGCATCAATGACCATCAAAGGAGATAACAGTCTTTCTTGAGCTGCAACGATAACGCCGATGCATTTTCTCGAACGTTATTAATATTCAGCGAATATTTACCGATATAAGCTAATATATCCGCGAGAAGCTTCGTCGGCGCATCCTTGTTCTTGGCAATGCTCCACAATGCCTGTACCCACAAGTTAGGATCTTGATGACCGAAGCTTTTACACGTGGCTAGAACTTGTTCGCTATCTCCTTCCCGTAAGTGAAATCTCAATATCTCTTGATATCTGACAGAAAAAAGCGGGACAGGTATGTTGAGAGTTACGTTTGATACAAGGTTTCAAGATATAACGGTGACTTACAATTTGCTCTCCTCGTAAAGAAATAGCAATCCTTTCCTGAAATTATGCTGATGACAAAGTATTAGTATTTGATGCTTATCGTAACGGGCCTCCGTATTCTGCAGAAGTCGTACGATTTTTTGTTCATATTGTATTTTAACTACATCATTATCTAAAGCCGACCAGACGTGTAAATAATGCTCTACTAATGTATTGTAGACAAGTGTACTCCATCTAGAAAAAATGCAAAAAAGAAATAGATGAATTAATTTCATGATGAAAGGATAAATTTTAGCATTTTTCTTACAAAATGCACTAACCTTGTATCAGATTTAACTAGATGTTCCAAAAATTCTACGAGTCGTTCGGAATTATTTAGAAAGAGATGAATAAAATCTTCAGGATTGGCTCTATCGACGTGCTGTTCTACATAACCATCCAGAGCTTCCTACGAGGAAAAATATATCAATTTTATTTTTTCTTCGTACACGGTAACTTAATAAATTTGACAAAAGTATACAAATGTAAAAGTATACAAACGATATATTGTGTCGTCGTTACGTACCTGATCTACGAGTGGTTTGTTAGAAGGTTTATAATTCGTGCATAAAGCTTTCAAAAATCGAGTAGATTCATTTGGCACATTTTCAATTAAGATATTTCCATACTTTTTCATGTTGGCTTCTGCCTGGAAAATTATTAAAGCGCTACGTAAAGTAAATGTATATCCATTTTTTAGAAAGAAAAGATAGAGAGAGAGAGTAAGTGATGTGTATACAGGCAAACGTCACATAAAATATCACGATACCTCTTCAAATTCTAATGTTGCCATATACTCGAGCGCCTTTCTATATTCCCGTTTGTCTTCGATCTGAATTCGAAGATACCACTCGTGCTTGCCGTGTTTCTGCGCGAGCAATAGCGCATCCTCGGGCGATGCTTGGCGACAAACTTTTATCGCTATTTCTACGTCAAAATCGACTTCACGATCTTTTGTCTGGATAACAACATATAACACGTTATGAATATATATATATATATATATATATATATATATATATATATATATATATATATATATATATATATAT
>NW_022639451.1:3981783-3990270 GCF_010583005.1 Odontomachus brunneus
TATATATATATATATATATATATATATATATATATATATATATATATATATATATATATATATCATTATCGCTATTATTATTGAGGAACGTTTGTGACGCTCATATACAACTTACCATAATGAATTCTTTCAATTTGTCCGTATGATTGAGTTTAGTGTAACAATTTAACAGTAAAGTAGTATGATCCCCAGTTGCTTGTCCATTTTTATGTAAAGCTTGCAAATACGTTGTTAAATTATCGATATGCTGGGAATCCAAGAATTTTCTTATCACGTAGGATGGTTCTAATTTGCCTATGGTTTTTATGTATTGTTCTATCGCGGCGTTATGATCACCCTTAGAATATAAATGATCGCCGTATTGACGGAAGATGTCTATGAGGCCTTCAGCGTCGTATTGTTGACTTTTAGCTATTCTGCAACGATACATGTCTTTCTATTATCAAGAGTTGTCTAAAAGTTCCAATAGAATTATGAAGTAACTCATTGTTTTACATTATACCTGATAGAAACATCGTACAAATTCTTCTTGAAAAGTAACGCTAATTTAGACTGCAAGTCCTTCTCGTCTAAATGATATAGCTTGTTATCTCCACTGAGTATGAAAAATCCACCCCATTCGGACAGGACCGCCTGGACAGACAACATCGGCGCGGAGAACACGATAAATTTGTTTTGTATGTCAAGCACAGTGATGACGTGCTTGTCTACACCAGGTGGTATCGGCTCTATCGTGCTAGAAGCATTCAATGCACATTATAAACATAAATATAAAAGAACTAGAGGGAAGAGGTGTGCGTGTGTGTAATTGTTACTTCGATTTGCCGGATATAGTCGTCGTTCTCAGAACGTTTGTCGCTTCTTTCACCACTATTACTAGGTACGTCCTGAACCATTCTAGCATTATTTTTTGACCTTCCACCGCGTAGCACGGGCCTCTACCGTCCGGTGTATAACAATAAATAGCCTGAAAATTTCACAAAGTTTCAGAATTTATTCGTACGAAACGACAGAGAGGATACGAGCGAATCGCGTACATCATTGCGTCCGATCATAAAGTGACTGTCCTGTATCGACTCAGCGAGCACGCTGCATTTTCGCGCGCAACCCATAGTGTCCAAAGTGGATTTGTGTTCTTTATCCTTAATGGTAATATTGTATAAAAACACGCTGTTTTGTGTAGAGACGAACAGATGCGTCTGCTTGCCGGTTGATTTTATCGCGAGACCGGTAATAGACAGATTAGTATCCTTCAGGACTTTTATCTTATTTTTTCTCTCTCGCGTCAAGTCACCCCTAGAAAATATGAAAGTAGAATATGTGCAGATATTGAGATTGTTGTATGTTATCATAACATGAAGAAATAAAAGACAAAGATAACAATGTTGGAAAAGTCAGACAAAGATAATAATGCAAAAAAGTAAAACAAAAATAGTAATGCAAAAAATTTCATATATTGCTAATATATTTAAATACTATTTATTTTGTCTGAGATAAAAGGCTTATTTTTTTAAGTGCACTAGTGTTACACTGCAACATTGTTCCTTTTTCTTTCAATGTCTATTCAGTTATTTTGTTCTAAAAGAAAAGACTGCAACTTAATTCAGCTGAAAAAAACAGGCTAAAAATAAGAATTATGATAAAATAAATACAGGAACATTCTGTTTACCTATACAGCATAATGGAACCATCTCCAAAGCCAACAGTCATTAATGTAAGACTAGTATGGACACACAGAGCTGTTGCTGGAACTGCTCTATAACTAGGTATGGCTCTGCTTATTCGAACACATGTCGGATTGCCATGTTTATCAGGCTTAGCTAAATTCCAAACTTTTATAGTGGGATTGCAACCAGGCTCATCTTCCTGTTGTACAGTAAGAGAGAAATCAATTAAATCTGCTGAAATGTCCAATTGAGAATTTATGCTCTGTGAGAAAAATATCATAACGGCACTCTTACACCAATAGTAAAGAGGAAGGTGGAATGTTGAACTTGTTGTGCTAAAACCAAAGTGAGCTCATAGGCTCGAAAAGTTGTCACCTCGTAAGCTCTGTTTATTAAATGTACGTTGCCCGTGTTATCGCCAAACACCAGATTGCCATTGCCACTGGTGGCCGCTGTGACTTGCGCGTCCTGTACAAAAAATGCACAGATAACACGATAAGAAAACAATTTCCACTTCCAACAAACAGAAACGTGAATAAACAATAATTATCGAACGATAATTAAAATCGAAAAAATTGTCTTACTCCGAATGCTTCGGCGATTTTTCTCTCGTCAACCTCCTTCTTCAGATCGAAGAAATTAAAGCGCCTCCACTGAAAGAACAATATCGCGTCAGCGCGATGTCGGTCAGGTTATCGCGTGAGTAAGACACGAGGCAACGCGTATAAAGCATGCGACACCCACCTCCAGGAATGCCATGATAAATAGCACGGTGTTTATTTACACATTTAAAGAGGAAATTGTATCCTAGGCAGTTTGTTTGACGCACAACGCGGTACCATTGATCCGACACACAGCCGCCATCTCTTAGAGTGTTGTCAGCTGTTTGCGCGATGACACATAGGGCTCGTCTGCAATACATGTGGTTTGTTCTTTTCAGCTGCACTGCTGAACTGGTGCAATAAATTAGAGTGAGAAAACATATACTTGTCTCACTTTAACTTATTGCACTGCAGTTCAGCAGTGCAGCTGAAAAGAACAGACCAAAGGTGTGAGCTTGGCGTAAGTTGGAGTGAGACATAAAAATGACATTGGGAATATTTATTTTAAGTAAGAGAGTTGGAATATAGAAAATATATAGTAAGTGAAATGTATTATTTTCATTTTTCACCTTATACCAAGGTTATTCCGCGTATTGTAAACGAGCCTTGAGGGAACGCGAAGGCGATCTGTTTTACTGATGCGGCTTGAGTCTTAGTTTAACTCTCTCTCCGTAAGGTGGCAGCACTATATCGGTCAGACGAGTTCGTTTCCGCCATTCGATCAAGCAAGCATTGTTCCCTTCCGGTTGACCAGTTTAGTGCGCGCGTAATGTTCTGCGATCATTTTTCCTCCCATTATACGGGAAAACAACGTGAATCGGAGCGACGTAACATTCCTGCGAAAAAGGGAAGCCCGAGGTATGTCCAAAGCGATGCGCGGCGATCGTTTATAGAAGAGGTATCGTTATCCTGCCATTCCTCTATACCTTCATAATACGTTTCATGTCGAGTCGGCCATTTTATGCGCCGCTTTTCGACGATCGTGGTGATCGTATTTTCGCGATCGGCGTCGCGGAGCCGCTGAGATGCTTTTTGAACGACTGAAGTGACGCACGAAGTGTCGTGTCTCATCGTTGAATTGATGGCGTATACACTGAACACTGAAAAGAACACCTGAAACTTTATTTGCGGGATATAAGGTCTATCTCTGAGAAACGAAGTTCATTTCTATGAAATGAGTTTGTGTATCCCACGAGTAAATTTTCAAGTATTTTCTTTCTCAGTGTACGTTGCGCGCGACATCCCTCCGAATGGAAAGAAATTTCAAATCATCACGCACCGGCGGGCGCACACGACCCCGATCTGGAAAATCGCATTTAAAATGCTCCCTCTCCTTCGGCTCTGACGATGCAGGCCGCGCGCTGCCTTTCTTTCTACTTGCTCGTTGCGCGACTCTTTTTTTGTCGCGTGAGCTTAAATTACCCACGCATTAAGTCCTTGGAACTATAGATAATCGGTGGCCAGCATGGCGAAACTTCGTAACGATATTCTCCCGCGTTACGTTTACAGGCCGTAAAGCGAGCGATCCGATCGATAGCCCGATTCCCGGATCGTTTCGTGACGCTCGATTAAGTCGGGTGACACAGGGTTACAAAAGACCGCGACGAAACGGCAAGCCAGTGCAATGCTAGTGCGACAATCCTTCCGTTATACCTCTCCTGCTCTTCCTCCTCCTCCTCCGCCGTCGCCTCCATCACCTTCTCCTCCACTTCCTCTCGCGAAGGAGAAATTCCACTGCAATGACATACCGCCTCGCACGCTCTCGCAAAAACGAGACATAAGACGTAAGTTCTGTTATATTTGTTAAAAAGGACGAACAATTAGTGTCGATGTTTTGGGGCGGGTGTTGCTTTACAGAGCTGTGCGTACGGGACGTAGACTCGAGAAGTGGTCGCAAAATCTTTGAAAATCGGACGTCGTCGGTACGGCGAGAGACTCGGTTCAATTATATCTAGACATTCTGGACAAACTCTGCGAGGGACGAGGGGGCTGTCTTTCTTTCTCTTTCCCTCTCTCTCTCTCTCTCTCTCTCTCTCACACACACACACACATACACACTCTCTTTCTATCTTTCGTTTTTAATCCTTTAGCCACAAATACCGTGTATGTATACAAGTTAACGAGAAACTTTCCCAGTAAAAGCGAGCAAAGTTTTCAACAATTAAAGTCTCGTCAGTTAGTTTACATAATTATTCCTTATGACGATTAATAGGAAAATGACAAGTCAGGACGACGTATCACAACTGTGATGCGCCTTTATGAAGGAATAAGGACCGATTTTGCAGTAGCAGTTTAAACTCAGATTTAAGTACTTTATTCCGTCGAGATGTGTACGAGATTGGTACGGAGATTAAACTTAAATCTCAGGTTAAACTACACGATTGAAAAGTCGTCTCCAAGAGTGTTATCCGTATGGCGCAGCTGAAGGATTAAAGTTTCACGCTAACAAGCAAGTGCACACACGACGATTGTACATTCGATACGCGAGTCATCACATTGACGAAACAACAATTCACACAGAGGACAGTCAAACAGTCTTCGACGTTTTCTCGCGATCGCTGGTCGTGCTTTTTCGGCTCGCAGGTTTTAACGCAAGCTTAACGTTAAATGCGAGAGACACGTCGATTCGGAGTCTTTATTTTTTCACGGAACTATGTTCCCCCCTCTTGCAACAATCGCGTCGTCGCGTTATGACCCGGAATTAGATGAATGGCGTTCTTTTTCTCTTTCTCTCTCTTGCATTTAACAGCGGCATCGCAAGATGTGCTCCAAATGAGCGCGGACAGCTCTTCCTTCTCGCAGACTCACGCGCGAAAGAGTTCCCTCTGATTTTCAAGTTCTTGAAACGGAACAGCACGAAGGATTCGTACGTCGTGATATCTTCTGCGAACTGCCTCCACTCTCGACGTTCTCGCGGTTCGGAATTATCGACCGTATGCACAGTTAATTAATTATCTTGAAATTGAAACGAACGTTGTTTTGCCTTTTGGCGTGGAAATAGATACATATTATGTGTTTAGATGTAGGACAGCGGACTGGTTTGACGTCACGCAGAGCCAAATCCGTTTCGCTCCGAAAATGAACTATGTTAATCGCAATCGATCCCACGCTGTCGCGTCGACGATGAACATAAATTAATACGTTAATTTGTAACAGTTATCTTCAATCGCATCGTCGATTACAAATTCATCGAACTTGGATCTCAAGTTTGTTAAAATGTGCAAAAGTATGTTCTCGTTAATTTTTTAAACTCGCGGTCCCAATATTTCGTGCTTCTTAATTAATAAAAATTATTTTTGAATAATAGAAACAGATTTCTCTGTGTAAAAAATAAAGATACTTTCCAAACAGGAAAATGTTGTTTTTCTCTGTACATATATATTGAATATATATACATTATATTCTCTATATTGTGAGAAAGTTTAAATATTCATATTTAAGGGCCAAAACAATAAGAATGTTCAAAGTTAGGTTAGATTAGGTTATATGTGCAGGCATTGGTACTTTTATCTTAAGAGGAAAAAGGGAGAACTGAGCTTCTAATTAATCCTTTTTTTGTTTTTTTCATAAAATTTCGGAATAACATTGCTCGTTCAAAATTTGGTGTTCGCAAGGCTCGAAGAACTTGGCGCGAATCGACATACGAATCCCGGCCGCGCTGCTGAGCAGAGCAACGAGCTCCATCGCGTCATCGTTTGTACATACGCATCGTGCTCGCGTTAAGAAGAACTCTACAGACACGTGGGGAACCTACGTGATACGGAAACATGCGGGACGATCCCATCCTCGTTCCTTTGAGTCTCGGCCGCCGAGATTTGACTCTCTCTCTCTCTCTCTCTCTCTCTCTCTCTCTCTCTCTCTCTCTCTCACATACACATACACTCTCTCTCTTTCTCTCACTCACTGTCTTCTCCTTTCTCTCTTCCCCCTTTTTCGCGGATCTCGCGGCGACGCGCTCGCTTAACTCTTCGTCGGGCTGCGATTAGACTGCCGACCACCGCATTTTCGAATGAGAATTCCATTCGTTCGCTCTTGGGCGTTCGCTACGTGTCTAAATAAATTTCTCTCTTACGTTTCTTTTATTTTGCTCTTACTTTTTTTGCTCTTTTGTATTATTTCGTCGCGTCACAGACGATCTCTCTTCCCCCTAATTGACTGCCGCTCAAAGAGTTAAACGGTGTTCGCGAAACTCGCGCGCTCGTGTGTGCAGTATACTTTAATCCGCTATATTCTAGTACGAGATAGAACGTGTAACTGGCTGCGACGCGGCGGAAAGAATCATCTCTTATGGCTATTTCTTTTTTTTTTAATCCTCAATTATGGTCTGTCGTGTGCGGAGCGTGGTCGGGTCCCCCGGCGATGATTCCTCGGGAACTTTGAGCACTTTCAGCTACACTTCCTGCATTCCCGTTTTAACGCATCCTGTTTTAAGTGCAGAAAAAACGCGCAGCTGAGAAAAGGCGCACCACGTTCCCCGTGGTCGGCAATAGTCGGTACAATGAAAACAGACGATTGTTTCCTCTCGCAATCTGACAATCGCGCGTTTATCGAGAACGCTTCGCTCAGTGTTGCGTTTCATACGCGCGTTCAGCAGAAATGAAAGCCTGTATTCTCGAAGCGCGCTTGCACTCAAACGCGTCTGTTCATCTCTTATTGCATCTATTTGAATATAGATAAATTTAGCTGTCCATTTTGCCGAGTTTGGCTGTAACGAGGACGTCAATTAAATTTGGAGGAGTTCTAACGGTAGAAATAATGTTGGAAAAGGAAAAATAATGAAGAAGACGAAGAAGGAGAAAAGCTCCTATTTTAAAACTGGCCTCGCAAAGTCCACGATTTCTCTGCACTCAATCGCCTCGTCTATCGCCGCACTCCCGTTTTCGCGTCACCCCGCGGCGATTGTCCGCGGCTTGCCGAATCGGCTGGTTCGCAACGGCCGCCGTTGCTTCGCCGCGCCGGACAATTCGACCTCGAGACGCGGGGGAGCTTACGGCACAGCCGCGCGACGATGACGGGGATGCCAGGAAATGTACACAGCTCGACGTGTTCGAGGTCCACTCGCGAATAACGGACACGCGACTTCTCGCGCGCACGCATATCCGTAAGCGTATCAGCGCACACGCATTAGCGCGCCGCGCGTGTACATTAACACGTACACGCGATTACACGCGCATTAGCGTGCACAACAAAATGCACGCGCTAATGCGCCCGCATTGTCGAGACACGCGCGTGAACTTACGCGCTGACACACGCGCGAATGCAACACACGCGCCCGGGAACGCGTTGTTTATTACTCGCGAGCGCATTTCGCTCGAGACTACGATGCAGGCCGATGTGAAGCGCGGGGCGCGCGGGGGACACCGCGTTGGTGATTTGTGTGGCTCGACGTTTCGAGATTCGCAGACACAATGTGCTTAACGCTAGTTATTATTCCGTTCTCTCCCTCTCCCTCTTTTTCTTCGCGCAATCACTCGATACGTCGCAGTTGCGGTCGTTCGGCTCCGTGCATACGCTTGTCGCTTACGAAACACATTTAGTTTATACATGTATGTATATATATATTTTTTTTTTATACATATATCTTTACAAACAGGAAACGATCAGACAAGGGGCGCGCGATAGCGGCCCGAGAACACCGAGCATATCCTCATATAAAGTCGCGAGAACGACTGGACAGAGCTTCCTTCTTTTTTCGCGTCTCTATCGAACAAATAGAGTGTCTTTCTCTCTCTCTCCCACCCTTTCTTAATTTCGCCCTTTCTCTCTCCCTTCCGTTCACGTTCACGTTACTCTCGCAGCCGACCCGAAAAATCAAGGGCACCCTATAATCTTTAAGGAGACACCAGGTGTATGTACAGTTCCCGCACAATTGCATTTACTTAATTGCGTTTAAGGATGCACTTCTTTTGTAAAATACAGTAATATCCCCCTTCGCACATAGTAATAGTATATTCCTTAGAGATTCTTTTTTTTTTTCTTCATATTTCTCTCTCGTCTCTTTCGCAAAGTTATACAATAAAATATCACAGTTCTGTTCGTACCACGCAATAATTAATATATTGTTTTTTTTTCTTTATGTCGCGCTTATATACGTTCTCTCGCTTTCCTTCTCTTTTCCTTTTTCTCTCTCACACACGCATACGTATACGTCCTCTCCCTTTCTCTCCCTTTCTCTCTCTCTCTCTCTCTCTCTCTCTCTCTCTCTCTCTCTCTCTCTC
>NW_022639451.1:3990553-4010239 GCF_010583005.1 Odontomachus brunneus
TCTCTCTCTCTCTCTCTCTCTCTCTCTCTCTCTCTCTCTCTCTCTCTCTCTCTTACACACGCGCGCGCGCACGTGTTCTTCTTATCAGTGTTTCTCTTCGTCGCACGCATTTTTTTCCTTCTCTCTTGCGCGTAAGACCAATGCAGTACACACGCATTTACAGCACGTTCACGCGCACACACACACACACACACACACACACGCGCGCGTTCACAAACACATGCACACGTATATATTTCCTCGCTTTTCTTCTCGACGACTAATGGTTACGCAAGGTATGCTGGTTGTAGAAACATTCATTTACAACTTGTATACTTGAAGTATCATAGTTATAATGGCTATTACCGAAAGAGAACGATATATAAAGAGTGAGGTTGCGCGAGAAGCCTTTTATTCAAAATGGAATAGTCTGATGGATCTCGTTGCTATGTGAATACATCGTAGACGCGTTTAATTAAAAGAATATACATACGTACAGTTCTCGATTTCGCTAAGAGAGATCGGTAGTATACAATCTATCTTATCTGCACCTAGTCTGAAATCATTTCGTAATGATACAAGTGTCCTCGCGCCACGCGATTTGTTCCGGTGTAAGAAACGTCGGCTTCTTTTTCGTATTATTACACCTATCACGACGATCCGCGTAGACTGTAAATTATTGCTTCGAATGCGAAATTTATTTGCATATATTAAATGATCGATCGGACTCGTTCGTCATCCCTCTTCTCGTCTCAAAAGTCTTCGTTTGTCCCTTCCTTTTTTCCCTCCCGCCCTGCTTGTCCTTGCTCCCCTTCCTCCATCCCGGTGTTACTTGCCAAATATTGCTAACGATTGTAAGAGTGTGTATCTTATTGCCTTTCCTCTTCTCCGCGTTTCCCAAAAGATCGTTGTCATTCGAAGGAACTGATCGCGCATAAGTGACAAAGAACAAGCGTCGATCAGTTTTTATATTATCAATTCTCGCGAACGCTCGGAATCGCACGAGCATTGTGTTTCTTTTCCCCTTTTGTTTGCGTCATCTCCTTTCTCTCTCTCTCTCTCTCTCTTTTTGTTTAATGCGCTAGCCCCGTCCGCGCGCGAAATATCGTGCGTCCTGCCCCGAAATTGATTCTCCCTTCGGCACGAGAAGGGTATCGCGCAACGGGACAGACGAGGAATTCCCTTTAATCGGCTTCCAGTCGATTTTTAATCGACACGACACGATCACCCTCGCTCGTATATAATCGACGAAAGAATAATTGGACGGCATCTGTCCGCGAAGTGCTCGCGCTGCAGCTCGGCCCTAAGAACCGAGAGTGCGCTCGAGTGTCTCGCGAAATATATCGTAATCGAACGTAAGAAACGAGACGGAGGATTGCGACAGAGTCAGCGGAGGATGAAATGATCCGAGGTGGCGAGCAGTAGGAACAAAGTGGCGCACGAAGGCACGGAAGGGAGAGTCGCGCGCGCGCGCGCGCTCGGCGGTGGTTAGTGAGAAAATGCTCTTTTTCCTTCTCTCTCCTGCTTTGATCCTTTTACCGCAAAAGAGCGTAATGAGAGTTACAGCCGAGAAGAATATACACCGTTTCACATCGACGCGTGTCGAACCGCCTTCCTCTCATTTCGTCGACTCGGTATCGGGCGTTCTCGCGAGACAAACGTAAGAGTCGCGCTTGATGAGACCTAACGAACAATGTAAGGAACCGATTCGAAAAATACGATTCAAACAGACCGATCGCGGAGAATCTGAGTGATTTTCATCTTGCACGTAACTTCATCCCGTAATACGCATAATTACGCGAGAGAAAATGTCAGAGACAGAACTCGATAGACTTCATATGATTTTTTCTGGCAACGATGTACTCTAGCGGTGACGGTTCCGAGAAGGATCAATTATTTCATGAAATAATTTGTATCGGAAACGATAACGTTATTTTTCTTTACATCTCGTATTATCGTGCCATCGAGCAGCTCTTAGCGAGAAATTGATTTGCAATAATTCGATATTTATGCGAAAGAAATGACATCAATCGTGTACTTGCGACTCAATGCGAATTGCACGGACTCGCGACGTTTCCGCTTTACTCACCAGTCGCAATAACGCGCGTCTCGAGTGCTTTAATATAAGACATTTTCTGTAGAAACACCAAATCCCGCGCACGATGAGAATAAGCCGTACATCACATTTCGTCGAACGCCGCTCAATATTTCCCTCATAAATTTTTGTTCTGTTAATTGAAACGCATCGATGCACACAAACATGATCTTTCAGAAACTAACAATTCGCTAATCTCACGCAGCCGAGACACCTGCTCGCTAAGAACAATGGGAGAGGAGCGACGGGGTTGGTGAGAGAGGAGGAAAAGGCCAGAGCGAGTCTATCATAATTTGACAGAAAGCGGTGAAACGAAATAACTAAGCATCACATGTCGAGAAACTCTCCTTCGCCTTTATTTTAACGTGACAGTTCATTAAACGAAATAATAATAATAATATTAATAATAAAATAATAATAATAATATAATCAATGAAACTAAGGATAGGCAAAAGAAATCACATTTAAAGCGCGGGGTCGGTAGTTTATCTATCTTGTTTCACATCATTTGTCCTTTGTTCTCGCACGAATCTTTCGTTTCTCTCTACGTGCCCAAATGTAACGAAACGACGGATATCCTTCCATTCATTACCTCACATTTCTCACATATCAGCCGGATATACACTCGATACGAGACGTTTCACCTTATCACCCTGTCAGAACGTACGTATGCGTGTACAATGAAATTTTTCGGTGTACTTGGTCGCGCGTACACGTGTTTGCCTATATTTCTTTTTCTCTTAGTCTGTTCTCCTCTCGTCTCACCACTTTTGGGACGCCCAGAGTCGGCGAGTCGTATGTCATTTCGCAAAAGGAATCCGGTTAGCAAGAAAAGTGATATACCTCGAACGTTCTTTCATACCTTTTATTACCCCTCGCCCCTTCTCTTATTCATTGCCTTATTATCATCTTATACAATAACAACGTAATAGTTTTAAACAACTTGAGCATAGGTGAGGCGCGGACGCGTGACTTCTACGGGATCCGTATTCGTCGACCGAATTCACCGTGATTCGGAGTGGTTCTCTCTCTCTCTTTCCCTTTCTCCTCTATACAAGAACTGGAAACAAATCACAGATTATTAAATCGTTTTTCTTGCCCTTTCTCTTTCCTCCCTTCCTATATAAAATCTACGTCGACAGTTACGGAAATAAAAGCAGAAGAATACGGTTAAAAAATACAAAACTCAACGATCAAGTTCTATATATCCCACATAAACAACATAACTCGATTATAAGCACGATTAGATAAGAATCCCGTAGGAGAACACGTCCGGCGCCGTAACAACAAATTATCTACAATATTTCGCATAAACACTTGTTTATTTTTCATCCCCCCCCTCTCTCTCTCTCTTTCTCTCTCTCCTTCTTTCTTTCTTTCTTCCCTACTCTCTTTCTCTACTTTTTTCTTTCTCTCTCCCTTGCGCGCATACGCACTCGTAACAGATTACATAAGATTACTTAGAATATGAGATAAGGTACTTAGAATATTTTCATTATTAAAGTCTATGTTTTTTTTTCTTTACCTTACACACCTATTAAATGTCGATCAAAATATTAATTAACTAATAGTAATATAATAATAATAATAAATCTAAATAAAAATAATATAATAATAATAATAATAATAATGACGCACAGATGATAATGACGATGATGCCGGTGAGATAATAATTATTTCTTTATTTATGCATTTGTATATATGTATATGCATATATTCTCTTTCTCATGTGCTTATTAATATATGCATATACTTATTGTATTCATTTATGTAGCACCTATGTACAAGGAGGTCTCCGTGCAGCTCTCTTAAAGTGTGTGCGTGATGCTTTTATACTTTGCGTTTTCGCGTATATACGTATGTTTGTATATATATGTATATGTATGTATATATATATTTATATATGTATATAATATATATATATATATATACACATATATATACATATATAAATATATATATATACATATATATACATATATATTCCTATACGCGTTTTGCATTATATCTCTTTATATGCCAGTCTTCGCACTTTCTCACTGGTTTCCTCTCTGCTTTGTTTTATCACTGGTATTTTTGCGCAATTCTCATCATGTAATTGCGTCCTGCAATATGTTTTCCACTCGGTCTATTCGTTCGCTTCGGGTTCATTACGACACGACATTTGCATTCATCTCGTCCTATCATACGTACGTTTAATTTTTATTCGTTAGTCCACCGCCTAATTCAAATTTTGTGCATTTCCCTCGACTTATTTGTCTTCCAAGACGATCTGTTTGGTGGGTCGCAACAGAATCCGAAATTAATTAAAACTCGAGTAGCCGCAACGTAACGAGAAATGTAATTTCGGTGGAAATTTCGCAAGCTATATACTCTCTCGATTAAATTCGTTAACATAGTTAATGCGATTTTGCATCGATGAAAATCAAAACGGGTTCATCGGGAGTTATCTGCGTTTCTCGTTGGAATCTACATCGAGAGAAATACCTGCACGCAGTTTCTCAAAAAACGAAAGAAAAAGATGTAAAATCAACTCAATCGAATTTCTCGTTTAACTTCGCCTCTACCTCAAAGGCAACACACATATCGTAAAATCAAATCGACTAAAATTTCTCGCTTAAGCGTGAGCTTTTGGAATCTATTTGGTCTCGTAAACGGATCCGTTGGAAGTGCGCGGCGTCTTCCGAGGTAGGAGTACGTCCCAATGAATCGTCATTGGGACGTAGCCTCGAGGTGCTCTTTCGACAAGTATCCTCGTGTACGGAAAAATAAGGAACATAAGCGAAAAAAAATACGTAAAAAAGAAATATAAAAAGCAAGAACGTAAAAGAGGGAGCGCGTAATTAACTTAAACTTAGGATAATTTTTCGAATTTGCGAAAAGCAACAATACCACTCGACGTCTCAATCGTAGAACCTGATTAAAGAAAACCTGAATGACGGGAGATATAGCGAGGCACGTTCGAGACGTACGTCTGGTTGCAGAACGGATTAGACACAATAAATTAAAGTGCTCATCAAACTATCACGATGGAGCCATTGACAGGCTCGCACGGTAGCTCGACACGCGTTGCACATTTTGATCGCGCCGAGTCGTCATAATTAAGAATCGCTACTGACTAGGCTGACGCAGTAATCGGTTATGACAGGAGCCTATGTGACGATACATGATGTAAGATATTGACCTTTTACTATCTTTTTTTTTTGTTTTTTGAAAAAAATAATAAAAATTTTACGTTTTAAAAAAAAAGATAAGAATTCTGCGTTGCGCTGTAATGACGTCAAATGTCTCGTACGTTGTCACTTCAGTTCCTCTTATAATCCAGAGCTCGGCATACAGTGTACATTCGACCGATCTTTGATTTGCTCCGCCTAGCGCTATTCCTTTTACCTCATCGCCCCGCACACAACTTGCTCGACATTCAGGAGCGTATGACTTGCAAACATGTTTCTAATAGTGAAAAGCTATTAGAAACATATGTTTACAAGTCATACGCTACTGAGTCTCGAGCAGCTCGCAGGTTGCGCACAGGGCGATGAGATAAGGGAAATAACGCTAGACGGATCAAGTTGAAAATCGGTCGAGTGTATAATGCATGCCGAGTTCTGGATTATAAGAAGATTGTACGACAATATACGAAACGTTCGACGTCACCGCTGCAACGCAAAATTCTTATCTCTTTTTTAAAACGTATTAATATTTTTATTTAATACTTTTATTATTTAATTAAATACTATTATTATTTAATATTTTATTATCTTTCAAAGACAAGAGAATAATGAAAGACCAATATTTACCGTGTACCGTCACATAAACTCCTGTCATGACGATTATTGCGTCAGCCTAGTCAATAACGACTCTTAATCATGACGATTCCATCGCGTCTAAACCGTCTCGCGAGCAAAGTTATAGACCGTCGACCCTCGCGAAACCGTCACGAGCGAATTTCTGGAGTAATGATTCATGATTATATCTCTTCGTGAGGGATGGAAATCATCGGATACTGTTTCATCAATGGGAGAAATGACTTCGATATCCGTTCACGACTACCATACTCTTTGACCGATTGGTCGATAAACATAGGACGCAGCCGGCCTCACATCGGCCCACTCGTTCGCTCATCGCCGGGGATCGTCGCGCAAAGACCATACTTTCTAACATTATGAAAGTGTATCGTCCACACATGGGATACAAGTTAATCCACGTGCTCCACTTTATCATTCGGACGTCACTCCTAAACGGCTAGCGTCAGATCGTAGGATTACTTCGGGGCGAATGCGTATTGATGGAACTTTCTCGTTCGTAATTGGCACGCACGACCGACGGCGAGAACGCCGGCGTGCCGAGAAGCGTGGGGAATCTGAGAGAGTCCGGTAAATCGATTGTACGGCTAGAGAAATTGGATTTTCACAGCTGCGGCATAACGAAACGCGTCTCGCCTGCGCGATCACCGTATGAGATTGTCGGCAGTCCGATCGTACTGATTCGTAAGCCGATCTCATCGGATATAGCTTGTCGGGAGAGTCAATGCGGCTCTCGGAAACAACGTCAGTCTTATTACGCTGCGGAATGTAACTGAACTCCAGCTTTGGTCAAATGCTGCGACAAGAAGTCGCTTAAATATTCTAAATAATGCATGCGAAAGAGGTCGCTTAAACATACTAAATTGTCGTGCGAAGGAAATCGCTTAAACATCCTAAATCAATGAGCGAAAGAAGTCGCTTAAATTCTCTGAATCATTGTGCGAAGAAAGTCGCTTAAGCGTTCCAAATCATCGTTAATCGCATGTCACCAATTTCAATGCCAATCGAGATACTCGCGAGATGAGCTACATCGAGTGGTTATTGCTGCGCCGGAACCGACAAAATTTCGCGGATCGGCCACTTACTTGTTATACGGGCTTCTTCATCCCAACATGGCGACCGATCTAAAAGAACAAAGTTTCAAAGTCTGAACATCTGTCCCGAATGCAACAACTAATACCTTGTTTGGTAGTTTGGCCGGCGCGTGCTCGCGCATCAATAAAACAATTGATGCGCGATCAAAATACGAAATCGTAGCCAAGAACCGTACTTCTTACAGTCGCTGCTTGATACTTATCTTCACCGCGTCCGATAAATCAACCTCAAATCTCAACTTAGAATTAGATCCTTTTCAGCTGGGTGGTACGATACGCATTCGACTGAAAAACGCTTCCAACTCTAAGCGAGAGACAAGTTTCAAGCAACTACTGACGGATGCGGGGCTAAGACATTATAGGAGGAGAAAAGACGAAAGAAGGCGAGCAACATTAAAAAAAAAAAAGAAGAAAAGGGAGAGAGGTGTATGTTTCCTCGAAATTCTGTCTCGATCTTTGAGCGTACATATGACGGATCGATCCCGCCTCGCATATCTTACCTATTTTCTAGTGTGACGGTGTCCATCGTACGCATTTCTCCGTTAGAAGATCACGATGAGATCTTCCCGTCGCTCTTACGTACCCGTGCGTGTGTGTGTATGTGTGTGTATGCACACGCGTGCGCGCGCGTCACACGCGAAACAAGGTTAAACACTAGCGAGCACCGCCAAAAGTCTCGGAGGTCTCGTTTTTTGTGAAGCTCGTGCGCGCACGCGCGCGCGTGTCACCTTGTGGAAAATAAATTAGACGGGTAAAAGAGGAGATCATGGGGGTAGGTAGGGGTGACGATCGAGTCGAGCGGAGTGAAAGGAGAGGAAAGGAGAAGGTTGGGCGGGAATAGCGAGCGTGAACCGCGTCGTGTCGTCACAGAAAGCAAAAGAAAAAAAAAGGAAAAGGGGGAAACTAAGGGACTGGGAGCGTAGTGGAAAACGTGTGCTTTCTTAAGCTAATCTCCAAGTCCGGCCGAAGTTACTGCTTCTCCTTGAGACCACCCAACAGCGCGTGACTCTCCATCGTGGCACTGAGATTGCTGAGATTGCTCAGATTCCCCAGATTCCCCAGGTTGCCGAGATTGCCAAGGTTCGGCTGATGGGCGTAATTCCTGATCTGGTGGAGGCTGATCAGCTGATTCGGGAAGGACGTAGCGTTCTGGTTGCTAGTGGTGCCGGGCGCTACGCCGGACGACGAGGACGTAGGCGACGACTTCTGCGTCGTGTTGAACGCCTCGTAGAGATACGGCCGTGACGCGGGATGATGCCCACCGGGATAGTGTAGGTGGTTGAGGGGATTCAGGGGGTGTTGCATGGAGGAGATCGAGTTGATCGAGATCGAGGAGATCGGCGTGAAGGCCGAGCTGCTGTTGGGGTGATGATTCGCGCCTGGTTGCGGCGTCTGTTGCCTCGAGTCGTTTTCGATCGACTCGCCGCGGTGGCCCGGCCCGTGTCCCGGTAACAGCATCTCCGGATTCTGATTCTGGTGGTACTCCCCGTGATGATGTGGCAGCCTGTCGTGCAAGTCGCCGATGACCGAGTCCGGGCTGACTTTTGGCCAATAATGGTCTTGGTGGTGGGCGGTCATCGCGTGTATCGACGGTCGAAGGCCGGTGCCGATGATTGGCGGTCTCTTGTCGGTACGTTCGGCGTGTTTCTGCATGTGCTTGGCTAGATACGTCTCCTGCGTGTAACTCTTGCCGCAGTACTGGCAGATGTGCGTCTTGAGGTGCTTCGACTCCTTGTGCTTCGGTATGTGCTCGAGCAGACTCGGCTCGTCGGAGAAGCACTTGTAGCAGGAATTACACTTGTACGGTTTGTCGGTTTGGTGGCACCGCGAGTGGCTCTGCAGGTTACTCAATTGGCTGAACGCCTTCGTGCAACCCTGATGCCGGCACTTGTACGGCTTGTCGCCGGTGTGCGTGCGGATATGCTGCTGTAGATGGCTCAGCTGGGTGAACTTCCGCTGGCAGATCTCACAGCGGTACGGCTTAATGCCCAGGTGGATCCTCGTGTGCTGAGACAGGTACGAGGAGTTGGCGAACGCCTTCGAGCACTGCGTGCATTTGTACGGCTTCGCCTCGCGCATGTGAATCTGTGTGTGCAGTTGCAGGTCCGCCTTGCTACCGAATATCTGCAAGAAGAAAACAGACACTTTGCTGTCAAAGTGAGAGAGAGAAAAGAGGGAGAGGAAAATAGGACAGCGGTGTTGGCGAACGAGAGACGGTGCGCGTCGATCTCGGCGACTCGCGTCTCGATCGAGGCGGACCGATTTTCCTTATCCGAAATGCAAATTGCGATACCCCCGCGGCGAGCTAGACGCGTCGACAGAAACGCACTTCGGACTAGCGTGTCTTTTGCATTTTTTACGGCAACGTCCTGACGGAACAGGCGACGACGCGGGAAAGGGATCCGGTTCACGGTGATCTCCATTGCCACGACGACGTCCGTTTCCCTCTCGTTTCCACCGGTCGGTCAGGTAGCCGCGTTTCAAGCACAGGCGCCGCGCGCGCTATATTTATAAATAAATAAATAAACGTAAAAGGGAGCACCGTGTGCCAGTAGCCCGAGCATATATACGAAGCGGGGAGAGGCTGACCTTGTCTATCATGGCCTAGCCTCGAGGCATACCCGACCGACTGGCTTCGGGTACCGCGTGCAAGTCCCCCCTCCGCGTACACTCTCGTTCACTCGCTCTCTCCCTCCTTCACTTCTTCGTTTTGTCTCTTCCTTCATCCTCCTTCGCCCCCCTAGCTCCTGCCGCTGCCTCCCTCCTCTCTCTCTCTCTCTCTCTTAGAGTTCTTCGCACGCTAGTTTCTAGTTTCTCTCTGACCTCTCTCTCCCCCCCACCCTTCTCTCTCTCTTTACTCGGACTTTTTATATTTCTTTTCACAGCAGCATTGGAATAGGCAGCGGCGAGCACAATCGTCACACGACGATCGGCGATCATTAGCGCCTGTCCTTCCCGATGTATATCCTCGCGAATACTTGGCGCGAGACGCGTCCGCTCTCTTATCGTTGACGTATCTCGCACGTCGACGCGCTTTTGCGAATCGCGAGCGCGAATATTTTAATATATTAATCGCGATCGCGTAAACATCGTTGCCATATCGTCGGACACGGAGAGATCGGGACATACAATGGCCGCAAATTAAAATATTCTTTTCTCCTTCCGCCGCGCGTCTCTCAGCGTCTTTACCTTTACAGGCGCGATCGATCGACGGGAGAAGATGGAGAAGAAGCGCGGCGCAAAGTCGTCCCGGTCTGCTAAGGTCTACGGGGATAATCGGCGCGCCTATCCCGCTATTTTCGACCCGTGTGTGTATACAGTTCCTGCTTTCTTTCGAAATTCCCGTTTCCCGCCCGTCCACGGTGGGTCGCGCTAATGCCGCTAAAACGTCTCATTCATCCGTAATAACGCGCGCATCATTACCGAATAATAACGCCGGTCACGAGATTCGTGATGCCCCGGCGTGGTAACGATCGTGCGCGGGTATTTGGCTTCGTGGAAAGGGCAGCGAATTGTCTTCCGACGCCGGTGGACGAAGGTATCGCACCGGAATGACGTGTCGGCCGGAGTCGAAGAAACGATCCTGAACACGCGAAGAGCGACGTGAACGGAGCCAGTTTCCCGGCATCGCTCCGTTCCGACCGAGGTTATTACGTAAAACGACGGGTTCCTTTCCAAGATAGTTGTACGCCACGCCCGGGGATCTAGGGCGATTCGGGTCCTTCGCACGGCAAGGGTACGAAGGATGGCTCTCGTTACCGCGTCCGACGGAAGAACTCGTTATCTCCCCGGGCTTGGCGGATCGCGCATCGTACTTCATGACTCGACCGAACAAAAATGAGATTAGATGGATTATTGAGCGATTGAGCGGACCGCGCAGATCGAACTCATTTCGTTTATGCTCCTCGGAGATGTGTGCTTGCGCTGGGAAAAGAATGTTTGGTGTTTATAACTATAATCACACATATAAAAATATGTTATTATGAATTATAGTCAAGAAAATCATTTCTTCTAATTTAATTCTATTTAAAATCATTTCTTCTAATTAAATTCTACTTTAAAGTTAGTGATAATAATCTCATATACGTATTACTACGCATTTTTTCGTGTTGGTACAACCAAAAGATATGGTTGAGGCCAAACACAACTCTAATTTTAGCTAGATCGACCATTTTCTTTCTACCAGAATGGTATATTGGATTAGATTGATGCGGAAAGGTTCATTAAATAAACTTGATTAGAAATTTATTCCATGATCCTGATGAGGTTGATCCTAATCTGATTTACACAAGGTGATGTTATCGGGCCTTGATAAGTTATGTAACGCAGCGTAGTAATCAGAACCTTATTAATAACGATTATTAATAATTAAGATTTCATTAATAATTAGAATCTAATAATTTGATTTGCACCTTATGCAAACTAGATAACTGATTGAGATTAGCCTGATCAGAACTATGGGATAAATTTCTGATCGGGAAATAGAAGATTGAATTGTTCAATTTCAAAGGATTAATCATTTTTACGAATAAAATAGGTAACATAGACAACTTTTTTCGAGATTTAACAAGGATTTTCTGTTTTCATTTTTAATAGTCGCACTTCTAACGTGAAAATTTACTTATTTAATATAACTTGATTGTTTAATAAAAAATTTTATAAAAAATTTATTTATTCAATAGAAAGAATGACAAAACTTTTGCATGAAAGTAATATTGCCGAGCGCTGTGCTCGTAATTATTCGTGCGATTATTCGTGCGAGCAGGATTCGCTTCCGAGTCCGAGTTCTTGACCCCGTTAATTGTGCCAATCTTTTTAACGTCATTATATAATACCGACCTTTTGTACTCGGAATTTGAAACTCGTTTGGCCGGCTATAACGTTAGCCACGTGACGAAGGCGATAAACGTGGCGTCGTACCTCCAGTATTCCGGATTCATCACGTTTCGAATTTTATATTTTATGATTCTCGAACCTCGCGTGTTTTTTTTTTATTTAACGGAGGCAGAAGGAGCCGATAATCTAGGCACATCAACGGCAAGCCGGATAACGATCGCTTTACGGTTGTCGTGGATCGTGATTTATTCGGTAATCGATCGACGGTCTCGCTCGAGGCATCAACGGCTGAGTTGGCGCGTCCTTTAACGGGTTGGAGAGCTGCTATTTTTTTATTTCCTCCTTTCGAAACGCGTCCTTGCCGGTGTCAAGTTCGCGCATAGTCCACGTAACACGATAGTCTGCCGCGCATCGTTTTTTTCTTTTCGTTTCTTTAGCGCGGCAGGCAAATGAGAGAATCCGAGGGACACGAGAACAATTAGAGAAGACGAGGAGAGCAGACGAACAGAGGAAGTATTTACGTTATCGAGGTATAAGTTATCAGGGATCGCGTAATGATGCATTTTCCGCCGCGATCTCGTTAGCTCGCGTCGCCGTTTCTCCCTTTTCTCTTCCCTCTCGCTAGCATCTCGCAGTAGAAGGCACCATGGCAATTTTGCAATTCCTCTCGCGGGGCAACGCCGAGACGTTAATTCGCGCAGGGAGGTCGATAAACTTTGAGGTATTTTTTGTGCTTCGGGCGCGTTTAGTGTCTTCGCCGCGAACTATTGCGTTCGATGGAATGAGCGATTAGCTCGAACCAAAGGCTCATCCTGTTGGCGGTTAATGCTGCCAACTCCTCGTTTGGCCGGATACAAATCGCACCAGATGTTCAATGAATCAGTAAGTCGATACGGATAATTGATAGGAAATTTTAGAACGAACGATCCTCTTTGAACGAGACTACGATTGTTGTTCGGCATCGCGGGAATCGCGGTATTTTTTCACGATGGAGGTGATTTCCCCCCCTCTCTCTCTCTCTCTCTTTCTCTCTCTCTATATCTCTATCTCTTTTGGAACTAACCACGAATAGGGAAACCACGAATGAGATCGTGACGTGTAGAAAAGTGACGGCTGCAAGTTTGGCTGCACTTGAAATTAAATTTTGCCTCCTCAGCTTTATTCATTTATTTAATTGCAAAATGTCTGAGAGAGAATCGAGACGAGCGCGCGCTGATTGACAGACTGAATGCTTGCGCATAGATATCTGGCCGCGCGCGCGAGACTCGAAGGAGATCTCTCTCGCTCTCTTGTTTCGTTCACAACGGGCTTGATTCAATTAAAGAATTTCTCTCGATGCAAATCGTGACGGCGCCAAATAAAAATTGGCGGTCGTAATTGACAGGATGCACTTAAACGACTGCCGCGCGGCGACTTATATCAGGCAGATTTGAAGGAAATTCCGCCGAAAGAAATTCCGAGTTATGTGTTTAACCGTCCGTAATGCGAGCACGACGCCGGCAAAACGGCGCTATGCGACGCGACGGCTCGAAGTAGTCCCGCTGAATTAAACCGGACAACCGGAATCTCACGCCTCTCTCTCTCTCTCCCCTCTCCCTCTCCCTCTATTTGTCTCTTTCCTGGGCGAGATGCGCCTTCAAGAGAAATAATGGCGATAAATCCAGAAATTACGTCGGCCTGGACTGCGCGCAGGTATGCGAAATTAGCGCCTCTAATTACGAAAGCGTCGAGGAACTATGCCCGCTGGGCAACCGGCTAGTCCTCCTGTCATTTCTGATTAATCGACGTCGATTTACTTAGGCAATACTTAAGAAGCCGAGACGAAGTACATTTGCCGTGACGCGGCCACGGTGTATAAATCGTACGCTCGTCCGGGATCATCATCAGGGGGAATTTAGAAGCGCGGGACTAGGCTGCACCGTGTTAAATTCTCAAATAGGAATTAACATTTTCAACGTTGTTGTTGATCTTAATGACCGGTGAGCCACGGCTCTCTCGGTGTGTGCCCGACGCGTTACCGTGTAAAATTCGTTTCCCCTCCGCGCGAGCGAGCGCTCTCGCGCTCTTTTCCTCGCGAACCTTTTGACGCAGCAGTGATTAATTGCCGCGTGCCCCCTCCGTCTCGTATCAATGGCGATCAATTGATATACACATATATGTACACGTATATTTATTTACTTATTTATTCTGTGTCTCTGAAAGAGCTCGCGAGTCGGCGTGATCGCGACGTTTCGTCACTCGATACCGTTTATAGAGCTGTGCTTCGTGATGGATGACCGCGTATTTCGCGTTCTGGGGCCCACGTTCTGCGCATATGTACATTTCACCGCTCGCGATCCGTCGTCCGGTTCTTTTACCTTCGCGAGAAGTAGTCTACGAAGTAGCCCCGGGCCAAATCTCGTAAATTCAATTTAAATATTTCGGCCTTAATGACTCGCGCGCGCGCGCGTCTACGAGAGTCGAACGCGAGGAGGAAGAAGACGCGAGTGAGGCGACCAGTCAAGGTCGGTGTCTGTACGTCCGGCGATATATAGAAGTACATTTTAATTAAGTAATTGGCAATCTCTCCTTCACTCGGCTCACTGCAAATATGCTCGCTCCGCGCGGTATTTCTTTTCCTCTCGTGTACTTAATAACTTTACTTGCTGAAGTATCCCCGATCGGAGTAACGAGACGCCAATTTCGCGCAGCAAGTCCTCTTAATTTCAAAGTTGCGAATTTTTCCGGCAACTCGAGCGCTCGCGATTCGATCGATTCCGCGTAAATTCTTAACTACAACTGCCGTCACTTGCGAAATTGCGCACGGTCGGCGCCGCGAACACAACAGCGGCATTTTACGAAAAGCAACGAGACACCGGAGAGAATGAATCGTAGAGGCGTTGCATACATCCTGTCCTTCGGGACAAGACGCGACTTTTCTTCAGGACCTGTTCGATCTTTTAAGAGCTTTTGAATTTTAAATGATGATTTATGGATTTATATATTCCGCCGTTGTGCGTTGTGGAATTGATTTGCGTCATCGTGCTTACAAGACGGACGAACGAATGTCCTCTCCCCTCCTCCCTCCCGTAGCTCTCCCCGTATAGCGTCACACACTCGTCTCGTAGCGGAATTTATCAAGTGGCCGATAAGCCCCGCGGTCGAAATAAAACTCTGCCGAGACAATTACTTTTATCGAATTAAAAGACACCTAAATACGCGATTGACAAGTACGAGTTCGTTACGATTATCGACATTCCGCTCTCTCGCGTTTAGCTCGCGAAGGCAATCCATTAGGACAATAAAGATGTGTAACGATCCTTTTTGCGCAAACAAAATAGCGAACGGCGAGCCCGAGAGCGACTAATTAATCACGCAAAGTGCCACGGTGACCGAAACGATAATCCCGATGGCGATTAAGGATGGATGTAAAAATCATACCGGCCCACAATACTCGGCGGAACAAAACGATTGGATTTATTAAAAAGTCGCGGAAAAATCTTCGATAATTGCTTCAAGCTTGTCAGCCTCGCGCGTTCTACCTTTAATCGATTTATCTCACAAACACACTTGCCATGTATCCCGTAACTTCCTGCGCCTCGATTCGCCACGTATTATCTCATTTACGTCGACAATTATTCACGTTATCGTGGAATTTTATGCATTACGTCATCCTTAATCAAAGTATCCATTAGAACGTCATTAAACGCATCAAAATGACAGCGGTCGCCAGACTCAGCGAGCTTCGGAGCTCAAGATTCATAAATCGGGTTAATTTGATCTCGGCGCAAGTTTCAGCTGCAATCTCCCAAAAGTCTGAGTGTAAATATTAATTATAAGTCGAGCTAATTGAAAGAGAGACAGAAAGAAAAGGACAGACAGACAGACAGAGCTCCGTTTATTGTGTACTCTAGGACATAGTCCTTTCAAGTGCAGGAAATATTGCAGAAAATAAGTATAAAAAGAAGACAAAACAAAAATTAAATAATTAGAAGAGATTTGCGATAAACAGATTAGTGATACATCAGAGAGAGAGAGTGTAAAAATAGTGCCTTTAAAAAACAAAATTAGTAGCGAAAAGGTTAAATTTATTACGTGCACATTTTAAGCAAATTTTAGGAGGAGTATGATTTTACAATGCAAAGAGCCGCATAATAATAAAATCTTTTCTAGAATAAAGAAAAAAAGAGAAAGAGAGAGAGAGAGAGAGATCCTTTTTATTAGCGCGTTAATAATTAATAAGTGGAGTCATCGCTGCTCCGCGCGATCGACATGCGCGGAGCAGCACAATGTACCATTCACAATTACTTAGATCGGACAATTTTGCCAGGAGCGGTTGGGAACGGCTCACTGGGAATTTCTCCTCGGAAGCTATCTGCGTAAACACGAGTTGGAAATCTAAGAGTTAATGAACAACACAGCACGCGGGCGCGCGGCGCGACGCGTAACAGCTCCTGCTCCGGTTCTCCGCTCGCCCATTGCGCTCATGGAGAGCGCGGAGAGCCGTCCGCAGGTCGGTGTGACAACCTGTTGATAGGAATTTTCGTGCCGGGGTTGACGCGTCGGGTTAAAATCAACCCGGGGACGCGACGAACTAAAACGTCGCTTGTCGCGGCGCTTGGAGAGCTGCTGCTGCCGCTACTCGGATAATTGCTCGGCGGGTCGCGCACGCGAGAGATAATTTCGAGACGTTTCGGAATATTTTTCCTAGGAGGAGGAATTCGTCGCGAGACGCCATCGTCGTGTACGAGGTGATTCTTTTGATCCGTCGTCATGTCGATGAAGACGCAGGGACAAAAGGCGCGTTTGTGGGCGCGCAAAGGTCCGGCCGAGTCGGTCGAAAGTAACGACGGGAACTCGGCGGACTTGAGAAAATTCGCGGATTATTAGATCAAGAAGGAAAACGAAAGTCATGGCGGCGCTGCCTCCAGTTTCGTAGCAATGAATCGCATTCGCAGATTCATCGTTTGATAAGCGCGTTCTGCCGATATTCCCCGCGAATCGCTGAAATCCCCAACGAAGCTTGAGGTTATCGCGTGCGTGAGAAGGAATGAGAGATCGGAAAAGTGAAAGTGGTCCCCTTAGAATCTCATAGAATACGCTCGAAATTATTCGTGGGGCCGCATGCGAGTGTGACTCATTTTCTCTCGCCTCTCTCTTTCTCTCTCTCTCTCTCTCTCTCTGTCTGTTTCTCGCGCTCCAACTCTCTCTCTCTTTCTCTCTCTCTCTCTCTCTCGCTCGCTCCTTCGCGCTCGTTCTCTCATTTGCTCCAAACATGGATGCTGAGGATACTTGAACTCGCGCATAAAATTATCACACGCGGAATAATAAATCGCAGGAAATCACACAGCTGTATGGCGAATTCACATCGGATAAAAATTTCCGCACACGTGTCGCGTAACTCGCACGCGCGCGCGAGGCTCGATAATGTGAATCGGGCAATATCACGCTCGATTTGCGAATCATACAACGCCAATAACAAAGTGAAGCTCATGGAGAAGCGACGCTCATTACCGCGGGATCAGCCAATTATTATCCGGCGGCGCGCCGCCCGCTCGTTACCGCGGGATCAGCCGCGGGCTTACGTGATATTCCCGCTTGGAAAGGTGCGTATTGTTCCAAGGAAGTATTTATACTAATAAAAGGAAACTGACTAAGCGGATTCTTGGCCAGTTCGATCTGGAAGTACAATTTCCCAGAGCAGCATTACGCAAGCCGCGCCACGTCGCGGTTGACAGGTTTTCAAGCCATCGCGCGCCAACTATCATTCCCAGCAGCCGATAATCTCAAGCCATGCGTTTCGTCTAATGATACACGGCCATTATACGAAAGCGGCGGTCGAACGGGTTCTCGCGGCGAACCTGCCGCGAAAATCCACCACTCTGCGTGTATGAGGCTGTGTGTGTGTGTGTGTATGCGTGTGTATGTGCGCCTGTGCTTGGTCATATCACGGCACGTGACGCGGGATCCCGGCGCAACTTCATTATTATTTCGCGATAAAGCACCGCGAATCACGCCTGTAACAACGTTAGTTGTCGGCGCTCACTTCCCCGAGGTTGTCATCCTTTCGATGATATCGCGGCACTGTCGCCGAGCGGGAAGGTCCAAACGCGATTAGAACGGACAACTGTCGTTCGCGTTCGCGCGTACACGTGGCACAATTAGAGCTTTACGAAATTAGAGTGTGACGAAAGCGACGACGAAGGCAACAACTCCCCGCCGGCGTTAGCTAATTGTCGATAACACGGAGTCGTCACAATGAGCGCCCTAAATAAATCGTTGCTGATTACTTTGCGAAATCGCAAGGAGCACGCGGATAAGATTAAAAGCTGTCACCGACGCTTGCCAGTACTCAATAACGGATTCCCCTATTCTCGGAGGAAAGATACATGGTGGTAGCTATTAGATGATGACTATACGAATTTTATTTGTAGAATCAATGTATACTTGTGTGTAATAAATTGTTTTGTAGCTACTGCAACTAGAGCCGAATAATCACTTGAAACTATACACTGAGAAAAGAACATTTATGTTTGGAGAATATTTTTATGTTAATCTTCACAAATAAGGTTACGTAACGTTAAATGAGAAAAAGTTACTTGCAAGAATATATTTTACATGACTCAACAAAGAAAGGTTCTGTTTTTATTAATCAAAAATAATTTTCACTCATGGAAAACACAAAATATTGAATTGAGAAAATAATGTTTTTGAATTATCACTATTAACATCAAAATAATCATATTATGTTTTTTGAGACTATTGTAGTATTTAAACAAAATAATAACATTACTAAAATTCAATACTTAAAAAAAATTCTTCCAACAGAATTGCATGTCGTTATTTATATGTGAAATAATGACTGCTTACTTGAGTGTATTAGCTTTAAGTTGATATTAATTTCTTCTTTTACATATAGTTATCTATAATTTTCTATATAATTCTGCTAATTATCTAGTTTTAGTTGCAATAGCTACGAAATAATTTATTAAATTATACACATTGATTCTATATACAAAAATTTGCATAATTATCGTCTATACAGTTGTCATTTACGCGTATTTTTATCAGAGTAAAGGATGTGTGTGCGTACGTATTTGATCTGACTAAGATTATAGTTATTTTCGGCGCCAACCATATTTCCTCAATATTCCAACACGAAAATGATGGCAGCAACATGCATGAGGTTATCATCACTGAGGTTAACATTACAGAGCAGAATTTAATAGAAAAAAAAAATAGTTTTCTTCTCCATAACTTGTAGTAATTATTTCCCCATGTGATTACAGTCACGACAAACACGTTTATCTCGGTGCGTCACGCGTGATATCTGGATCGAAGGAGTCGGCATCCACGTTTGCAGACGCGACGGAATCGATCAGCTTCCGCGTGAATCGGCGCGCCAACGTTGCTCAGTTCGCGACTCAATATTCGAACGATTATTACACTGAATATACACTGAATATGATAAAATAACTCGTAACGGGGAATCGCGCGCGGGGAGGGGGAATACGCGAATATTCGGACGATTACGACGGGAAGAGCGACGTAACGACGACGAAAACAACGACGACCGGTTCGATCCTCCTCTTCCTCCTCCTCCTCTTCCTCTCCCGAAGACTCTCCCGCCTCGTCCTCATCTACGCACGGCAGCTGGCAGGTGCCTGGGAGAATACCCAACCGATTCTTTATCTACCCAATTATACAATCCCTTGTCTAATTGGCTAGCCGCTCCGGACCACCCCAACGAAAAACAAGAACAACCGTCCGCGGATTCTTCTTCACGCCCGTCGTCCGGCGACGACTTCCGTGCGGCATCCACGCCGCGTTAACACGCTCGACATCAGCCTTCTTCTCTCTCTCTCTCTCTCTCTCTCTCTCTCTCTCTCTCTCTCTCTCT
>NW_022639451.1:4012261-4058957 GCF_010583005.1 Odontomachus brunneus
TCTCTCTCTCTCTCTCTCTCTCTCTCTTTCTATTTCCCCCTCTGTATGTCTCCTCGTGTTGCATTACGCAATTAGTTGGCGTTACGCAAAAATGAGCGAACCCACTAGTACCAGTTTTAAGTAGATTTTAAGCCCAGCGTGGAATTCGCTGATTCAGCCGTGCGTGTCGACCGTTTGTTGAAATTTTCAGCGCGTAAATAGCCGCCGTTTGTTTCTCCCTCTCCTTCTTTCGCGTGCGAACGCGTGCGGCGATCGATTCGGAGGGCCGCGACATCGTCGAATCTCGAATTTCCCGTGCGCGTCGCACGTCGCACCGCGGATGATCTCGCGCGGAGCATTGGATCTCCCGGAGCACGTGGAGTCGATCGACCCCCCGGGTAATCGCGTCACCCCTTCCGTTGCTCCGGGCGTTATTATGCAATTTTTCGGCTTGCCCGGCGAGCAATGTCGGGAAACAATGATAAATGGCGGCCGGCCGATGCGAGGGATTAAAACGCGCGATCGCACTTGAAACAATATGCGGTAATTGTGGGCCGGGTTTAAGCTGGCCGCTGGTTGGCCGCGAAGCCGCTATTCATTAAAGCCGCGACCGCGCGCGCTTGTTGAGAGATCACCGAGCGCAAACTCTAAACTGGTCATACTAAACCAGTCATTTGTACGAGCGAGCCTCATGATCGGAGATCACATTAGCGGAGTTGCCGCGAGTTTACAATTCGACAAAATGCTTTCGTAATCAGTAATACAGATCGACCCCTGCGGCTCGATTCCACCGCTCCGGCCGATGATTAGTGTTTTGCAACTAATTGTACGTTACATTGGAATCCATTAAACGATACCCAGTGGGGAAACCCGTAAAACTGTCCGATTGCGTCGTCGGGACGTTTCTGCTAATTCCGGCCTCGGCGACGATTAATCATTTATAGCGAGAATCGAACCGAATTTCCGCGCGATCGACGAAAACGAGATCGTGACTTTCGTTTAATTTTCCAACGGAATTTCGCTCTCGATGCCGCTGATTAATTGAACTTCCCCGCGAGAGAGCGAGAGAGAAAGAGAGAGAGAGAGAGGAATCGGGCGCGAGTTAAGGAGGGGAATTCTTCTCGAATTCATTAACGACGTTTGCGCGGTTAATATACTCTCGTGTTCCCTTTCTCACCGAGACAACCGTGGCGATCGTGCAATACGCGAGTGCAAAATTGCCCGGAATTGCGGCGTGTCCGCGCGTGGAAGAATAACGCACACTCCAATTCCTGCTGGTAGCAATTCGAAACAGACGCAACGGTTCATTCTCTCCATTCCTGCCATTCATTAAGCGTAGACCGCGTTTTACCAGGAACGGTTTCAGAATCGCTTTAGCCTCGAGACGCGAACAAAAACCGGGCGGTAGCGCTCGCGCTACTGGGGGGAAAAAGAGTAATTAGTAAGAAGAGAGGAGAAATCAATGTGTGGAGGACGTTACTTTTTCCCCAGGACGCCGCAGCGGCGTTTTACCCGGATACCGTATTCCGCGGAATAAAACGTTTCACAAAGTACGAGGTAACTCTTTGCGCGAAATAAGTATTTTATCAATGTGGTAAAAGGTGTGCGCGAACAGGTTTTGCAACGCGCGTGTATAAAGTTTCTCTCTCTCTCTCTCTCTCTCTCTCTCTGACACACACACACACACACATACACACACACGTACGCACGCACACGCATAGCGCGTTTCATTATACCGTACGCTCAAACATCGTTTTCGCGCGAAAATACAATTTTCCACGGGGTTTTCGAAATTTCTACTCACGGCCCGCTTCCGATCGTGTAATGCGCTTTACCGCGCCGGCAAGTGCTGCGTGACGCCGAGTCGCGAAAAATACTGCTCGCGTCTGTCCGAGTGACGAAATGGCGCTATGCAGTCGCGTGAACGGAGCGCGGCGACTCGCGAGCAATTACGCACGCGTACGGAGAGCGCACTGAACAAAAAGAAAAAGGAAAGAAAAAACGGAGAAAGAAAATAGAGGATGGAAAGAAACGGAGAGGCAGAGTAAAAAGAGGAGGAGCAGGAGGACGAAGGAGATGCATCGACCGAAGTGATTCCTGACGGAGTGTAGCGTGTTGTTTATGGATGTCAGGTGTACTCGTGTGGTCTCTCCGGAGGTAGGCGACTCGCGCGAGTTAGACCCGTCAGCGAGCGAAATAAAAACTGCCCAAGGCATCTGACCGGGACGAGCGGTCGGGTTGAGATGAGCGTAAGGAAAAAGTAGAGAAAATTGATACGCGATGAATGGAACGCGCCGAAGAAGCACGAGCAAAAGGAGGCGCGATCATTTTTCCGTCCGGCGTTTCCGCGATACGCGAGAGCGCAACACTCTCGCGGAGAACGGAGAGAGCGTCTCGTAGTGGAATGCATTCGCGCGCCCGCAACAATTGCCCCGTCGTAAACGCGGCCTCTCCGGAAGACTCGCCTGGCAGAGATTGAAACACGAAAGAAGCATATTTCCCTCCCTGATTAACCTTCGCCGTCGGTAGCGTTTCGCGTAATCCTCTCCCTCCCATCTGCGCACAGCCGGCAGAGATTCGGTGGAGTCTCGACTCGGCGGGTCTGATTGAGCAGATTTTCACGTTTCCCGCGTAACGTCCAGTAGTCGGCGCTCATCAGTTTCCGTCACTCTGGCTCGGATTTAATCAAGTATTAAGATGTATGAGGATTTCTCAATTATTTATCAATCATTTGTACGTGTTTTTTCGTGAATCCTCATACGCGTCTTAATATTTGATGAAATTCACGCAAAAGGGCCGAAAACAGGCAGAGCGCCGGCCACTGCATTGAGAGAAAACATCTAAGGAGCAAAAATATTTACTCAGTGGATACTAATGATGCATTTGCTTGAATCTGGGTTTTTTTATTTAAATAAAACGAACAACAGCTGTCATGAAGAGATGAGAGGTTTTAAGAAAATGTCTATTCTCCTATTTGAAAAACATTCTATATATATTCGATTTATACATCTATATGTGAATATATGTATATGTTTATTCTTTTTCTTTTTCCCTCAGTGCGGACGTTTTCCCCAAATGTGTCGCATCGACGACGGTTGGCCGATGAAAAGTGAAATACATCACAGTGACGTATAATAATACGCGATATGCGTTGACAGAGTTGAGTGTGCACTAAACACATACGGTTTGATCAAGTGTTGGTCGTGATCATGTTTTTATATAACATAAAATTATAAATACTAAATTATAAATATTATAAATACTTTATTCACTTATATATGCAGAGCGTAATGAGACTACGGAACGAAATAGATGCCACGTCCTGTTGTGCAGATTGCTGATAAACCCAATGCCGCACTTCGCCCATAGCGGGGTCCACTCGCTTGCGGTAGCATATGCACCGTCGGAGATAGAGGGTTCGCGGCTGCAATCGGGATAGTATCCCTCGGCTATGATAACTACGAAAGCCGGGGTGTGCTCCCGTAGGGAAGGATTTTTTTCCATTAGGAATAGCTGGCGCGTACGAGCGCGCGCACACCCTAAAGGGCGAGAAGCGGCGGCGGCCATCTGCAACCCCTCGAAAGGTGCATAAGAGTGTACACGGCTTTTTTGTACGAAACGGTTGGTTTTGGAAATCACGCGCGTCGATAAACCTCCCAGAGCCGAGGCACGTACCAAACGCCAATTCCCCCAAATGTGGACGAAACGAAGACCGAGATCGAGCGCCGTATCGGAAACTCGGAGTTGAAGCTAAAATCTCATTACGCCTCAAAGTCGCAGAGAGTGTCACGGACGGAGTCGATTAAAACATTCAGTGACGGCACCTCCGCCGAATTGTCCTTCCGCGATGTCTTGATACACGAAAATTCCACAATTTTCCACGCGAGACGAGAGAAAGAGGGAGAGAGAGAGGGAAAAGGAGAAAGAGAGAGTGGCAGAGAAAATTATAAAGGTGGAAAGAAGCGAGGGACGACGGCGAACACAGAGAGAAGCGCGAAGATAAAACGAAAAACCGGTGCGCCAATATTCGTTCGTTCGTTCAGGAGAGGACGAGGACGTGAACGAAGAGGAGGATGAGGATGAGGAGGAAGAAAGACGAGAGACGAGGGACGCGAGGAGAAGAGGAGGATGCCGGACGAGAGCGACGGCGCTAACGATTCCTTAATGAAAGCTGAAGCGGCACGGCAGAAGGCTAGCCTCGTGTTTCGGAGCGCCCGGGTTCTTTTACGCCACCGGTCCCACCCTTTGTGCGTGTATACGTGTATACGGGGTGTCTCTGACCAACCGTGCTATCCTCTGACGACAGACGCCGCGCGAGTTCCCAGCAGCGGAGAGTTGCCGTAGGTTGAGCGGTTGAAAAACGCGAGGGATTGTCCGCGGGCGGATGTCGCGTCGAAATAACATTTAAGGGCGATCAATCGAATCTTTTCCTTTGCCTTTTTTAAGTCGAAGAGCAATTTAGCGTGAATGTTTTTAACTTTGGTCGTGCACACAGTAACGTACGTGCTGCATTCGAGCGAATGTTACTCGCTTCGAGTATCTCGTAAGTTTCATGTACATCCGCAAATCCATCGCAAGCCCATCATGAGCATCAAATTAGCTCAAAAGACATTCCGTAGCCTGACAAAGTTTTGCGCTCCGACTAAGAATATTAAATGAAAACAGAAAAAAATTTCGTTTACTCACTCCATACACTGAGAAGAGAAAGATACTTGAAAATTTATTTATGGAATAAAAGTTTCTTTCACAGAAATAAACTTCATTTGTCTCAGTGTGAAGTCGAAGCAACTTTTGGTTGAATTTCGATAAGGTTTTATAATATTTCTGTATAAAGAGAATAAATTTTTCTTTTAAGTAATAAATTCTTCTAATAAAAAATTTATGGTTATGCTTGAAAACTGTCATCGCAAGAAAATATTTTTAGTTGGAGACAACCATTACTTTTGAACGTAGGAAAGTAAACTGAATAATCGCTTCTCTCAGCAGTAGAATGACACTTTTTCTGTGTGTATGCTGCACGCGTCGGCGCGCAATTAAGAGTCGCTGCGGAATATTCTGATTAGGATGAAGCTCACGTCGAACTAATCGATAAATGAAACTCGCGAACGATAAGCGGTGTTCTCGGGTGGTTTATCAATTAGCGAAAATTTCTCCGCGAGCTTCTGTTTGACGCGATGCTCAAGTATTCGTTTGAATTTTACGTGTTTGACCACTCCGGACGATCTCTTTCAATCTCGACGATATCAATCATCTTGCAAAACTAACATTGCCACTTTTGCACAGAGGAAAAGTCATTGAGAGCGCGCCTTAGAAACAAGAGTTAATGCGTACGCGTTACTCGTGCCGACGGAAGCGCACACACCTCGGCACTTACGCATTCACTTGATTCGCCGCAACGTTAATTAGAATGAAATCTGAATTATTTGAAGAGCAAAGAATGCCGCGTATCTCTACTTATCAATCATCTCGCAACACACTGTAACAACAACGCGCGTGCAAATTATGCAAATACAATATGATGCGCGCGTACATCCGCTTATATATACACACCATGAATATATTATACATATACATATGTTATACATATGTTATACGGCAAGTTTCGCAGTAAATGTACGTAGAAGCGAGGCTCGCATACCTGCGTAAACGGAATGTTTGGCCAGATGAATCTCAAGTTTATTCGCGCATGATTTTCGTCCGGGAGTCGCTCTAATTAATGTTAGACGCAGTTAGCTTGTAGCAATAAGCGCTCCATCTCTCTCGCGCGCGAAACACAGCGATGTCTTAAATAAATGTGCGCGCGAGTGTCCCGCGCAATCTCAAGCGAGAATTTTACCCCGTTATCTCGTGGGACGCGTCTTTTTTGTCGCTGATACGACTCGTATCGGGACTTTCCGATAAAATTAGCCCGGAGACCGCTAAAACGCGTCGCGTTGTCAAAAATTCGACAGTAAGTCTAGACAAAAGTTCTGGAACTCGAAGGCGGAAAGAGTACCTCGCTCACGCGGTAACTTGCGCGCGAGTTATCGCGAAACAACTTGGGACATGTAAAATTGCAGTTTCCGCAGTATCACGAGTGCGTCGCGCGCATCTTCGTCGACAGACAAAGAGAGAGAGAGAGAAAGAAAGAGAGAATTGTCGTCTCCTCTTTCTCGGTCTTAAGTACACTTTTCCAGTAAGTAGTTTAGCACTAAAAATAGATACGTGCGTGGGTTCTGCTCTCCCAACGTCGTTGAGCGCGACGCTTTTTTATAACTTCCGTAGGAGAGAAATACGGTATATCCTGTGTCATCGGAGAGAAGAAAAGGGTGTCGCGCTTAATATATGCCACAAATTTTTATTTTCTATTTAAAAGGCCGCGCGCAGAGAGCGCGAGATCCGCTTTCTGCTCGAACTCGGAGTCACCAAAACAAACGCCCGCACGGACGAGAGGAAAGAAATGCGCGGTGGCTCGCGCAATTTAATAAAGACCGACTCGACAGAGACCGCCAGGCAAACAATTAATTAAGTAGGTTAATTAACGCGTGGCGTACCGGGGATAATAATAAAAGTACGCGACGTGCGACGATACGCGAGAATTCGACTGGCTACACGGGATTCAGGACTGAAACGAGCGAGATCACAGCGATTGGCGGGAGAGGGCACGCGATGGGCCTTGGAATCTTCGGAGATTGAATATTAGAAAATGGGACCGAGAGGCAATTCGCACGGGATCCCGAAAAATCGCTCTCCCCCGCGACGCTCGTTACCCGAATTAGTTCTTTCGTCGATTCTCCCTGTTTTCGTTGTGTCGCCCATCTTTTGCTTCTTTTTCGCGAAGCGCCACGTTAGCCGCTTCGTGCCCGTTTCTGCCCAGGTTTCCCTGCAATTCTCTACGTCGGACGACGTGCAGTCGGGACAAAAGGACTTTTTCCAGTGCATCGAGTTACGCGATCTCGCCGGCGTACAAACGAAACGAGACTACGCGTCGGTGACGAAAGGGTTATTAAAACAAAGTACGGAAGTGAATTAACGATATTCCTTTTCGCGGCGTTCCTCCGTTTTTGCCGCAATTCCCTCCCCGTCACCGGCCGGGAAGCTCGCTAAAAAGGCGAAGCGCGCCCGTCTGATCGTGTGAAATACGTACTCGTCGAGATCGGTGATGCGTGCAGTAGTCGCGCGTAATTTCAAGGACTCCTCTACCTGTGACCTGTTTGACGGAGATCGCGGTGAACGCTGAATCTCCCGCCGAACACATTCGAAACGGCGGGAAACGAATTCTCGGGAATAACAGAAATTTGGTGTAACTGGAACAAAATCGCACTTCGAGACACTTCCTAGAAAGTGTCCCAATAAAAGTTCCGGACGAATCCTTTCAGAATTTTCGAAGGTACTTTTGGCGTGCATCTAGTCATGACTAATGTCCATAAAATATCCAATGTTCGTTGTTTTTTGTTCGCGTCTTTTGCAGCACAAGAAACAATCGAGAACAAGAAACTGCTCAGAAATCTGTTATTCTTCGATTTCAAGCCATAGGCGGGTAGGCAGACAGTAGGGAGACAGGCAGTCTGTCAAAGCATTACATACGCAAAAAAACATCAAAGGATTTGGAGAATAATAGGTGGCAATAAAATTTCTCTGCGTAGACAATATATACTGCTGTATAGCTCACGTGTTCGACAAGTTTTTGCACGTGTGTAAAATTTAATATTCACTACGCAACAGAGCCCTGCAGGTCTCCCGTGACACAGGTTTGTGATGCCGTAATTGTCAAGGTTCGGAAAATTTTATATATCGCTTCGTTTTGTATGGTACACGGCCAATGTTGAGGTTTCCGACATGCAAACGCGTATATATGTATATAGGAAGTTAAGTATTTAGTTGCAAGAGCTTGAAGAAGCAGCGAAACGTCGCGTACACGAAGAGAACATCACCGTAAAAGTATTGTAGTGAATATTGTGAAGATTACAACGAAATTTTTGTAATTTGTCTCTCTCTCTCTCTCTGTCCCTCTCGCCTTCCCCCTCTCTCTCTCGGACCATACAGAATTATGGCCGAAACTGTTACATGTCCGTTTAAAAATGTCACGTCACGTTTGACTCTTTACTACGAGACTGTTGTAATTACTCGAATGCTTTTTACATCGTGTATTCGTAGGTCGTCAAATTTATTATTTCTGTGGTAATTTCGGTGCAGTACAGTTTAAAAAAGAAACGTAACGTAAAGAGAAATGTAACTTTAACGTAATTTCTATTACAACATTTTCTCCGTGCACGAAGATCCGCACGAAATTCGCGAGAAATTCGCGAGAAATTCGCGAGAAATCTGCAGGATCCCCGAAGACAGCGCGGCGACATGCAAATTGGAAGTGTAATAAACGTGCGCTCGACACGTTTGGAAAAGTTCCCATGTGAGAAGGTCTCTTTAGAACGCATCTCGGAGTAACGACTTAATTCAATCACATGGTTTATCGCGCGAATGAGAACGTCGCGATTTTTCGCAAATTTCCCGAAACCGATAAGAATCGAGGTTTTCAGGGCGCTTCGCGCTACAACACATCGTCCGTCGAACAAGAGTCCCGCAAGAGGGAAGGACTTTTTAACAGGTCAAGTTTCAAAATCTCGGTGACGCACAAATGGAATTACTCGCCGAATACGAAAGAAAGTATAAACGGCCACCCGTTTCCCTTCGACCCCCCTCTAATTCCCACTTCCCGCTTCCCTACTGTCCCTTTACAATCCATGCTCCTTCCTCACCGGCCATTCAAGATTCACCCCCACTATCGAGAGGGAATGAAAGATGAGGAGCGATGAAGAAAGCAAAAGAGAGGGTGCGGATGAGAGAAAGAGAGAGAGAACGCGAGACGGGGTGGAGAAGAAAGAAAGAGAGAGAGAGAGAGAGAAAGAGAGAAAAGGAGACGCCAGGATAGACGGGGAGTCGATCGTATCGTTTATTTCTGTACCCCGGGCAGATTATCTTTTTCGTTCTCTGCAGCGGACTGCGCGCCTCGAAGAAGCCCTTATTGTGACAGCGTCATTGTCGTACGCTTCTAGAAAATTGCGTACTGTGAAAGCACCCTTAAGACAGGCGGCCGTCTCTTCCACGGAATCCTCCCTGTCCGTCGCGCGTTTTACTATTATCCGAGACATAACTGCGCCCTTACAGCCTGGAGGGGCACCGCGAGAGCCGATCAGGATCGATCGACGTTAATTTTCCCGCGACTTATGTCATCTTATGTTACGTTTATTCATCTTTTTTATGCGTATATATACATGTGCGTAAAACCCGCCGGCGACGAATTCTCGGATCTCAATTCACATGTGGACTTGTCCTCAACGGAAACGTTGAACCGCGTGGTCGTACCGAGAGGATCCACGGAGGGACATTTGCGAGTGAAATTCTTTCAACTTACACACATCGCGAGAAATCGGAGTGCGAAAACGTACAAGTTCGATTTTAAGTCGCCTCTCGTAACGTCGATCTCACGCGGCCCGAATAATTTAGATTGTTTTCTCCGTTATTCTCCCCGATTAATAATAGATCTTTAAACTAGTAGAATTTCCAAAATGCCTTTTACAAACGCGTCTTCGTAATCCGTTTTATTTCCCACCACCGAGTATCCGTGAGTCTTACGTGAGTCTTACGCGGGAAAACTCGCGAGAAAAGGACTAACTGAGATCTTGTTACGCCGATTTACATTTATTCATGATTCCAGCGCGATAATTTGATCTCTCCGTCTCCCCCCTCTCCTCCCCGCCTCTCCTCTTTCTCTCTCTCTCTCCCATAGCCGTGATACGAGACACCTTTGCGCGGCTGTGCGCGTTTTAAGAACAAAAATGTCTAATTCGATCTGCGTCATCCTCTTGCACGAGGAGCGGAATATTGTGAAATTTATCGAAGGAAAGTAGTTAAGAACGCGTGAATCGGCTTTTGCTTTCCTCTTTTCGACGGTCACTCGCGAATGTCGCGCTTCAAGGCGATCTTTTATCGTGACAGTTTCTTTTTATTGAGCATAAATATAATTGTTCGCGCGCGATTATGTAATGCGCGGCCGAGTCGGGCGAAACGCGCGATTCGAGAACGCGAAGGCTTCGGCCGTCGCTTCGCTTCACCGACACCGAGTGTTTCGATCCTGTTGCATCATTTAAGTGACTCGAAGGATTTCGGCTGATAGAGCTGCATAGACGACGGTGTGCAAAATGAAAAATACTCTCGTTATAGCGAGACACCCTTGCAAAGATTGATGAAATATTCATCAGCCATTTCTCAGTGGAGAAAGACATTTCGTGACTCAAATTTATATGGAATGTGTGTCATGAATATTTATCGTTGCGAATTAAATCGTGCAGCCGTGATCTTAATCAGCAGTGTGTACTGTCAATTTCAGCAGACTAGCACCTAATCACTCGCATAATCGTTCAGTGGCTATGCAATTTGCTTTTTTGATACAAGCTACACCGGGAAGCGCAGACTAATTAATTCGTAAAGAGTCTGTTAATTTAACTTCCATGAACTCAGCTAACTTATAGTTTTGCATTGCGCCTTTGCTCCGATCTCTGATCGCTCCTTTGATCCCCGATTCATTCAGTGATTTCAAGTTCATTAGTACAAGATTTCCGATCAGTATTTCACTTGCAACTTATTTCGGCTGTGAGAAGGAGGAAAACGAGTTAACCGCGACTAGTTGAGATCTCTATAAAAAAAAAGTTACAAATGAGGATTGTTTCACAGACGTTATCTCGCGATATATTGAGAAAAGAATGCCTGGTATTTGTAACTATAATCATGTAGAGCAGTAATCACTATAAAAAGTATGATCTAGAAAACTATTTTTTATTAAATTCTACTATATATATATATATATATATATATATATATATATATATATATATATATGTGAGCGATAATAATCTTATATGCATGTAACTACTCATTTTACGTCATTTTACTTTAAAGAGTATGACTGGGTTCGAAAATAACTATAACTTTAGTTGGGTCAACCATTTCTTTTCTCCCAGTGCGTCATACGGCGTAGATTTGAAAGATCTGATGACAATTTTACATGGAAAAAACAATATAGTAGACCCACACATAAATCTGGTTATGCCAATAAGATTCAATAGTAAAATACAAAACAATTAATTATGTATATTGCTGAATTGCTGACGTTACAACAGTGATGATCTCTGGTTGCTCTGATCAGAGTGTGTTCATAGTAAATGCACGGAAAAAACAGATCTGCTACATATGGATAACTAAACATAATTTGCTATATTAGCCACTTTTTCTTTGCTGCAGGAACCAATTTCCTTGCTATGATAACAAGAAAATTTGCTCCTGCAACAAAAAAAGTAACTAAAACAGTAAATTATATTTAGTTGTCCATCTGTAACACATTTGCTATGTTAGCCACTTTTCTTGCTGTAGGGGCAGATTTTCTTATTATCGTAGCAAGAAAATAGATTCCTGCAGCAAAAAAAGTAGTTAACACAGCGAATTATATTTAACTGTCTATATGTAGCAAATTAGTTTGCTGCTGCAGCAAATTATTTTTTTCCGTGTGTCACTCCAATTAATTTCTAATTGCGGCAACCAGATCACGCGCGACTACATTGATGCGATTGCTATACCAAAGTAATGTATAAACCATACATATTAGTATCACGCTATAATAATTAGGTGCAACTAAATATTTCTGGTTACGTTCACCATTTCTGTTTTTCCCGTGTATTAACCAAAGACTCGCCGACTCGCAATTTCCTAACTCCCCGTTAAGCTGCCTTTCCTCAGCGCCAGAACGATCTACACCCATCGCGAAATTTACAGCTATTTATATGCTAATTCGTTGCTCTAATCCCGATTTTTGAGCTCGAGTGGTCTAATAAGAAACTGCGAACATAATGGGAGGGAGAAGAATCTGAACTCAACGTCGAGCCTTGTGATCACGATTTTCCGTTAAACAATTCAAGCGTAAAAATTAGAATTAGAGTAACCAATTCGCATGTAAAAAATTTCGCGACGATGACGCAGACAGTTCAACAGGACTAATTCTTGCACTAATAAACTCGAGATTAGTAAATAAATTGAGGATTAAAGTAACGATCAGAGATTGAAGAAGTGATTCTCTACGGCCAAAATAAGCTAGATGAACGATTTTGCAAGGCGTAAACGGACATCAGGCATCATTGTGTGGTCGTCGTTATTACGCGATTATAACGCGATTACTCGTCGCTTAATCTCGCCCGACGTGCGATTTCGCGGCGCAATTTCACGCAGACAGTTCACCTTCTCGACTTCGCCAGGAGTAGTCCCGCGGTCCGGCGAAATTTTGCGAGTGCCGCGCATACGTACGCGCGCGATCGAACAATGAGCGTTGCGTGGAAAATTCGCGGCTCGTTGCGGCGAGAAATGGATGAGTGTCGGACGACGAGGTAGTTTCATTTCGCGTCGTTATCAACGTCATGAGCTACGTGTGAATCGAGAGAGTGCTTTTGTATATTTCTGCATTCGCAATTTCGGCTCTCTCTCTCTCTCGCGCGCGCGCGTCATATAAATTAATTTCGGCGAAATCGAATTATCGTTCGTTCACGGCTTCGTCTCACCGCGGAGATTCTTGAAAAGTAAGCGCGTCTCTATTACCCTCAAACATTAATGCACGCTGTCGAAAGATTAAAAGCCATATGACGCGTCGCGATGCGTGATGCAAGCCGTATTATTTGAAAAAATCTCGAGCGCGCACAACGCGATCTTGTACATTCGCGGGGACTGGCTGTTAGGAGCATAGATTACGTAAGCCCACTTCGCATTTATGTCGAATTCTTCATCGATCTCGTAGAGTCAGAGTCAACATATCGGTGCCGTTAGCGTTCTCGTGTACGTAAGATCCTCCGGAAGGATATTGCAATATTTTAGCGAGGTTACACAAACGCGCCGGGAGATTGGATAGACGAGCTTCGTGAATTATATACAAATAAGTGTAATTTTCAGCAAGTCGCGCTGAATATCGATTCCTTCCGCGTATGTACAACATCTGTATCGTGACATTAGCATGCTGTTCAGGCTTCTTAGCGTCGTATCGATCGGAATAGTTGCTTCTTTTTCATATGAGTTCTTTTCGATTTTACTATGTGTTGGGTAGTAGTACTATTTGTTTAGTAGTGGAAATAGACTGTCGGGGCAAGGTCTATCTTTTAAGGAGCGTAGTAAAATTCGTGAGAAACATAGTAAGTGTTTCAGTGGCACACGGGAAGAACAGTATGGTTGACCACACGTAAATCAATATTGAATCTTGACACAATCAGATTTACGTGCAGGTGAACCATACTGTCCTTAAAACACTTACCATGCTTCTAATGAAATTTGCAACGTTTTTGAAATTACAATTTCTAAAATGTAAATAGCTCAAATAAAACGATAAAATAGTGAATTATCGCGGAGTGTCGATCTGTTGCTTGGTTATAAAATCCTGTAGTAAATTTTACTACAAAAATTCCTTCGTGCTCTTTCTTGCGCAAAGCAAATTTCACGACTTGACACTAAACGGTAAGAAATAGGCAGGTAAACAAATCGTTCTCTCGCATCTTATGTTCAAACCATAACTTATGCCATGCTGTGTGCGTGTGCAGGTGTGTGCATGTATATGTGTGCGCGCGGAGCGTGCATTAATCGTACTCTATTTCCCTTTCGAAGTTACCTCCTTTCGCTCTATTTCGAACGGTTTCAGCTATAGCGAGCGTTCGCGCGAGCATAAAGTTGGCTCAATTGTATCGCAACCACCGAGAGTTTATCGAGAGCTCGGCGATTGCGTCGGTAATTTCGCGCGCGAAAGCCCCGGCTCTTAATGCTAAAGAGACGAGTGTGATGTAAATAAATCGGGGGAGGTTGCCACGGCGCGCAACCAGTGGCTTATAACCCGCTCCCTGTGCCCAGGAGCGCGCAGGAGAATTAATCTCAAAGTGTTGAGAAAATTGAATTCAGATTAATCTTCCCTCGAGTTCTCCTGGGCGCGAGCGCACGCGGCAACGACGTCGCGGCCCTTCGTCCCTCTCGCCTCCATTGGAAATCGGTACTCCCTACCCTCAGCGACATGTGAGAGATGTCATCTTCACGTGCCGCACGAGAAGGCGAGATCGTTCTACTGGGATCTCTTGGTCAATAAATGCAGCGAGCGGCGTTGCGACGCAAGGGAGTTTGGTTTGATCGAAAGGACGATCGAACTAACATTTTACACGATCGCCGGCCGTAATTGCCGATCGGTAAAATGATTTTGCTGTACCTTCTCGTCCTCGTGCGGCGTGGGCGGCGTGGGCGGCGTGTACATACGCGGCGCATAGTCTCCGAGCGAGGAGGCGCCGCCGTTGGAGGAGCCCTGGCTCCTCGGCGGGCTGAGATCCGGCAAAGCGGTGTGGTAATCCTGATGGAGTCCAACGGGCATCACCCCCGCGGGCACCACGGGACGGTACTCCATCGCGCGCACCTCCATCACGATCGCGTCCGGTCCCTCGGCCGCTCTCGCGCGGCGCTACTACTACGGATCTCCAATCCCGCGTCTTCGGCCACCTCCTCCTCCCCCTCGCGATCGTGATCGCGATCGTCGTCGTCGTTGTCGTTGTTGTAGCTGTCGTCGTGGTCGCGTCGTCGTCGCCTGCGCGATCCTTCTCCTTGTCTTCGTCCCCGCCTTCGTCCTCGTCGTCGTCGTCGTCGTTGTCGTCGTCGTCGCGGCGATTGCAGACGTCCGGCGGCGCAGGACACGCGCGGAGAAACGCCGACGGGGGCCGACCTTGACGTGTCCCGCACTTTGAAAGTCTCAGCTGGTGCGACCTTGCACGACGTCGCGCCACGGCGCGATCTCGCGACTCATAACGCCGATTTTTCGGCAGGACGACGGCGGGACGGGGCGCGAGTATCGTGACGGCGGCACCACGGCGTGATCCTGCCTCGCGGCGGTCTCTCTCCGACGTAAGCACGGTACCTCATCGATCGTCGCTCCGATCCGCGACGACGGGGGTCCCGCTCATCTCCTTCGATCACGACCGACACGCGCCTCCGACCAACGAGGAGGGGTGGAGGGTTGAAAGGCCCGGCGCACTCGCGAAATAGAGTTCACTCTTGGCGTCCGCGGCAACGTCCACGGTCGTGAATGAAAGCCCGTCCACGCGTGTGTTTACGCGACTGCTACACGCGGCGGTGGCGGCGGTGGCGGCGGTAACGGCGACGCGGGACGATATATCTCGCTCGGCGATTTAAAGAGACACGTTGCGCGCCTCCGACTAAAGCGCGGCCGAGTTCGCGGACGCGTCGCGCGAAAATTGAGCGGAGAGAGCGCGACGCCGACGACTCAGTTCTGCGGCACTCTCGTTCTCTGGCCGTGCGAGCGCTCTCGGTGCTGTTGCTCGGGGTGATGCTTACCCCTTGGCTACTTTTTGCCGACTGAATGTTTTGCGCCGCCGTAGCGGCCCTCGGAACGGCCGGAGCGTGCACTAGCCCCACCACCACTATCCTCCACACCAAGCCGCCGGCTAAGCCGAGCGAGAGTGCTGTCTCACTCGCACCCATGCCCGTCGCACGTACAGCCGTACGATCTCCCCACCTCAACAGCTTCGCCGCTTCTCTCCCTACGACGACGACGACGACGACGACGGCGGCGGCGGCGGCGGCGGTGGCAGCGGCGGCGGCAGCGGCGGCAACGGCGGCGGACGACGGTGGAGGCGGCGGACGGCGGCGGCAACGACGACGGTAGAGCGACCGAGAGGCGAGCGCATGGAGGCTAGGCGCATACATGAGAGAGGCACGGAGGGATAATTAAGCGGGTACATCGCGTCCTCCGTACCACCGTCTCTGCTTCGCGCGTTCTCTCTTTCTCCGTGTCTGCCGCGCTCTTCGTCACTCTCTCTCCCTCCCTCTCTCTCTCTTTCCTCCTCTTCCTCTCTCTCTGCTTCTCTCTGTCTGTCTCTGTGACGCTCTTTCGAACCACGCAGAGATCGTTCCGTCTTCATCGTTCGCTCGTGTCTCCTTCCTCTCTCTGCCTCCTCTCCCTCTACTTTTCCTTTCCCTCCCTCCCTCTCTCTCCCCCCCAAGGTTCTCTCTTTCTCACTCTCACTCTTCGGGAGACTCAACGTCCCCATCCACCTCTGGACCGACCGGAGCGTCTATTTTACGGATGCGCGGGGTTACTCTGTTACCCCGGATGAAGCCGATGAAAATCGCCGCGAGTTTTTTTTTCCTTTCTCTAACGCGGTTCGATCGAAAAAACGTGTTGCTACTGTGCGCCGGTGACGTCTCGGGTTAGCGTTTCTAGAGCATCGTGTCGGTCGGTCGGTCGATCGGGCTGATCGAGATCGCGGAATGCCGGAGCGGAGCGCGTGTAATTATCGTACAATCGGTAGCGAGTTCGCGAACCGTCCGTGAGCTCCATAAATCAGAATAATAGTACACGATCGTTCGATACTACCGTCATTATCCGTTGTTTACCGGCTTCACTGGATATATTGCTTTCTTTGCTCGGGGAAACGGCAGTTTTCTTGACACAACAATATTACATTTTTGCGTATAATGTAATGCACTCCGGTGCGCGAGATTCCTTGATAAATCCGCGTCTCGTAATAAAACCGAAGGGCGGCGGACATAGTAAACCAATTCCTAACTAGACAGGTACTAGACGGTGAAACAAAGGGATCACCTGAAGCTTGTATAAGAGTTGATAGTGATAGTGAAGTAGAAAAGAAGCTTGTATAATAGTTGATAGTGATAATGAAGTAGAAAAGAACATATGGAAAAAGTAGCAATACAAATTGGACTTGCGTGGACTCAGATAAACAGGTGTGAGTAAGTATGATTTCCCACAGGCAGACACTTTCTTAGTTATCACGACGTGAGACAATCGATGATGGAAACTCTACAATTTTTTAAATTGCAAATATGCATGTGAAGAAAGTGTGCTGTGTGTTGAATTAATCGTTGAATTTTTATCATGCAATAATGTAAATTGTTTATCGCATTGATATGCAGCGGCAAACTTACTAAAAGTTATACAGTCAAATTTTTACATCACATTTTAGGTGACGTATTACTTTGAGCAAATTTTGATCATTTTTCTCGTTATTCTATGTAACAAATACGAGTGCCATATGAACCACTGATAAGGGACGCAACTTTTACAAGCCGACTAATAGAGTTCCTGTGAGTTCCAAATTTACGTACACCTGTCCATCTGAGTTTATTGGTAGATTTGTGAAGGTTGTACTTATTACACATAAAATGAAACAACAAAAGCGACAAAATGAAAGTATGAAGGAATGAAGGAAATGTGAAAAAAAAAGAATCACCAAAGTTTGCTCCAACCAATATGTCATGTAAAATATAACGTGAAAATCTGAGTGTAATCATTTGACAGTAAATCTGTTGCTACTTTAAGATAACAAATAAAACATTATATTATTGTATGCTAAATTCAACGATTAATTCAATACACATTTGCTTCATAAATGTAATTAAAAAAAATTGCAAAGTTTTCCCTGATCGATTGTCATATGTATTGGATATCCCAACAACAATTGGCGCACCATACTGTGACCGAATGCAATATTAATCCTGGTGACTTCCGGTACTATAAGTGGAGAGGTGTGTTCAAAATTTTCTATTATTATTAATTAAATGCTTTTGTTTTGTATAATTCCATAAAATTTCGTGATATTTATTATCTTCAAAAAATGTAAAGTTGATTATTTATACAACTGTGATATTTATACAAAATATTTAGACTCCAGACTCTTTCGGTTCTATGTTGGAATTGTGTTGGAAAGGAACGAAAGCGGGCACCACGTCGTGATAATCATGAAAGTTTATCTGAGGACCCATCCATCTCCCACTACGAATCTCGTTTGATAAATCGGGGTTACTCCCAATAATCAAAGGGATGTTAATTAAGCAACAATATACAAAGACTTCTCTATTCAACGAGATGCCTTGCCAGCTGGCTGTTATTTCGTGTGCCGTGCAAATGCTATACGATCGAAGTGATCGACACGACGAACGCGAATCAGTCAGCGCGAAAGACGAGATCGCGTCTAGCCGAAGACACAAACACCCTACGATGAAAATATCCTCGTCGCGCGCGAAATGCGAGCGACGAGGGAGGGAGAAATAATCACTTATTTATGTTCGCTGTTTGCAAGTACCTGCGCATAAATTTCGCGCGGGAGCAAAAGGAAGAAGAGAAAAAAAAAAAAGAAAGAACGCGACGCGGCAGCCGCTATGACGCGATGTTGTTAATCGATTTGTCTGGAGAATAGAATGCACTTTTTGCCGGTTTCGGAGCCGAGCCGAGCCAAACTTGAGGTGAAACCTGTTCCCATGATCGATCGCTTATGCAATGTGCTCGTGTCTAGCCGAACTCTCCCGTACACGCACTCACGCACTCATGCGCGCGCGCACGCACACGTGTCCGCATAATGGATCCGCGTATGCATTCACGTTGACGTTGGCGATAATTATAGCGATAATTAATTGTGAGTCGCGCACGTATCCGCGCGACCATTGTGCGTGCTCATGTGTGTGTGTATGTGTGCGTGTATATACATGCGTGCGCGCGTGTGTCTTCTATACGCACTTCTCCCGCGTTTTTCCTCACGCCCGTAAACTCTCGCTCCATTTCGATCGTCTCGCAGGAAATGGAGTTACATGCAGCTCCGCTTCCCGACACGTTTTCCTCTATCTCGCGCTCCTCTCTAACGTACTATTCTTTCTTTGGTAAACTTGCGAGATTTCAATATCTCTCCTCGGCCTTATCTCTTCTCGCACATTGGTCGCGCGTAGCGTCGAAAGAGAATAAAACGCAGTTTTGTACGATTTTTGGGAATGATAATGATGCACACGTGATGTCAATTTGAGATGCGACAGTTGTATTATGATTATGATAAATATATATTTTATATGTAAATACCCTAAAAGAGAAGAATGGTTAATTTAACTAAATTATAGTTATTTTTTGTCTTGCCTATTCTTTGATTGTTCTAACAAGAAAATGTAGTAACATACATATAAAGTTATTATCATATTATTACTAACATTTTTATAGAATTTAACTTTAAAAAATGCTTTGTTGGCCACAATTTATAATAATTATTTCTCTATATGATTACAGTTATAAATGCTAAACATTTTTTCTCAGTATATTGTAATAAATATCCATATATAATATATACCTGTCATAATCATAATACATAATATTTATGTATAAATACTATAGTAAAAATTACGTTGAACTCATTTCTTTTTATATATTTTTTAAATTAAACTATAATCGAAATTTTAATTTTAAATAAAAATTACTATAGAAAAAAAACAATAAATTTGGTAATCCACTTCTAATATGATATAAAAAGCATTCAAGTAATTACAATAATTTTGTAGTAAAAAGTCATGCATGATATTTTTAAACAAATATATAGTAATTTCGGTCACATAATTCTGTACGGCCCAAGATTATAACAATTTTATTGTGATTTTTACTGCAATATTTTCTCCGTGTAGATGACACACACACACACACACATATAAAATATAGATTATTATTATTATTATTACATTATGAGAAAAATATCTAAAAAATAAAAAATATTTATTCGGTTTCGTATTGATAATGTATTCATTAAGATTCTTTATTTAAATAGAATAAATGATTACTTTTGTGGAAAGCTACGGTTTGAAGAAAATGTATATTTTCTTATTTAAAGGATATTTTATATTAGAGTGCAGGTAAATATATTCTTAGTACGTACCGAATAAATATTGAAATAATATATTTATTTCTTAGATATTCTTTCTCTCGATTTATTACATAATTTTTTATTTTATGTCGGACATTTATTATAGATCAATATTAATGAAATAATTTTCTTCGTTAATTACAGTAGCGGAATTTTTGCGAAACTTGAGGAACGCAACGGAAAGTTCGACGAACCGTCCCGTATGTAATGCATAAATTTTCTCTCATAGATACGAAAAACCAATTTTCTCCCCGCGGGTTCGTTGCTTCCCGCTCGAGGAACGTCGCCTCCGTGGCTCTCGGGTTTTCGCGCCCGAACGTATCCTTCAGCGGCAGGCCGTAATTACACGAATTTTCTCACTCGATTTAAAGTCGACTCTCGTTCGCTCTCATCAGGAGTCGTTCACGCCACGGAAAACGCATCGTCATACGTAGTTGCCTTCTGTTGCCCAACGTTCACCCTCGGCCCGACGCCGAAAAATCCACCCGGGTGCAAGGTGACGCATCGTTTTCCTTACAGAGGACTCCCCCTCCGTTTCCTCGCGCGTCCGCTCGCTCCCGCTCGTACTGTAAACTCGGCGAGGATAATCTTCGCGCGTCGTAATGGAACACGCGGAACGCGGCCTGTTAGAGAAACTGTCGCCTGTGGGAAGGCGAAATTTGTCAAACGCGTCGTGTTGCGTTTTCACAAAACGTCGCGCCGATTTTCACCTAGGCGGCTCGCCGACGTTTTTCACACCCTCTCACCGGGTCACGAGAGATATAATATAATACACACGCTCCCGACAAATCTTAACTGATGGCTGGAGAAAGTGGAGGTGGGGAAAGAGAAAAGTAGACAAGGAGGCAGAAGACGAGCGCTGCTACCGCATTCACGGGAAGTGAATGAAATTGAGGAAAGTGAATCGGATTAAAATTAAAGATTCACAGCTGCGCGAAAGAAGTGGCAGGCTTCGCCTGGCGCGAAGCTAACTGCTTTCCGATGAACAAGAGAGTATTACTAGAGTAAGCCGAGAGAAGCGCACGCGCGCGAGAGCGCGGCGCCGGTGAACGACTTTTGAATTTAAAATCCGATTCACCCTCCCAATCCATTAACCCGTCCTTGGTGTAAGTTCCCGACCTTGGCTACATTTTACAGCCCATCAGGGACAAAAAAGCCGCCGCGCTTCGGGCGCCATCGAGAAAAAAGGAAGCGTGCCGCGCTCGTTTTTTACTTCCTAATGCTCGCCGCTGCAATGGCTCAATTGCTCTTCCTCTTTTCGACCCGAAAACTCTCATCTTTTCGCAGCTCTTCCCACCCCAATCTCCAACCTCGCTTATGTGTTTCCTGATGTCCCGCGGTTTCTGTGGTTGACCGACTTTTTACGACGCGTTCTGGTCACCCGTTGCCGATGTCACCTGCCGCTTTTTTCCCAAAACCACTCTCCTTCTCAAGCCTCTCTTTTTTCTGTCGTCTACTGTCGTGCTCTTACTCCTACGCTCTTCTTTTTCCCTTCTCTTTTAGCCGGCGTGCCAGCACTTGCGAATAGTCGGAAATATTGGCACGAATGATTCTAAAAAAAGAACGACGAGACGCGCGGAGATTTTAACAAAGAAGAGTACAAAAATGGAAATGTTTCGAGGGTAAGAGAACGAAGGGTGCGCGGTGGAGGATGCACTAGCTAGCCTGTTCGTCGTAGGATATTTGCGCGATCAATCAATCGATCGCGACTGTTCCGCGCACTCCTGTATCTTGCTTCAATGATCGTTGATTTCGTTTCTGTGTAAACAACATGTATAATGGCGAGATGATTGTGTACGCGGACGGTAATTGTGTCGCGACGGTTCTCGCTGACGGCTTGGGAAATTACTGTAATTATTTAAGACCGTAATTATTATTATGTCCGCTTCGGCATCGAGAGACGCGCCACGCGACTATTTTATCAAAACAAGTAACTACACGCATCTTTTTTATAAAACAGCTGACGATGTTCGCACGGTCTATTGTAAAGTACTACACGGTAACACTAAATAAATAAATAAATATAGTATATATATTAGATGCTTGCAAAAGTTCGTATAGTATCAAAACTATTTTTATTTATTAATAACAATGAGGAAACATGTAATATTTTAATTCAAGTATTAACCGTTATTATCAATAATCTTTTGCCATCATTTGAACAATAGTTTGACCCCGCGCCGATAAAATTACTTATCTGTTGAGACAATTTATTCATTGACTTCACATTTTCGCAATTCCTCGGCATTTCGGAGTGGTGTATCAGATAGACTATGCAATATCGATCTAAATAGATCAGAATCAGATAGAACGATGTCTAGAGAGTACACTGAGTACGGCAGAACTTTCCTATCTATCTCGAATAACGTCTCTTTAGTCGCAACAACAACATACTTGACGTAATCGTGAAGCGGAATGATTTTGCGTCGATTTTGCGACTGTTTGAAGACATATTTACTCCATGGCTTTATGGTTTAAACACTAAAATCGTTGATTGTAAAATCGTTGATATTGATTTTTTGTGACTGTGTTGGTAGTAATAACTCATAGTAAAGTACTCTTTCTTGATCCCACCAGATACATAGAACCTTATGCATTATAAAATGCAACCGTAGATGTTGTATTTTATTGTAAATATTGATAGTTGGCCGACATCAACCCATGATTTTTTACGCTTAGAATTGTCGAAATAAATTCACATTTCATAACCCATAACTATTTGCCACAAAAAATTCATTTTTTGTGTCTGGCAAGCAATGATAGACAGGTTACAATCGTATTTGCAGATACTTCATGGGGAAGCCATCTCGTTTGGCACTGCATAATTATTTCTAAACTATTTCTAAACTATCTCTAAACTATTTCTAAACATTTTAAAACCATTTCTCATAGATGGCAGCGGACACAATATTCTCTCCATAAGTGTTACGAATCAATCTTTTAGTTGTTGCAGCAGTTTTATCTCGATTAAAATGGTAAAACATATAATAGCAAAGATGAATTTTATCTAGTTCCATCTTTGATCACGTTAAATGTTTTGTTCGGAACTACGAATTGTTAACCATCAATTTTGATCGAGTATAGTCAACATTTAAAAACAAGAAAGCAACTTAAAGAAAAATAATTATTAAGTCGCTGTTACAGCCATCTATTTGTGACAGTACGAACTTTTACAAGTATCTTATATACGTGTATCTGTGTGTGAGTGTGTATATATATCACGTCGCGTGAAATTCCTATTTAACCGAGGAGTTTGCGAAACTTTTGCCACAATAAGCGACGCGTGACACGAAACCGACGGATTTGCTCGAACCGCGGTGATAATTATCTGGTTATTCGCGCGTACGTTCTCCGAGCAACACCAGCGGGGCACGTGGGGGGATATAAAGCTGAGGGAAAAGAGAAAAAAAGGTACGGGAAAAAGATAAAAAAGGGAACGATTTTTCGGAAGCGGACCCCTATGCCGTGCGAGTCAAGCGGAAAGAAGCGGCCCCAGCTCCGACTCTCTCGGCTGCCATATGTCCACGTCTCTCAAACGTTTTCGCGCTAGGACACCTTTCGCTCTTTGAGGATGCATCCTGTTCGCCGGAATAGAGTGCACTACGAGGCGGCGGCTCATTATACCGACTTATCGCCTGTGAATATCTCCTCTTTCCAAAATTTCAACGTATAATGCTTTGATAATTTCATAGTCAATTTCAATGCGTGATTTTTGTTAACTTATACTGTGCAATCTTTCAATAATAACTTTCTTAATCTCGTGGCAGTCTCACGTATCCGTAAATACCTTACGAAAATTTCCTTTTAAATCCCAATGAAACGGGCGGAGCGAGGAGCCCAATTTTTCGACACTCGATCTGCCAAACGACAAGTTTATCATAAAATTCTGCTTACAAACGTTCTTGCATTACGTACACAGAAGAAAGAATTAGAGTATCCATTTAAAATACACTTGAATTAACAATCATTGTATGCAAGTAGATGTATAATTTTGCTCAAAGATCTTTAAACTCTGGGATTTCAACAACGTTATTATTTTATTCGAATATTATAACAGTCTAATAAGATATGATATTATCTAATAAGATATTATTTTATTCGAATATTATAACAGTCTAATATGATTATTTTTGCGCTAATGATATCTTCCCCCGACACTTAAAAACATTATATTTTCGTCCAATATTTCGTGCTTTTCATTAATGAAAATTACTTTTAACCCGTAACAGGTACCATGCCTTTTTAGTCAAGCTATAAGTACAATGAGGTCCGGCGGACCCCAATAAATTTTTACCATTTTTAACATGATAAAATATAGAAAGAAAAACGCTTTATATTTCGAAAATAATACTTTACGAATATTATATTACAACTAGACATATATAATAACAGTCTCTCAGTTTTTCAGTAATCTAAAAGAAAACGAATAACTGATTATAAAATAAACACAATGTGGACAATGTTGAAATAAAATACACTGAAAGACAAATAATCGGAAAAAGAAAAAAATTTATGTTTTAATCTAAGTCTACAAATTATAAATTATATAAAAAATATAAATAAGTATTGTTAAATTAAATACAATATTAAAATCTTAGAGGGTTTTTAAGTGCAATCGTTACAGATAGTGCTTGCACATTTGGCGCATAATAATTCATTGCATCTATTAGGTGGTAAACTTAGTTCCTGCGGCTCACAGTTAGATGACGTTAGTTGTAGATGTAATTTATTTTGACATCTGAAACTGGCTGCATTTTAGAGGTTAGACATTTGTCAATAAAATTCAGTGCGAAGAGATTCATTTAAGCGAGCAGTGCTATTTTTTCTTTTGATTAAATATGGAACGTGATAAGTTGTTTTTTCGACATGTGCTGCTTCATTACTTTGACTTGAAAAAAACTGCAGCTGCAGCTCATAAATTGCTTTTCGAAGCTTATGGCAATTATGCTCCATCGGAAAGAACATGCCAAGTATGGTTTCAGCGATTTAAGAGTGGTGATTTTGATGTCAATGATAAAGAACGCTCAGGCCAACCGAAAAAGTTTGAAGACACCGATTTGCAGGCATTATTGGACGAAAAATCTACTCAAACGCTCCAAGAATTGTCTGCAACATTAAATGTTACTCTGATGGCTGTTTCCAAACGTCTACATGCAATGGGAAAAATTCAAAAGGAGGGAAAATGGGTACCACACGAATTAACCGCAAATGCCATTGCGAATCGCTTAAACATCTCTATTTCTCTGCTCGCCAGGCAGAAAAAGAAGAGTTTTTTGTGGCGCATAGTGACTGGCGATGAAAAATGGATATACTTCGATAATCCTAAACGAAGAAAATCATGGGTAGACCCTGGCCAACCATCGACATCCACACCAAAGAGAAATATTCATGGCCACAAAGCAATGCTTTGCATTTGGTGGGATATGCACGGCGTCGTTTATTATGAGCTACTCAGACCGAACGAAAGTATCACGGGGGATCGATATCAATCACAATTAAACCGTCTGAATGAAGCATTGTTGGAAAAAAGGCCAGCAGTAGCCAGCAATCGACGTAAAGTCATGCTTTTGCACGACAACGCTCGACCACACGTTGCCAAAACCGTCAAAGAAACACTGATGCAGCTCGAGTGGGAAGTTCTCCCGCACCCAGCGTATTCACCAGACTTAGCTCCTTCGGACTATTACTTGTTCCGGTCCATGCAGCACGGCTTGGTGGATACACACTTCAGAAATTACGAGGATGTGCGAAAATGGATCGACGAATGGATTGCATCAAAAGACCAATCGTTCTATCGTCGCGGAATCTACGCGTTGCCCGAAAGATGGGGAAAATGTATAGCTAGCGAGGGAAAATACTTCGATTAATGTATTCTTTGCTTTTGATGTCGAAATAAATGAGTTTTTTAAACAAAAAAACCGCAGGAACTAAGTTTACCACCTAATAACATATACTTCTTTGGACTTCATATCTCTACTTCTAGGACATTTATTACATCTTACTCTGGATAGCAAAATAATTTTAGATCTTTTAGTTTCTTCAATTTTTAAAATATATGAAATTATTAAACGCAATGGCTTATGAATATATTGAGTTGTAAGACGTTTTTTAACTTCAGGTTCTACTAACTGAAAGGCAAAAGTTTTTTACTCTTTTACGTGAAGAATGAGTCATATTGAGCTGAAGATTAAGAAAATTATTTTTATAAAAGTAACGTTAACGGTACAATGGGGTTACTGTGACCCCAGACAAAAAACAAATGTATATAATTTACAGCTACTTACAAATAACTCGATGATTTTCTGTCACATTGAAAACTGTTACTCGAAAGGTACTAAAGATATTAGCGCCATACAGTGGATAGTTTAGGAATTATTACGAAAATAAAATTAGTTGGGGTCCCTGGGACTCCATTATATCTGTTAGGAATTAAGTGACAGAAATACATCTGTCCTTGTTTTCTCATACAAAATGTGTTGATGCGAGTAACTTACCTTTATTTCGCAATCTCGTTTTAAGATTTACACGCTAAAAGTAAAGGTACTTTCAAAACAAGAATATTCTTTTTCTTTCTTCTGTGTACCTTTTCCTGGCTGCGCATTCCAGAATATCCTCGCCCGTGTGTTAATCGATTACCGAGTCGATATCGCTCTACCAATCTCGATTTTTTCTACACTGCCGGCGACGAGTAATGCGCAAAAACCAACTGACTGGCGAACAGTCGCAAAAACCGCCGCTAAAATTGCCCGCGAAATCATCGTCTCGGTCTGACGTGTAGAAGAAGCCCGGCAAAATCTCGATGTTGCGATTGTCGGCGGCGACATATAAATAGAAGGCTGCCCATCTGCGCGCCGTTCCGTCACTTTGAGCGACTTAAACTCCTAATCACTTGTACCGAGGTATCACGGTGTGATATCTTCTCGCGGCGCGGCGCGCTAAGGCAGAAAAAGAAGGCACGATGGCAGCAGGTAACACAAAAAAAAAAAACAGGGGAAAGAGGACGGAGAAAAGAGGGAAACACAGGCGGTGCCGGCGCGCGAAGATAGAAATCGCTTTTAAGGTGTCCGCGCAAGTAGGCGCCTTGGCACGTTTCATTATGATTAGGAGCGACCAAGCGTGGCGCGAAACGGCACCGCCACGGAGACCCATTCCGTCGTCTCTCCTAGCCGCACCGCCAATACCGAAAAGCAACGGAGCGTGGATCGCGGCCGTTTCGCGAGAACCGTAACTGATCGGGATAGAGCGGATTGTCCCCGCCGATCCCGAGCGTGTCGCGGAACGTGCAACCTCGTCGCGAATCCGTCTCTCTCTCTTACACGCGCGCGCGCCGATCGCCAATCGTATAGTCATCACAATAATAATGATAATCATAATAACAACGATAATAATAATAATAATAATGACGAGGGCAGAGCGAACGCGAGAGACGAACGTTGTCGTCGGAGTCGGGTCCGGTTCTCTGCGGTGTCGTTACTCACTTCTTTTCCGTCGCTGCCCTTTTTTCGCCGCCGAGTCAAGTGCAGCGCTCGTGCGTGAGAAATTGCCAATACGATCGGACGTGATGTATCGATGTAACATTTAGCGACGGAGCCGACTCCACGACTTCCTTCTCCTCGTCTCTCTCCCTCTGCTTCTCGCTCTCTCTCTCTCTCTCTCTCCCTCTCCCGTTGCGACACATGTCGCGATGAAATCACCGTTCGCGCGGATCAATCCGGGCCGCGAATATGCAAGAAATTGCGCGCCAAACGCGCGCCCGGGCCGAACGCATCAACGTAATATCGCGGGACGCCGATATGAGATCGTAGTTTACCGCGGCTGACCGCGACGAGCTTAATGATAGCCGATCGGTCAGAGAGTCACCCTTATTAAGGGAGAGCAACCGAACGGCCGCGTCCTTCCCCTTGGCCTTTTTTCCGCATTCGCTCGACTCTCCCTCTCTCTTCCTCTCTCGAACCGGGGTCAGCCGCTTGCGACCGCGACCCGGCAAAAAAACCGGTCGGAATGATTCCCCGTACATAACGCACGCACGTTACACGTCGCATCTGTGCTCGCTCTCCTCCGGATATCTGCATATGCCCCGGACTCTTACCGCCACGGCATCCCTCCCTGTCGAACTTTTTTTCCCGTCTTTTTTCTCCTCGCCTCTCGCGACCATCGCTGCTTCCCCGTCTCATTTGAGTACGTGGACACACCGGCAGGCTGCGCCTGCTCTTCGGGGGTTGCGAGAACGACGGGGTGGAGGGAGCGAAGGAGCGAGCGAGATGGAGCCTCACCGAGCCGCCCTAATTTTAACCGTGCGTACAAATCGTTTGAATGACAATGATCGCTGTAAACCTTCGCGGAGACCTCGAGGAGATTTTCCACTTCTCCACTCTCCTCGCGCACAACCTCCATTCTTCCTTCTCACCCTCCGCCGATTTCTCGTCGTCTCTCGTTCTTACGAGAGGGACGACGTTCGATCATCAAGCCACGAGCCCGACGATGTAACCCGATATGCAAATATTTTTTCCACTTAAGCGCGGAGATTAATGACGCTTGCGGAAAAATCGGTGGCTTCCTTTACGCCGCGATCCATCGCGCGCGATTTCGCCACGCTGTGTATCCGGGGGACTTAATTTCCGATTTTTTTTTTTTCAACCGGGCGACGCGCGCGCGAACAGGGTGGAGGGAGTAGGGCGGGGGGTCGGGTGGGATGGATGGATGGATGGATGGATGGATGGATGGATGCCGTGGGACCGCGGACGGCGCGTACGTTGGAGTGATTTTTCAGACGAGAAACGTACGCCGCGTATGTGCGGAGTGTCTCTGTTTGCGTATATGCAAAATAGCTATGAATAGCGCGTCCAATAGCCGCTTTAAAAGAACAACAACTGAATGCAGCTTTACGCGCTAGCCTAGCAGCCGGGCTATTCGCGGATGGGACAGAGAGGGAGGCTCTTTTGTTTTTTATCCGATACAAATACAAGATTGCGAATAAAGTATTAATAACCGGATTTATATATCTCTCTGTGTCAAACGACCGCGGGATATTTGGGGCGGAATTTCTCTCGTAGTATTTCACCTTTGAAAATTGAACTGTCGCGGCCGATGAGGAGAGGAGGAAACGTCGAGTTATCACATCGCCGTGTATACACGATGCACGTTAGATTTTTAGCCCGGAATCGACTCAACGCGACACGATAGTGGGAGCAGGACGGCCGGTCAAATTGAGTTCCATTCGCGTCGAAAAGGAAGAAATTGAAAAGAGCCCGTCTCTCGCGTGTTTCGTTACGTGTAACTCGAAGAATTTTCGGTCACCCGTGTGTGTGAGACTTGGTCACAGCTTGACGTTTCCGTCACGAGTAACACGCGACAACAACGCGAGGCATGTAACTCCGTTGGGCCAACTCGGTATGTTTTTTTCGATCTACTCCCGGCCCCCGCGTAGATCCTATAAAGCCGGACGAATTAGGGACGGGTGTCAAAGCGTGGCGCAGTCTGGCTCCTTTCGAAAGCTGCTGACACCCGGTAGCTCCTTTATAGCGCAGAACGCAGAATGACGACGCCGAGAGATCGGGAGATGACGGTCCGGCGAATGTCTTACCGTCGCACCTACACGGAGAGAATTTTACAACAAATATTGCAAACATGCTGAAAGGAATTTTATACACCGGAAAAAAAGTATGTCTTGGAAATAAAAGATATTTACTCGGTGGGTGCTAATAACGCATCTACTCACTAAATCCTTTTCTACTTCAATAGAATAAACAATTGCTTTCTAAGAAAAGCTAAGGTTTCAAAAAAGCGTGTATCTCCTCATTTGTGGAAAATATTTTATATGATGACAGTATAAATAAACATACCTGTATCATTAGTTCCCACCGAATGAATATCTTTTATTTCTTAAATATTTTTTTCTCTTAGTGTGTAAAGTAATTTTGTAAACAGATTAAAAATTTTTCCATATTTCTAGAGAAATGTATTATGTTGCTTAGTAAGACTTTACCGATAGTCCAATTCTGTATTATTAGAAACGTGGTGAAATTAAAAAGAATTTATATGAAAAAACTGAAATATATTCTCTCCGTGTAGAATTATCATATCTCCACTTCGTTGTCAGATTTTGTTAAATACACACATTTGTGACAATTTTATGACAAGACTGCACTTGCTTTCTCCGACTACATGCGTTTTTCTCATTCCAAGCTGCCAGAGAAGCCTTAACTCTTCCTCTTTTTTTAATCCGTTAGTTCTCTCATTCCTGCCAAAGGTGCCTTAACCCTTTCGTTTCGTTTCTCAACCCTTTCGTTCCTCAATCCTTTCGTTTCCTTAACCCTTTCGTTTTCTTAACCCTTTCGTTTCTCTTATTACGTGAATACCGTTGTTTCCGAATTTTTCTGTTTTTCAACTGTGGGAATAACGAGAATTCATTGTTGCCTTGATACTTTCTAAGAAGTAGCCATATAATATGTTCGAAGACGTGGATCTTCAATTCATTCACGAACTTACCGTTATATAGCTATTATATTCGACCGTCTGCTTTCTGAGTCATTTGTATTGAAGCAGTATTCTTTGTAAACAGAAAATATAGCATCTAAGAATTACTCACTCGTAAATTTCAATGTATTTCAGTCAAATTTATCCAGAATCAGTAGCTCTGTGGAAACGCGTGCATAGGAAAACTTCCGGTGATCGAAGGTCGAAAGGGTTAAGACAGTGGTTCTCAAACCGTCGCAGCAGATAGCAAGAAATGGCGCAAATATTATGAAAATATATTTTAAGACTGAGACGAGAAACCCATTTGTATATAAAGTTTTATTACATTCATCATCAAACGATAGTTAAGCTTAGAGCTATTTTCAATTTTGCACAATAAATGCGGCAAAAAATGGATATGATGTATAGAACGCCATGGAGCAAAAAAATATTCGAGAACTATTGACCATTGTATCTAACGTTAAATCTTAGGTCAAGAATATAATTCGAGCATTGAGACGCACGAGTTATAGGGACTGAACAAAGAAAAACCGTATGAATTAAGAATAAAGGAATGAAAGGGTTACGACATTTCTGTCCAGTAATTTATGGCAGGTATTCTACTTTTAACCCCAATATGCCACCATTTTCCAGGCGTTTTACTTAACTATTTCATTCCTTTATTCTTAATTTATACAACACGAACAAAAGGTCTTATGGGTGCTAAGTTATTCTTGACTGAATAAATTCAGATGCAATATAATCTCGTTATGAATTTGCCATTGAAATATATTTCGAAGAAATATGGACACTTCGTTACTCCACTTTCCAATTTCACCTGTTTCTTCTGCACACATCCCGGTCCAATAATCATAAATTTCTATTGTTCCTATTCGAACCATACAATAGCGTAAATTTATTACACGACTTAAGATAACTGATATTTCACGACAAAGTGTACTTTTTATATATTTGTTTAGTTTGTTCAGTCAACATCTCGTCGTTTCACACGCGAGTAACTATACCTTGTAACTATCAATATATCGTCTCAAGTGTAAGTCTCGCCAGTTATTTGCAAATCTTTCTTTCGATACTGTGCCGCGCCTAATAAATAAATCAATTGCATAAAAACAAAATTTGATTGGATCGACCAAATATCTGATGAAATACAAACGAACCAAAATTATCAGAAGTGAAGTTATTAAAATTCTGCTCAAATAAACAGAGATTAACCAGAGATTTCTGTTAACCAGAAATTTTACTTAATCAGAATCTTTGAGTTGTTAATTCAAAAAGAGTTCAGTTTCTTTCATATCTCACTATTTAGTTGATTCAATCAAATCTTCTTTTCCGTGCGCTAATAATCCCGTGTTTCCGATCATCGGTTATTGAAATGCTACACTGAAAGAAAAGACTGGTAACTATAACAAACTGCATTTAGTTACAGAAATTCATTGAGTCCTTAGTAACTAATACTAAATATGATAATAATTACCAAATATTTAATAGATTGGGAGTATGATGTAATTGCATTCACAGTAACATCAATTAAATAATTTAGTAATAGTTATTTAATGTTAAATATTATAATGAAATATATTACAGTTATAAATAGATATTTGATAATTGTTATGAAATTGTTATATCCCATGTAATAAAAAATTCAATAGGTACGAGTTCTATTTTGTTACCAGTATAAGTATGTTTTGTTGCAGCACAACGAAAAATTCATTCATTTGCAGCTATTGCATTGTTTCAATATCTATTATTACAGATGGTTGATTGAATCTACCAAAAATTTTGTAACTATTACAAAATCGCTTATTTTGCTCAACTATTCAATAAGTTTTATTTACGAAATATATTCTGGAATCAAATAAATTTTACTTCTGTCAAATAAATAATTTATTTTACAGAACTAAATTAATTAATAAGTATTGCCATAGCTTTGGCCCGCTATATTTACGTCTACCACTTAGTAATAGTAACCAAATTTTGATAATATTTATTAAATTCTTCTCTCAGTGTATGCTATGTCATTTCTTGCTGCTGAGAAATGAGTATGAGTTGCATAAGAGTCAACTGTTCTTCCATGAAACGGACGGTCAGAAGATATAAGTGCTCTCGTCGAAGGAAATCCGACGAACCCCACTTGCGTCAGTCGGAAATCGTTTCGCGGGGTTTGATGACGTCGATCTGAAATCTGCTCGACGATCGGTGATCGGCGAATAATAACGGCTACACGTTTCCCAAGACACTCCGTCATCGGAGGAAGTAGAAATTACGAAGGGGGCGGTATGGGAACATTTGTTTACCTATGCGATGCGCGCGACGCGGGGTGTATTGCTCGACTCGCACAATTTCAAAGCCCGACGCGGTCTCGCGGCCGGACGAGACGAGGTGAGAAGGTGGGCATGGGGGGGAGGAGGGCGAAGTTTTTGGGAAAATCTCCCAAAAATGCAGGAAGTCGCAGCAACGGCCATGGAACATATGCGCGACCTCTAACCGAGGTCAAAGCCGTATAGCGTACTCTTCTCCCTCTTTCGATGCTCGAGGTCGGCCGAGGTCATGGGAACTCATGGGGGTCCAGTGGATACTCGGGCCCTCCCAGATCTGCCCCCTCCACCATCGTTCGTCCATGAGACGGGGTGGTTTTCCTGTTGCGTCATCACGGACGGCCAGGTGAGCGGGTGACTGAGTGACCGCGTGGCCGAGAATTCCGGCTAGGAATCGACGGTAGCGAAGGTAGGACGAAATCTCGGCAGTCTCTTGACGCTCAAGGTTGAACCCGAGCCACCGAGTCGGAGGTCTCCCCGTATTAATAGTCTTTATTTGAAATTCGTCTTGCGTGAGACGTTCAGATCTGAATTTCAAGTTGAAGCTTTTCATTTTTAATCATGCGACATCCATGACGTTATATGTGTAATTGCAAATCAGCTGGGAAACTCACATCTAATTATAAATATAAATAACTAATAATATAACTATAAATTCAGAACTGTGTACCTCACTTGAGACAAGCAACGACTATTAATACGGACCTGAGACTCGGATCTCAACTTATGTTACTTGAAATTCGACTCAAGTCGGGACACTCAGGCTTGAATTCAGAGTCAGATGAGAGTTTTTTGGTTAAATCACGATTGCTGATGTGGATATTATGTATCATGATTCAACTGAGCGAAACTTAGATCTCAGACTCTGAACAAAAAGATCTGAGTATCTCATAAGGGTTAAATTTCAAGTGACAACTATTAATACGGACCTGAGTGTTTGAGTTAACACTTCGGCAAACAAATGCGGTCCCGGTTTGGTGAATGCGACGTAAATTTACTCTTTTTCGTTGGCGTAACGCCAACTTTACCAGCAACATGCCGAAGATAATATTCCTGTTACGTAATGAAAATTCTATAAAAATGTCCATTAAATTAAATATTCATTTCTCAGCAGCAAGAAATTATGTAAATAGTTTAAATATAATACATATGCACACCCAAATATAAATTATCATCTAATGTGTTCTCCGTGTTACATTTCGAGCAAAATTTCGCAGTTATTTATGTTAGTGCATTTAAGAAGTCTTCCTAAAGACAGCTTGTAGCGCCTCTCTCTCTCTCTCTCTCTCTCTCTTGCGCGCGCATGAAAGTATATTACTGAAGATATACACTGGACGCGGATGTAGTGCCGCGCTCCTTGATTACAAATTAGCGGAACGTAACGCAATGTATCGAATCTCCCTAAAAAATGACAGGACACTCTATTTAGCGCGAGTGATTTTAAGGGACGTCAATGTCAAGTTCGCCGTGACGTGATTGAGTAGCAAGTTATTAAGCAGGCATTATAGAGCCTTTCAATCAGGCACCCGGAAGAGTTACCCGAAGAAAGGGCAGTACGGGAGGAAAGTTACGCAAATCGATCGATAAATATAACGTGCATGGATCAATGGGCCTGCTAAACGGGCCGCTCCGAACCCTTGCCGCGGCTCAAAAGAGAGAAAAGGGAGTCGCAGGGCAACCTAACCCAGCGCACCTGTCGATAATCCGTTGGCCCTCGATAAATTCTCGCAAGACGTATTACTCTCGATCTATACATTGTTTCGCTCGACATATTAGCCGTGCAATAGCCTGCCGCAATTTTTCATAATCGCACGAAGTCGCACACATCCTCCCTTTCCTCCTCCCGATCTGCTATATTCCACCTGCAAATATTCGGCCGTGAAACTTTAACGTCCCTCGAGACAGAAAGGTCGGACTGTAATTGAGCTTCTAATAACGCCTCCATCGGGATGAAATTCGAGCGAAGAATCAATGCCGCACGGTAAGACGAACGTTAACCTCGGATATCACAAGCGACTACCACACACGGAGAGAATGTTATAGTAAAAATTATTGACTGAGAAATAATATAATAATAAATAATATAATAAAGAAGATATAATAAATAATATAATAAAGAAATAATATAATAAGTAATTTATTATAGAATAATAGTAATAAAATAAGATAAATAATAGTAATAAAATAAGAGAATAATAGTAATGTATTATTCTCTTATATACACTATTTGTACTTTAGGAATTAAAATATATTATTAAAAAATTTGCTGTATTTCTAATGAAATTTATTATATTTCTTAGCAAGATAGACCTAATAGACAATCTTTTTATCTCTGCACTATTGTCATCCTACTCTATTGAGAAAGAAAAATATCTAAGAAATAAAAAAAAATTTATTTGATCAATACTAGTAACATACTTACTTGTACGCTAACATAAAATATCTTTTAAATAAGGAAATATATATTTTCTTAAAATTAGCCTTTAGTTTTTCATAAAAACGATTATTTAAAGTATTTACCGAATAATTATTTTTCATTTTATAGATATGTATTTTTCACACACATACAATGTAAAAACATAATAAAATTGAGATTAAAATGAATTTACATGAAACAAAAAAAATATAATATTTTCTCTGTACAGCGGAACTTTTTGAAATGCCACATTATACACACATAATGCACATACACACGCGGATACATACACACACGCACACGCTCGCTCATCATCCATTATGCGCGCCGCGAGAAAATCACGCGACGTGAACCGATCGACAAAGTAACGAGGGGCGATCAATGGGGGGAAATCCGTCGTCATCGAACCCCTTTTCCACGGCGCGGAGAAACACGCCGGTACAATGACGAGAGGAGAGTGCGCGAGGGAGAGAGCGGGAAAGAGAGAGTGTCGACAAAAAGTGGCGCACCTGTAAGCGGCGCGTACGCGCCGCTACCCTTAATATTTTGATGGCTCAATACCGCCGACAATATGCTATCGAGGTAGATTTATATGTACGAACGCGAGGAGAATCGTAAAGAGGGTGGGGAAAGGGGTAGGAGGGCGTAGAGAGGTACGCGGACCCTTTTTTCGATCGCAGTTCAATACCCAAATTGGCTCGGGCAACAAAGCCACGCGGGGCTCGCACGGTACGGGGCCGCGTCAAGCCGCAAAGCGGAAACCCCCTTTCTTCGAGTGGCACACGACTCGAACAAGGAAAGGAAAGGTGTTACAGATTAGGAAATATCAAAGGCTCACTTCTTGCGGTGCGGCGAAGGCGACGCGTGCGGGCGGCGAAGCGAGTCGTGGCCGAATCTCTCGCGGAGAACAGCCACGGCGAAGAGCGGACGCGGAAATGGCACTCTGGTTGATTTCCGCAACACTCAGGCACGTCTTACTTTCGAATTCGCATGAGAGAGAGATAAAAGAAAGTATGAAACGCGCTATTTCTATACCACACTGTGTCAAAACAAAAGAGATTTGTTTCTCTCAAAGCTCCTGGCTACTCACCGCGGCCATTTTGACCAATGACGTCAGAGAAACGGAAAATGCAACTAAAATACCTGCACGGTACGTCGAAATAAATAAAAATATATATATCTAAAAATGACACACTCGCAATTGATTAAACACATCTCTAAAATAATCAAAACACTTTCCTTTTGCACTAACAATCAATAAATAATTTACGTAACATGCAACATTCCTTCTTAACCCGTATTTTCTCATTATTTCGTCCCGTCAATTTTATGGTATTATTAGAGCAAAAGGAAAGTGTTTAGGGTATTTTAAAGGTGTGTTTAATCGATTGCAAATGTCACTTTTTAAATACATATTTTTATTTGCTTCGTAGGAATTTTGAGTACGTATTCCGTCGTTTCTGACGTCATCAAGACGGCCACGGTGGATAGTTAGGGTCCTTAATTGCATAATATACTAATTGTGCAATTATTCTTGAAGCTCCCAATTTCTGCATGCATTGGATTATCGAGTTCTAAATGTCAAAAACTCGACACTATCTGCCAATCAACAACTCGATAATCAAATCGGGCCGATTATAAGGACAAATCCGAAATGTGTTTGGGAAAATCCTTTTTCACAATGGATACACGCGCCACAAACAGAGGGATGAGTGGTGGTGTTACACAGATCGAAAAATAGCAAAAAGCGTGCTTTTTAAGAGGCGGAAAATTGTAGATAAGGGGGGAACTGCAAACACACGATGGATCCGTTTCATGTATCGATCGCGCGCCGCGCTTTTTCGACGCGGCGCCCACTTTTTTTGTGTTTTTTGTCACGCGGCGAAAAAACTGCTCGTTGTACCTGGATTACGAGGTACCGAAACGCCGCTTGCCCGCGATATGTGAAGTCTTTTTTATTCACTTCACTTAAGAACAGGTGAAACGGGAAAGGAGCGCCGCCAGACAAGTGTAACGGGGTTCAGTTTTTTGTCACCTTCGCGATTTAGTTGAATTCGAGTTTGTAATAGCCGACGGTACGATATTACGAATTCAGAATGTGGACGACGTCGCACGATGATAAGTCAACCTCGGAGAAAATTTCAAAGGAAGCTTTTTTGTTCGGAAAAGCAAAAGGAAAAGTTGGCGGATTAAATTTTTTTTTAATACACGAAATGGACCTATTATACGTTTGCAGTCCCTTTTGTCTACAATTTTCCGCCATTTAAAACGCGCACTTTTTTTGTAATTTTATATATATTATTGCTATTATGCAAGACGTTAAGAGACTCTCTCCGGCCTACTAAATACATAGCGCTATTCTTTATGGAAAATTAAATCAGAAAGTCCTGAACTATTTTTTTTACTATGCTTAATGGAACAGTTATTTTTAAATAAATCTTTTAGACGGATGCATGTCCCTCCTTTAGACGGATGCATGTCTGTGAACCGCGCGTTTAACAATGTGCGTAAGCGCTTCACCGCTGTGCTTCTCTGTGCTTTCACGCCGCTAAATAGCTCACAAGGATATGCGCTCCTCTGAGGGACGGTGCTGATTAGCTGGAATTTATTTAAAAATAACTGCTTCATTAAGCATAGTAGATAAAAATGATTCAAGACTTTCTGATTTACTTTTCCATAAGAAATAATGTTATGTACTTAGTGAGCGGGAGAAAGGTAACACCCTGTGTATAAATAAATAAATAAATAAATAAATAAATAAATATATGTATATGTATGTATGTATATCTTGATTAAATTCGAGCCGCTGAATAACAAATATGCGTATAAACGCGCGGTCCCATGTCGATGCCAGAAATTGCTTTAAAGAGGAGCTGTCGGTTCGCTCCGCGAGAGAACCGCAAGACGGGCGGGCGAGAATGTCCCCGGATGCTTAGCCTGGGTCCCAGAGGGCTCCTGGCGTGTGTCCGAGATATCGGACAAACAAGCAAACAAAACAAGAGGGAGTGGGTGGGCAACGGAAGAAGATGGCCCGGCGCGGTCGTTTGCCTGCGCTTTGATTCTCGACGGTCGGCGGCTCACAAATAGCTGTCCGAACAACCTCGAAGCAAATGCAGCGCGCGCCATTAAGTGGCTTTAATCGCTCGAATTCGCGCCGTCCAACATTTAAATCCTCCTTGTAATTTTTCCTCATTTCCCTCTCCCTTCAGGCGTTTATCTCATTTTTCGCCGACTAACGAGATTGTTGCAGCAGCTGTTATTAAACAGATCACTTGCGCCGGTAGAGTGTTACATAAAAGATGATTGAGATGGAGAAAAACAAGAAGTTAACAGAGATAAGCATTGCTGCTTCCTTCGACTGGAGTCCGTTTAATTCGTCCGCTTAAGTGTCTCGCAGTTGCGTAAAGAGTCGAACACGATCGATCGACCTGCGCAAAAAAGCACAGGCATCACCGATACGTAACGGGTGTTTCATAACATCAATTTTTATCCCCAATCGGACACGTGGCGCGAGATCGCGCGAGATGCTCAAGTGGCGGGATAAAAGTGCGGCGTGGTGAAAAGAGAAAGAAAGAAAAAAAGGGAAGCAGATGGGGAGAAAAATCGAGGAGAACGGTCGGCGTTTACGCGACGTTAGATCATGGATTATATTATTATTCGTACCCTCCGAAAATATTCCGAATGTGTCGCGCGTCGCAGACGGACTATCGCGTCCCTGACGAGGGCGAGAGAAGGCTGACGGGTGGATGAGTGAGTGAGAGAAAAAGAAAGAAAGAAGAGAAGGAAGGAAGGAAGGAAGGAAGGAAGGGTGGATAAAAGAGCGGCGGGCTGGTACCGCCGAATTCTCTCGATTCTTTTCGACGCGAATCGGAAAATCGCCTCGAGACGACTTTTGGGGCCCGCTATTGTGCCGGCAGGGCCCGGCAACATCTGTAATCCGTTTAGCCGTGCAAATTTCCCATTGAGGCCGATTCTCTCCTGTCAAAAATCGACGTTGATGCCTCCGCGCTCACCCTCGCCACCGGCGGAATCGCTTCTCAGGGAAGAAAAAAAAACATCGATCGACGTGGCCCGGTAATGCCGTGTGCGTGCGACGTGCCCCTTCGTAATTCGGTGCGAGCAGAGAGCGCAAAGCGGATTTCTCCCGACAGAGACGCGACGGTTCCTACGCTATTAGCGAGGTCTTAAGACCGACGACCGTATGCGGATGGTCTGTTTTGCAAGCGACGTAAGTCAAATTTTGGAAATGTCACCGGAGCGAGCGAAGAGGACAGAAGGGGGGAGCGCAAATCTGGGCGCGCGCGCTGATACGTCTTCAGAAGCGGCTTGTGCCACTTTCGGAATAAACGACTCGTGGTCGCTGGAAAATAAGCTATATTTGCCGCCGTGTGCACAGACACACACACACACACACATACATACATACACACCGCGGCGAAACGAAATTATTGAGACGTCGAGATACAGAGGTAGAACGTCCAAAGCACGCTCTATCAAAAGGGAGTGTTTGCTATCCGTTTTCGGCTAAGTTAATTTTAATCCAGAATCGAAGTTATTGGGAACTTGATAAAGACTTAATTTTGTTCCGCTGGAGAAAAACAGGGAAAAATAGATTTGCGAGAACGTTTAGCCGCTTGTTCCTTCGATCGAGCTCTGTGGCGCCGCTCTTCACTGCTCACGTGACTCCCCGTGATCCTGATAAATTCGGCAAGTGTATTTTTAACGCGGCAAAACACAAGCCGTAACCGAGCCATCCGCAATCCGGTGGAACGTCACGGAAAGCGCGTCCTTAACGTTCCAGCAATAATGAGTCGAGCCTTGATGGTAAATAACAATCGACACACTCCGGTAACAGTCGCCCAAGGCGCAGGTTGGATTCCTGCCAGGATTAATATGTACCAAGGTCGTTTTCTAATTCACTTTACGTAATCTTGTCGCGCGGGGCAGACCCAAGATTCATTTCCTAGATAGAAAGTCACGCGACCGGGGTAACTGATACCTATTTTCAGCCAGCGTTCCGCGCGCGCGCAAGGGAGGACAAGTACGATCGAGCGCGATAAATACGAGTAATCCGGAGGCGCCGTATTTAAGGGTTAACACTGCGCGTAGCGCGCGCGTTTTATCGCCGTTACGAAAGCTCCCGCGATTAAGCCGTGCTGGAAAAGTGTACTGGGAAAGGTTCCAGAGCGCGACGAGATATTTACGACGGAGGCATTGACCGCATGTCCAGAGTCCTGCGCGAGTCCTGGACCGACGGACTGGCGCGCGGGGGCAAGAAGGAAACCCATTATGGGTAACACACCGGGCCCAGTTTCGGTTGGTACCGTTAAGCAAATTTTCAATGAAATTTTTTTCTCCGCATTGTGGCGGTTCACGGCCAACGGACGCGCGAACAGGATGGCAGAGGCAGGGAGGGAGAGAGGGAGGAAAATAGCGAGAGGCGCGGAGGGAGAGGGAGGCAGAAACGCGTGTGCAAAGGGGGAAAAAAAACGGGAGAAAAAAAGTACGAGACGAGAATTCGTTACCCTGATCGGGAGAGCTGGGTCTTGCCGGACGTTGGACGCGCGCGCGAGGATCGCGTGGACAAGGGGGTCCGAATCGAAGATTCAGGAACTAGGAAAAACCATAGAGCGAGAAAGAGAGAGGGGGGAGGGGTGAAATAGAGGGGTGGTCGCACCGCGGACGTGGAAAAAAACGCAACGAGCCATGTGGCGCGTGGAGAAGGGAAGCTGCGAGGAAATTTTTTTCCTTACCAACGGGGACCTCGTGCGGTGCAACGGAAAAAAAGATCGATCGTTGAAGGGCGAGGGGAGAGGAGAGCGAAGGAACGCGCCGAGTAGCTCGGGATTTTGATATTGTCCGGAAGAGAGACACCTCTCGCCTTCATAAATTCGCGTCCGAATGGGAAGAAGGAGGAGAAGAAGAGAAAAAAATGCAAGGCGACGCGCGTGCTCACCGGTCCCCCTCGCGCGTTCTCGTCGGTTTCCCGTGCGAAAATATTTGCACGTGTTCGGGAAGAGGAGGGCACGTGGCGCGGCCGGTCGCGCTACGGAGGAGACAAGTGTGCGTGTCCGACTTTTACGTGACTTTTGCAACTGAAAATGAAAATTGTGGTCGTGGGAGACACACACATAAAGAGGGAGGGGGGAGAGAGAGAGAGAAGGTTTTCGATTAGTTAAGTCATTCGATAGTCGATCGTTTCTCGGCCAAGCTTACCGTTCCCATAAGGGCGCACCCCGACGAGTTCATATTTGATAAGGGCCCGCTCCGGACTTTTTTGTGAAACAAAATCTGACCAGATGTCGACGGGCCCCTCGAAAATCCAGGTAAAAAATACCTTCGAGCATGGGGCCGCGGCGGAGTAGTGTATAGGTGGGTCGTGTGGGAGGCTCGACTCGTCATTAGGTCGCTAAATCAATCCGGGGGAGTCCCTCTGGATCACTTTCACGGAGGAGGAGTTACGAGCAACGAATCGGGTATCCGGTTCTCACACAATTCGGAGGCGCCTGAGGAAATGCGATTCTTCCCCGAGACGGACAACGAAGAAGAAACCCACGATGGGGAGGAGGATGGAAATTTCTGTTTCAGAAGAGTGCGCCGTGCTGATTTGTCTCGGTGATACACGGAGAATTAACGAGGTCCGCGCGATTCGAGCGGAAAACGAGAACGTGTATGTCACCGATGCGTTAGCGAGATTACGCGAACGTTCGCTCGCTCCCAAAACTCACATTTTCATTTGCTCTCGTTCTGCACTTCTCCGCGTTCATACACATGTTACGTTTGATCGGTATTACGGTTTCACAAGTTCCTCCTTTCGCAAAGGACCATTTTGTGCGCGCGCGGCACCACCTCAGTGCACGAGTATATAAAAATTTTATGCGGCTCTACACGGCACATGCTATTTTATATATCTGCCGGAGAGATTATCCTGAAATATATATGATATATGTGAAATAAATATTATATCTCTCCCTCCAGAGTATATCCATTTAGCCGGCGTCGCCGTCAATTATGATAACTAAGTCGATATTGTCGCGCGCGAGAGCTCACCGGAAGGATATTTCTTTAAATATCAGCAAAGTAAAATGACGTGACATCAAAATTCGATTAGACCGCCTAAGAGTAGTCCGCGGCATATAAAAGGAAAGGCCGAAAATATATATGCCGTTTTGTTCGACGTCATGAATTGTTACGGGATGTGTCGCGAGAGTTCTTTAAATGAAATGTAAAACCAATAAAGACAGAGGTGTGGGAAGGATAGGGAAAAGTCCTATGCGGCTGTGTATACTACGGTAATCGAGTCCGTGCGGACGGTAAAACGGCTTCTCACGTCGCGCCTCTGGTTTCTGGCTCTCTCTATCGTTTCTGCTCGCGCCGCGCTATCGATTCTGCCATTATTATCGCGCGCGGCTTGGTTATTTGCGTAATCATCGAAAATTAGATCGCAATCGATATCCCGCCGAATTCGCCGTTGGTATCGCGAGTTCGTTTGTAGCCGACGAAATTGTGCTCCATAAGAAAAGAGTAGAGTAGAAAAAGAGAGAGAGATAGAGAAAGAGAAATAGAGAGGAGGAGCGGGAGAGAGCGAGTGGAAAAGATTGAGAGACTATGAGAGAGTAAACGCGGAGAAGCAACCTGCGACACTATAATTTGACCGATGCCCCGAGTCGATGCACCAAAAACAGAAGAACGATAGAACGGGAATGGTGCGAAGAAGCGGGCCACGGCGGGGGAGGGGCAAACACGAGGAAGTTATACGAGGAGAAGAACGGGTATAACCGCGATGCGTGTTCTACAAGTAGGAAGACGTCGTCCCTGCTTCGGGACCCAGACACAGGGACAGGTGGCAGACTGGGGCCCGTTGAATAGAGAGAGAGGCCGTGGGTCCCTCGAAAAGCAACGAGGACAGATAGACGGAGAGCATGGGAACCTGACTTTCGGTCGGGGGCAGCATCCCTAGGAAACGCGTACTAAAGGAACCTCTCCGTTCGCTCTCTCTCTCTCTCTTTCGCTCTCTTCCTCTGCCATCAGGCGGGCATCCACGTATGGCCGAATACTCTCTTTCTCTCATTGGAGTGCCTCCCGTGGGGAGAGAAAATGAGAAATAGAGAGATAGAGGGGGCAGAGTGTGTGTGCACCTAACGCACATCGCCGGCCGACGTGACGTGAGTCGGACGTCGTCAAGTTTCCTGTCTCGCAGGATCAGCGGGACAGAGAAAGAAAGAGAAAGAGAGAGAGAGAGGGGGAAAGTGAGAGAGAAAGAGAAGCTCGTCGAAGCGCGTGATACGATCTTAACAACGGCCGAGGAGATCAACAAGGAGAACGACTATGGCCACTTCCGTTGGTTCGTTACGGATCTACCACTATCTCGATATCGATACTTTGCTGCGCGATATCGATTTGCAATTTACATTCCCGCGCGCTAATGTATGGAAAATCAATGGTTTGGGAGACGCGGTGTGTAGCCAGCGAGGTTTTGAGGTCGCGGCCGGGGCAAGTTGCCTCGGGCGCGATCTCATAACTCGTGGACAAATTGTGCCTACTCTCGCGCTTGTAATCTTCAGCCCAAATTACAAATCGGCGGGATTTCGAGAGTAAACCTTTATGGTTCTCTGTTCGAGATATCGCTCGGCAGCTAAAATCGGTGATTTGATAACGACGGGGATGTGTGTCGGGCAAGGATTAATGCACGAGCGATGATAATTTTGTGAAAAGTAGACATTAACTTTCCCTACGATAAGATCGCTGAATTGGCACACCGCATGAGCGGCGACTTAAATATATGGAATAAAAACACATCCGTAGAAAGTAGTCGGATCACGCGGAAACTAGTAGCAAACTGGGAGAACGAACGTGCGCGCGCGCGCGTATGTATGTGTGCATGCACTCAGCTTATCGATCACGAATCGATAATTTGCGAGTGTGCCCACCTTTTTCTTTCTTCTAATTTTTCTCTTCCCCTTTTCTTTCCTCCAAGAAATCGCGCGTTGTCATTAAGAAGTTTTACGAGGCTACCCGCGCAATTCTAGCCGTCTCTTTTCGCTTCCCGTCCATTGTAACCGATATTTTGTATTCGAGAGAGGCTAATTACAACTAGTTCCCGGTAATAATTAACGTAAACTCGCGGTCGTAAACTTAAATGGGGCAGAGCAGCTCTCTAATTAATTCCGTAACATCGTCCCGGGCCGCGGAAAGGAGCTTCATTAGGGACTGTTAAATTTAAGCGCGAGACGACTTTAAAATCAAACAGCGAGAAGAAGCCGCGCAGCGCGTACGCACACGCGTAAAACAGTGACATGCCGGCCTGATTGCAATTGTATAATTATTCTCGAGATATATCATCCCACCTGTGTATCAGACACATTATCGCGTTTCACGATATCACTAGATTGAGACGGAATTGCAGCAAAAAATTGAGCAGCATGAGAAATGAAAAATTGCTGTATCATTAGATGCTATGAGTTAATTCGTGATAATTAACGATAACCGCGTGTCGCCCGCAATTACAAGCATCTATATATTAAGAGGTCTCTCAGAGGAAATATATTCAACGTAATTCGTCCCTTGCACGGGTGCTCTTTTATATAGTTGATCTTTCGCTGTATCACGAAGATCACGCGTCGCGTTGCTCATCAAGCCGCAGCCGATAAAAGTTTCTCGCGCGCACGACCACGTCATCATGTCGTCATGGGGCGACGAGATTTGACGAAAATGCGAGCTAGGCGAGGCCACTTTCGCCCCGGCGCCGAGTATTAAAAGCATCTCCTTCTGTTCTAAATGATCCTTCCTCCTTCTTCGTCCTAATGGAAAAAGCTTTCCGCTTTCGTACGAGAGCGGCTCGCTCCACTTCGTCGACCTCGTCACTTTTCCGGCGAATCGTTCCCTCGAACGCTCGGAAACGACCACAATCACGATCGTACCGATATCCTCGTTTCGGTCCTTAAGACTTTCCGGTTCGTCAGAACTCGTCTCTCGATGGCGCATACTCGCGGGAACAGGAAGCGGGGAAAAAGGAAGGAGACCGCGCTCACGTCGACGCCGCGCACCGGTCCGACGGCGCGCAGAGCGATAAAGTACGGCGGATAATTAATTTTATAGCTACTCAATTTCCGAGGGAATCGGCTACCGGAGGCCGCGGGGCCCATTTTCGTTAGTCGCGCCAACAAAAAAGCGGATAAGAAGGGGCGAGGAAGAAGGGGCAACGGGTTGGAGGGAAGAAGAGGAGGAAGCAGAGGCAGAAGAAGAAGAAAAAGAAACAAGGAAAAGAAGAAATCAAGCGAAGATAGAAAGAAAAAGAGAGGGAGAGAGAGAGGAGAGAGAGAGGAGAGAGAGAGGAGAGAGAGAGAGAGAGAGCCGGGCTCTCCCGCGGGAGAGAAAGAGAGACGCTGAACGGGAAGAGGAGCATCGACAGGGAAGAAGAGAAGGTGGACAAGAGGGCTGAGAGCATATCGGGAGAGAGAATATTCAGTCGGTGATGAGGCTCAGCCACAGATTTACGAGCGGCAGCCTCCGCGAGCACTACTTCGTTTCATCTTGTTTACTCTCTTTTCTTGCTCCTTTATATATCTCCCCTCGCCGCTCCTGTATCCCTACCGCCATTCCCTCCGCCTCAGGGCGCAGCCCTTCATCCCTGTGCACCCCTCGTCGTCCCGAGCAGCGCGCCGTAGGCGGTTGCGCGCTGCCCTTACCCCGTTTCTGCACGGCGATGACTGCCGCGCCGAACCTACCTACGGTCGCTTTTTACCCATTCACCCAGTACACCAGTCCCGACCCGGATGATAGGCCGTTCACGCGAAAACTGCCACGCGACCGACGCTTTCCGCGAGAGACAATGACCCGCATTCGCGCGCCGCATGCGCTCGCTGCGACTCGGATGTACGCCGCCGAACTGGCGTATCTCGCGCTGCACAACGTCAGGGTAATTGCGCTTATTCTTAGGAGACGCGCGACGCGCAATGGAAATATAGCATTCGATTGTTATGTGCGCGTGTCTGTTAAATTAATATGCGGTATATTGTTAACATATGTATCGTATACTTTATACGATACAGATGTAAAAACAGATGTTGAATATTATAAAACAGATATAAAACAGATGTTGAATATTATCTTTAATAAAGGCACAAAATTTGTAGTTAATTAAAATCCGGAGTAAGAATGCATGCGTATAATGTATGCTTCATATGCGCGATAAATCAAGTCAATCCGTGTTTTTTTTTCCTGGATAAAGAGAGAAACTTACTTTTTTCGGTAACACGTGTTTCGGGAATGCAAATCGTCGTCGCGTGTTGAAATTTCGTGACATTTACATAATTTTCTAAAAGTCAAGGATAAAAAAGAATAACTTGGAAATGTGACATTTTTCCATCGACTTCTGAGCCGCTCGGGATAAATAAAAATCGACACTAGGCCCAGTCTCGCAGACCTGCGTGTGAGTTTTCTCATGATCTAGTTCTGATTGCCGACAGAGCGAACGGGTGCGGAGAGAGAAAGAGAGGAGCGTGTCGACAAAAAATAATTTATCAGAGAGCGAAGAGTCGAGTGGTTCACACTTTCGTCACAGATCTTGCCAAGATGAAATAACGAATGAAGGAGAGCCACGAGAGAAAGAAAGAGAGAGAGAGAGAGAGAGAGGAAATAAAAAAACAGGAATGAAGAGGATGGAGTCAAATAGTTACGGTCCCTTAGTTATACGCGGGTCAAGAAGAGGGAAAGAAAGAGAGAGAGAGAGAGAGAGAGAGAGAGAGAGAGAGAGAGAGAGAGAG
>NW_022639451.1:4059871-4147936 GCF_010583005.1 Odontomachus brunneus
AGAGAGAGAGAGAGAGAGAGAGAGAGAGAGAGAGAGAGAGAGAGAGAGACATCGGGAACAAGCAAAGAGGGCGAGAGGGTCAGAGCGAGAGAGAAGGAGAGGAAAGGCGGGAGGAGAAGCTGACGAACCGGGGCCCGAGGAACCGAGAAAAAAGAAAGGAGAACCGATATGGAGGCACTTTAATCGCCTTTCCAGCGATCACGTGATCGCCTGGCTATAGGTAATTGCAAGTAAATTCGAATTGTCACGCATTATCACGGTAGCCCCGAGATATCTGGACACGGTTCCGCCGCGGTTCTCAATCTGGCCCATCCCCCTCCCCCTTTTCCCCTTAAAACGCTATATAAGATTCTGCCGAATAAATCGGGCTTGCTTCAGCGCGTCTTTGACATGTCCGACGTGTTTGAGACGAGAGAAGCGATTGGAAAATCTTTCTGTCGTTTCACTGGTGAAGTCGTAGTTCTCGCGAGCGCAACCTCGTCACCTCGACGATGCTTGGCACATGGCGCGTTATGGTTCTGCCAATTGTGACACGCGATACGCGTAAGATCGCTGTCACTCTCGTGATTTTTCGCCAAGCGCGAGTGACTTGCAGCCGTCAAACCGAGAACGATCTCGACGCTGCAAGAGAGACAAGAGCGCGCATGAGTTTTCGTGAGCGCCATGAGTACCTTTCTCAAAGAGAGAGCCGGAAAGGGTTGAACCCTCGGGACTCCCGTCATGATAAGCCCCGAAAGCGCGACTCTGCGACCTTGGGTCGGACGCGAGTGTCCCGAATCAAATCCCGAATCTATCGCGCCTCTTAATCCCCGCTCATTCAGGGAAGAAAGAACGTGTCTGTCAGGGCGCGTCGACGGACGTGCGGACGACGTACCGATGGACGGACCAACGGACGAACGGATGGACGGTTACATAACTCCGACAGTAGAGACGAAGGGTCGCGGGTGGGGAGGTGGAGGGGTATTGTGCCTCGCGCGCGCAGTATATAAGGGACGACGCTCAGGACGACGGGGGAGGGTCTGGATTTGGAAATTTGGTACATAGACAGTAAATGGGGTATCATGTTCAGTCTAAGGCTTAAGGACTTTTGTTTGGCGTGGGAGGCTGCCGCGCGCTGGCCGATCTGTCTCTCCCTCTTCAGTCGCTCCTCGCTTCTCCCTCCCTCCCTCCCTCCCTCCTTCAAGCCCTCCCTGCGACCCTCTCGCTTCTTCTTGATCCGGCAGAACTGCCGGGCTGGCTCAACCTTGTCCCATTCATCCGCAGTTTTCGTTTTCATTTGAATTCGTTTGTGCGTCGCGCGATATTCCTCGCGCGAGTGTGCGAACGCTGCTCTCCTCATCGATACCGGCTGTCGGAAAAAATTAAAAAACGAAAAACGTAAAGAACCAAGCGTGTCGCCTCGCGAGGAATCGGCGAAATATTTGCAACGTATATTTGCGTATACACGTACGTTACGCGCTCTCTCCGACTCGCGCGAAAGCCGCGAGGAGCCGAGATTAATCGCGCTCGTCTGTGCATCAAGGCTCCGATAATCACGCGATTGCACGGCGATCTTATTTCTCAATTAATTCCTTATGAATCTCGTTACGCAACGGTGGCTTCCGAGGTATTACCGAGATGTATGTGCAATCCAATCGCGGAGTAGGAGGATTCGCGCGCTACGACGGCGACCTCACCGATGAATTTTCAGCGAGTCCAAAAGTCATAATGAAAGACTTTCTAGAGAAAAGTCCTGCGACATCGAGTGCGCAGCGGTATCCATTTCATCGTATTGCACGTCGTAATGAATAAGATGTCGGCGGTAGAGCTCTGATCCACGGTCTCCTCAATTAAACGCGATTGCCGGGCGCAGATATGGAGAGGATAACAGCGAGCGAGTGAGCGCGAGTGCGCGGCATAACACGACCGGTTACTTCATTACGCTCGCGACGAGCAACCTTGAGAAGACTCTCACGAATTTCGATCAGCGTTAGATCTAAGCCGATGTTTTTGAGACGGACGAGCCGGCGTTTCTTCGTCTTCTTCCGACTCCCCCTGCGTCGCCCACCTCCCTCTCCCTCATCCTCCTCATCCTCCTCGTTCTCCTCTTCCTCCCATCGTTTCTGGTTCATCCTACTAGGGCCGCGAAGGGGACGCTGCCCACAAAGAGGCATCAAAAAAATTGAGTGGAAAAAATGACGGGCCTCTCGCTACCGTGGTGCGTGATCAGGTGAGGCTCCTTTACCGATGTGCACGCACACCGCGCCACTCTCTTTCTCTCTTTCTCCCACCTCCCCTCTCCCTCTATGTCTTTCTCTCTCTTTCAATAATGCCCGTGCGCGAGCGCGTTCGTACACCTTCTCTCGATCTCGTGCGTGTGCCTTAAAGTGAGAGACAGAGTAAGAGAGAGAGAGAGAGAGAGAGAGAGAGAGAGAGAGAGAGAGAGAGAGAGAGGGGGGAGAGAGAGAAGGAAAGACAGAGCTCGCGGCTACCGCTGCGAGAACGAAGAATGGACCTTGTTCGGCTCTCTATGCGCACCTTGCGAAATCGTCTCTCGGACGTGAGTGACACTATGACGCCCGTAAACATTGCTTCGCACAGGAAGCTCCCGAAGGATATTCCCGCCGGATATTCCCTATAGGAAGTACACATTCCCGGATTATTGCAAGAAAATGGAGATCTTGTAACAAATTATATGAATCTCAAACCGCGATGAAAAACTCTCTCATGATCATCTCTATAGGAAACAGATTTATCGTGTCCGAGAGTGTTGAAAGGTGAACAGAGACGTAACTGTCGAATTGTCCCTCGGGAACCAATATTAAAACTTTTATTCGCGCGTGGATGCTCCCGAATCGCAAATTCCGTCATCTGTCTCTCTCTCTCTCTCTCTCTCTCTCTCTCTCTCTTCTTGCCTTTCTGTCTCGCAAATGGGAGTTTCGTCGAGTGCAACGAGCGCAGCGCAAACGGCGTGGTTCCGAGATCGTTGGATTGGTTCCTAGATCCACCGTCAATATTATTCCGCGAATAATTTCCGCGGCGCGGTTAACTAGATCCGTGTTGCGGTTTTCCGGCGTTCAAAGGTGGGGACGGGGGATGAGAGGACGGAGCGTCACGAAGCGCGGCCTCAGATATCGATCGACCCAAGTGGACGATGATGATGCCCGGTAGGAATCGAAGAGTACCAGGCAAATTGGAGGAAATACCGTGGACGAGGAGAGAGGAACTAGATGAAGAGAACCGGTGCATACAAGTTGCGTGAACGCGACGAATGCAGGCAGCGACGAAGAGAATGAACGGGGAGAATGAGGAGGAGGAGAAAGAGGAGATGCAGAAGGAGGAGAAGGAGGTGGTGGTGGTGATGTGGTGATGGCGAAGACTCAGAAAGAGGAGGAGAAGAGGAAGGGGGGAAGATCGAGAAGGAGAAGGAAGATCGAGGAAGATCACGAGGACGGGTGTATCAGAGGGAAGGTGGGAAACGCGAGAGGGGACCAAGAACTACGCCGAGGCGCTCGAACCGCTGAGGTGAAACGAAATGTTAATGGAAGGAAGAGCGGTGGGCATCGATGGATGAAGAAGCAGAAAGACATTGACGATGGAAGATGAAGCACAACGAAACAACGTCGCCGTAAGCGCGAGTCGCGCCGCGCCGCACCGCCGCCGCGAAGAGGTGTAACGTGTGAAAGGAAAAAGGAGAGATGCGACGACGACGAAACCACTAATTTCGCCAGCATATGATGACTGTGAGAGATCACACTGACGGGAAGTCGATAAGCGAGATATATCTGGAGAGGCTAATTGACAAAGCAAACGAGAAAACGGGCCGACACGGCGCGACCCGATGATGGGGACGGCGAGGTGAATATTACGCAACGCCGAAGGACACGGGATTAAGGAGGTGACGAAAGAGAAATGGCTGAGATACGCGGGGTAATCCAATTCGGCGTGAGGGAACGACGGTGCACGGTGACGGCGTGAGGAAAGACTGCGCGAGCCGCGGCTTTAATGAAAGAAAGGAGGGAGACCGAGAAACACAATGATAAAGGAAGAGGTACGGGACATTAGCGCGACCGGAGGCAGAGGGTTACCCAGAAGAAGGACGTCGCGGCGAGTCGACGTCAGGCGAACAAGGACGAAGCGCGCGACCGAGACTGCGAGGAGGAGTAGGAGAGCAGTAGGAGAGAAGAGGGAAGAGAGGAGCGCGAAGTAAAGGGTTACGTAGAAAGGAGAAAGGAACGAGGAAGGGGGCGAGGTGAGAGGGGGAGGGGACGAGGTGAAGCAGGAGGATTGAGGCAGGATGCTGTGCCGTCACGGTACACTAGCCTCCGGACTTGAATCTCGAGCCCTCCGGCCACGGAGGTGCATAGCTTCATTCAGGAGGCGGTCACCTTTTTCGTTTTCCTTCTCTCCCCCGTTCTCCCTCCCCGCCTTCTCTCCTCTACCCCCTTCGTTCTCCGTCTTATTCCTCCGTGCGGCAGTACGCCGCGAGATCGTGTATTCCCCCGATGGTGGAATGTTCGATAAGCAGGAATGGTAGCGGCGGCGGTCAGGACGTAAAGTCGTAGAGCGACAACGAGGTGGACGCGTTGAATTAAAGGACGAGATCGCTGAAGCGCGACAGGTGCGCTCGGTAATCGCGCAACACCGCGCGCGCCGCGCGCTCGCTCATTCATTCACTCACTCTGTGAGTCTGGTGATTTCGAAGTCCGAGTCTCCAGTCGAGACGAGTTTCCAGCCGATTCCCGAGCCGCGTGTGTCTTTACGTAATAAGAGCGACGCGATGGGAAAAGATGGAGGATCTCAAAAGTCTATATTAATGGACATCGTTACTAGAAACTTGTTTCACGTGAGATACTCAAATCTAAATTTAGAGTCGGATCTGAAATTTTCAATTGAATCATATGCGTGATATTACATTTGTAATCGTGATTTAGCTGAAACATTCTCATCCAAGCCTGCATTCAAATCCGAGCGTCTCACTTGAGACGGACTTCAAACAATAACTATTAATACGCCTTAGTTATGATAATGCGGAACGTTGCAGTTAGAGAGAAAAAGAGAAAGAGAGAGAGAGAGAGAGAGATATGGCGTTCATAAAAGTCTACTGACTGTTATTTCCATTGGAGTCGAGCAAAGAAGTTGATACAGCCACGTGTGAATCCGATGGATGGATCTCACAGCGTGATGCTCCTAATGATTAATTACAGCACTCGACGCCATGTATGAAAAATAACGCGAGAGGCATGTCGCGCGCATTATCCGCGAATCCTTCCAAAATTCACGCTTCGAGAAGCTCGTCGTTTCGTCTCCGCTGAGGATCTTGAAATCTCAGGGAGAGAGACATGAGCAAGTCTCGTCGGTTCCTAAGGAGAGGAATGTCGAAAGTTCGGTCCGGTCAGAAGACCGACGAGGCCCGACATCGCGGAGCGACAACGAACTCGATTAATCGTAGAAGACATTAGTGAAACGAGCGTGACAGCACCGTTGCACGAGATGAAGCATAATTCTACTTCCTGCCTTATGGGGGGGCGTGGTGATTGCGGCAATTTATGAATTCTTGAATTCTTCTTAACCCCCTCCCACCCTAAATCGAATTTACACCCTCCCCCGCTTGCCTCTCGCCCGACTTCCTGCGTCATTTCTCACGAATGAGTCGCGGCAGCGTTCCCGCATCGTCGCTATTAGCCGAGTAAAAATTCGCTGCCAACGCCTCATCACGCATTGCGCGAACAGTCACACGTATTATGGTTATCTCATTACGCGCGCCTGCAGAAATACAATCGTTCAAGAGACCCCACCTCTTGCGCCGCATGCGGACAAATCGATTCACGATTATAATCACGTATGCAGATATGGCGATTCTGCAGTCGTAAGTTTCGTCATTTTCGTTCCACTCGGTTGAACGGCGGAGCGCATATAATTGAAATTACGATCACGAGGATGTGTGTATTGCGTGGATCTCGTTGTTGCATTCGCGTATAACCGAGTCGAAATTTTGGCTCCACTTTCAACCTCAGTGTTCCACTTAACGCCTACTTTGAGACTGAAGCCCGCATCAACCTTTTCATTTAACCTACTTTAGAGTCCACAAGTGGCACTTTGTGCGTTTTCTGCTATTTAGAGGCGCTAAGTAGAAACCTAGTTGTCTTAAATATACGCTGATCTTTGAGAATATACAGATGTTAGAAAGTCCGGGTCGAAAAAGTAGGGCTAAAATTTCGACTTGGGCAATCATCCGCGGTGAGCATTTGTCACTCGTGTTGCCGTCATTACGCAACGCCATCTCCAGAGAGTTTGCACTTATTGGCGAGTGTTTCGCAAGCGGGAACGTCTCGAGATGTTTCCGCGACCTGGATAATACGGGATCGGTCGCCTCTCCACGCCGTCCCTCGGGTTTCTTCCTTTTTCCTCGGCGCTTTTCTTCGCGCCCTTTTCTCTTACTCTCTTTTCGCGCGCGCGGCAACCTCATCCCCGCGAGAGGATATCCGATAAAGAGGAATCATTATAACGAGAAACTACTACTTTGTGACGTGCCGCGCGGAGCGCCGATTAATCGCGGGGAATCCGCCCGGTACCGTTGCACGAAATCAGTGTAATTTGTGAATTTTTTTACCGGCCGCAAATGTGTAATTTGATTCGGTTTAATCTCCGTCTGGCCGCGGCGCGGCATACACCGACGCGACGTTGACTTGAGACCGAGTATTTATTACTGCGCGCAGGGCGCGAGACGCGGGAATATAAACGCAACAATCTTTAGATCCGATCATTTTTTTGCGGCGCGTCGCAAATGAGAATCGGTTTTTGCGTGGACGCGAATGAAGGTCGACAATTAAAGGAGATGTTACCTGGGATTATTCCGGGTATAAGGACGGGGGAGGCCGGGGCAAACTCGACCGGGACGTCCCGAGGTATTTATCAAAGCACCGTGCAATTAACAAAAATGCATTAGTGCGCGCAGGAGTGCGACAGTCGCGAAAACTCCGCGGGCGCGAGTGCGTTGTGAGAGCGCGGCTTTATAAATCGCGTTAGAGATTACTTCCGCGGCGGAAGTATAATACACCGCGTTGGCACTATTTAAAAAGTCCCCCGTGACATTTATTCGATTTTCGCGTGTCACCGCGCTAATGCGGCCGTTACGAAAAATAACACGCGGAAAAGTACCATTTTCCGTGTATATACGCGCGCTCTTGCTTCCGTTTCCCCGAGTTACCAAGTAACAAATGCCGCCGTGTTGCACTTCGATCACTGTACGAGCGTTTATAACGGGCGGTGTCGGATCATTTCGGCCGCGGCGATAAAATATTATAATTACCAGCCAATCATAATCGTCCCCGTGTGTTCCGCGATATTAGATCGAACAGTAACTACCGAGGTGACGAGTAAGCTGATCACGTCGCGTAACACACACGCACATACACGCGCACGCATGAGTTATCGTTGTAGTAGCCTACCGGGTGAGATAAGGCCGTCGGGCGATTAAAGAGCCCGATCGGTCATTAGCGGGAAAAACGACGTCTAACGAAGCGCGGTCGCGAGCTTCAGCTCCGTTCGTTTACTAATTTCATGCGCTACGCGCTAATGAGCGAGGCGTCGCAGCGCGCCGATCATCGGGCCGCGTCTTCTTAACGATTATCTCTCATCCACGTCCTTCCGCTAGGCTTCCTGTCATTCGTGCGTTTCTCACCGCGCCCCGCGCGCCCGTGGGAACGCCGCGCGGGAATAAATCGAAGAGTAATTGGAAGAAAACGAGGAAATCTTCATTGAGACGTGATCCGCGACTGACAGCCGGAGATTGCGGAATTCTGCGATCGCGCGCGCGCGCGCGCGCGACATCCCGCCGATCAGCGACAAATTAGACTCCCCCCCATTCCCTCTTCGCGTCACATTGTATCTACAGCGACAGATATGTGCGCAATATAACTAGTTTTAATCGTCGCTTTTCGCGCGTTTTGCTCTAGCCTCTTCCGCGGCGGGTAAGACGAGCGCGACTCGTTCCGCCGTACGATAATTTGCTCTATTCTGTAACCATTCAGCGAGTATCGTAAAATTTTTACGATTCTCCTTACGAAATGTCGTGCGTCGCGTCCTTCGAACTGTCTCTTCTCTCTCTCTCTCTTTCTCTCTCTCTTTTTTTCTTCTTTTTTGCGCTTCTTTCCCCTCTATTTCTGTCCGTCATATCTTCTCTCCTTCTAGTCTTACACGCGTCCTTCTTTCGCGATGCGCCGCGATAATTATTGCGGTAAGCGCAGAAAGTTGTAAACTTTTAACGATTGACTCCAAACGGCTCGTAAATACGCGTGTTAGCGAATTTGCAGAATTAGAGTCCGCCGAGAATCCATCGGTAAGTAACGAAAACGCGGATGGGACTTTACGAAACGACGCACAGTAAAGTCAAATGAAATTTCATGTCTCAAAACATATTACAGCCACGAAATTTGAGCCAATTTCGATGCTTTTTTTGTTTCTTTTTTAACGAAAAATAATGAAATTTAGAACAATTGTGTCGAGCCAGATTCTCATCTTTTGCTTCCCTTCACAATCAGACATAAAGAAGTTAAATTTAGAATTTTTTTTAATCAAATGACACAAAAGTTCAAAGCTTGTTACTCCAAGGACAATAATTAATAAAAAAATACAATAATAATATAACACAATAACAATAATATAACACAATAATAATATAAATTTTATTTAAAATAAAATTTAGTCTCTCTCTCTCTCTCTCTCTCTCTCTCTCTCTCTTTCTCTCTCTCGTACCTAACTTACTAGTTCTGATTTACTAAAATTAGGTACTATTTCAATCAATCTTGTTTGTTAAGTTAAAGTAAAATTTAATGAGTTTGTATGACTTTTTTGAAGTCAGGATTTGAGTATTTAATTTCAATATCAGTATCTGTGCCTGATATTAAATCAGATAAGATATAAAATGAGTTATTTGGTGTTTGGTTGAAAAAATATTTCTTAATTCAACTTCTTTATGTTTGATTTAGAAGAAGGGAAACAAAAATCCCACTCGACAAAGTTGTTTCAAATTTCATTAGCTGTAGCCTTTTTTGAAACATGAAATTTCATTTAACCCCGCTGTGCGACGAGGGCGAGAAATTTTCTAGAGGTCGGCCCTTACATACATACATACACATGCACACACACATGACACACACACACACACACACTGTTTTCATAAGTCCACCGCGCGTACCAAAAACTCAGCCGCATAAGGATACTCGCAATCTTTGATGCAAGTTTTAAGAGCTCCCTCGAAGCTCTCGAACGAACATTAATGATGGAACGATGTGTACCGTGCTTGAAAATATAAGCATCTTTGCGCCGGAGAAATCCTGATCAATTATGAAAGTTAAGGAAATTTTGTGAACTTCGCAAATAATATCAATTTGTGACAGTCTTTGACCGCCCCGGGGAATCCTCTCAGCCGCGTCAGTTCTAAGACACTCTCTTTACAGATTTGTCTTAAGAGAAGAATATTCCATTGTGATTGTGTATTTTTACAAGGCCCGAGTCTTCTCCCGTCGATCCCGAGTCGAAATTTCGCTTTTACACTAATTCTGCAAATACCAAGTTGAAGAATCAGTGAAGAATCTCGACATAAAACACTATACAAGCTATTTATTTATCTAACGCGGCAAATGGTTATTTATTGCTATTTTCTCTCCATGTTTTTAAAAAGGGTTTTTAAAAAACGTGAGTTTTTATCACAGATTTATATCGAAATTACTCAACATTAGATTATCTCAATATTCCGTCCGCACTTAATCTCTATTCTTATAATTTCAATCGGCACAATGCAATAATTATGTAACTTATTCAGCTGCAGATAGAACATGTAAGAGATAAACGGATATTACATAATTTAATGTAGAAAAAAGAGTAAATAAGTAAAAAAGAAACAACACATTTCTACTTTCACAATCTCTTTTTTTTCTTTCGACGTCGAAAGTCTCCGTGGAACCCGAAACTCTTAAAAGAGCTAATAAGGAGGAAACTGTCAAGGCAAAGATAACAGTTACGTGTCCAATAATACCGTATGTTTACCAATAAAGATATAATTTGAATTTCGTATAATAACAAAGCTAAACAGAAATAAAAAAAGCACCTTGCAGATGTAAACAAGACCGTGCTCGCGACTCAAGAAGCATTATTAGACATAAAAATTAATAATTGTGAGTTTTATATTATATTCCAAGGCCGGTATTTATAGTTGTAAATTATTCAGGATCGAGACTATAATTAATCACAGATTCATGTTTGTCGGCCATTATTCGGCTTTTTCGATCGATATTTTTAGTTGTATGAAATAAGTATTACAAATTAATGAATAATCATAAGTTCAATAAAAAATGAAATTACGACTCTTATAGAAAAGTATCACTGACTGTGATAAATTGGCCAGTAATAAATAGTAATTTTATTAGTCGTACGAGTAATAAAATTATTGAACGATAGTAATTATCACTGGCCAAATTATCACTTATCAGTATTAAATTTCTATAAGGGGATTATGTATCAAATGACGACAAACTACGAACACCGGCCTAAATTTCTCTTTGTTCTCGGTGAGTTCGTCAAACGTCCGTTAAAGTCGGAAACTTTCGGCATGATAAAAAATTTGACACACCTGGAGATACATAGCGCTAACTGCATCCTGTTGTCCTGCTTCCTGCGACCTAACCTTCCGAGTCAGCTGAGCTCTTGGCTGCCACGTGGACGCTCGTTAACACTGGATATTGAGTAACACTGACACTCGCGTAAATTCGATCGGAGAAACGCGTGTTAATTAACGCGACGCGAATTCAATCAAATACTTTATTCCCGCCGATAGAATATTTCACTTGCACGACAGTAAATAACATGCTGATACACGTGCTTCGTTTATCACGACATGTGCGTCGCTCGTCGGCTCGAGATACGTAATGACTTCATCACGAGCGAGTACAGGACGCGCGAGATTTCCAAAACAATTGATATTCCCCTTCAGAAGAAACAAAATCATTCCCCAGTAGCGAGCCGTTGCCGCGCGCCAAACAATAACAAACACACTCGGCGGCCAAAAAATCAAAACAATCAATATTACTGAAACGAGACGTTTCAAACCTCTGAAGTGTCCGATATTTCATTTGATCAATTTGTTAAACTATCAGGATGATTGCACGCACGATACATATTAAAAGTGTCGCAACATTCGACGATCGTCGATAAACGCGCGATCATTAATTAACGCCGCGTTTCCCGCCGACACTTTCGTGCGATACATACATTGAGTGCCACGATGACAACCAGGAGCTGACTCTAGGAAGGACAGGACGCAGGATGTAGTGGCAGTCTGTCGCATGACATACGTGACGCTTGCAATCGCAATCCCATCGAAAGATTTATATCTAACTCTAAACTCTCGCACAAATCTGAGTGCTTCACTTGAGACAAGTTTCAAGTAGCGACTATTAATACCGGTCCATATCCTAACGAGATTCCTAACGGCAATAAGAAATAATAGTAACGAGATTATGGAAGATTCCCTCTGAGAGAAAAGGAAGGAATAATAATAAAAGATTGAAAGAGAGAGAGAAAAACTTGAGTCAGTTATTAATTAATGCATTGCTGATACGAATTAAGAATTATAAAAGATTAAATCCAAGTAGAGACTATCAAGTTAAAGCAAAAATAATAAAATTTTAAGATAATTAAACATCAAGTAATTTTTTAATTAATTCCTTTTTAAGGAATCAACACGAAACGGCGATAAGTAACCATTTCCGGCGTCAAAGGACAATAGCCTAAATAATGTTACACCTCGTAATTTCCCATTGATTCTTCGAGTTCGACAAATAACAAGATTAACGTGGAACCAAACTTTTGCGCGACTCGGGATAACTCAATATACACATCTACGCTAAAGTTATTAATAATTGATTGTACACTACACTCTTCTCGAATAGTATTAATCCAGTGGAATTTAGCGCTTACTTACGTCTCAAAATCGGACAGAGTAAAATACGATCGTAAATTGTAGTGGCAGCAAAAAATATCAATGCGTCACAAGAAGACAATACATTATTTTTTCATTATACTGTTAGCGTTACCAACTGAAAGTCGGTGACCGTGGGATAGTCGAGGGAGGTGAGGAAAGTCGCCAACATTTTTGAAACTCGATAAACGAGCTGACGAAAAAAATGACAGCTGGAGACGAAGGAACACAATAGAACGTCTGTCGAAATAAAAAAACATTTTTCCTCCTACGCATGAGAATCGCTGTTCCTGGATGGAAAAGCGCGCGAAAAGACTCATTGTAAAAAATCAACGTCGTTATTCAACAGCGCGCAACGAATGCTTCGAAGTATTACTCGTGAGCATTTAATCGTGAGTTCTCGTCGTAACTGTGAAAATCACGTATGTCACAACGAGTGTTGTCTTCGCTGTCTTTAAGGCGATGCTATATACCGACACATTTTCGTAGTTTTCTTCTTTCTTTCAATTAGATGCATCAAATTGAAAATGCTTTTACAAGGCGAAAGTACAAAGCTTAATAAATGGCTGATGCTAAATTGCATGAGGTTAACAAAAAAATTTTTAAAGTCGATAAATAAAAATTTTTTTGTTGATTTCATGTAATTGTTTAGCATCAGCCATTCATTAACGTTTGTGCTTTCAACCTGTAAAAGCATTTTCAATTTGATGCATCCAATTAGAAGAAAAGAGAAAACTACGAAAGTGCGTTATATCGATATTCAGCATCGCCTAAATCATAAGTAATCAGAAGTTGCGTCCAGATCTCACATTACCTTCGCCGACTGCATCTCGTGAGATTCTCGGATGCGAGGGAATCGATTCCAAATCGAAGATTCAAGAAAAAGAATGCATGGTGAGCGATGAGGAGAGAGGGAGGAAGGGAGAGAGAGAGAGAGAGAAAAGAAGTATAAAAGAGGCACGTTCCCGGCACGGTCCACCGCTCCTTAGCATTCTTTTACAGAATATATTCAGAACGGAGATTATTTTCAGCTGTAGGCGTTTGATGTAAAGGTGTGTTTAAGAAAAACATTCACCTTTTCTTTACCTGTGAAAACGTGACCATCGTGTTTACCTGAGAAAGGGTTGTTCGATGTGAATAATCTGTGTTTCACAAGACTGGCTACTGCTGAATAACTTCACGGTGACTCTTTCGAGAAGTGTCTCCCACATAAGGCGCTAACATGTAACTACCTAGTAAGTAGCGATATTTTTTTGCGTTTTCTCACTACGTGGACACGCAGTCACACAACATATCTAAGATGACGAGAACTGAAAGTAAAGACCGATTCTTCGTATGAAAGGACCTATTAAAGAGTTATTTTCTTCTATTCTTAAGAATAGGACAAACGGGAGAAAAGCATTGTCCCCGGGGAAAAGTGAAAAAAATTAAAACCGCTAAGGGACCATCGATTCCGTTAACTAAATCTCAAAGTCTCATTGGTCATTCAAAATGCCACTCCATCACGCAACTGAATAGCAAGACAATATAGATACATTACCACGGCTACTGTTACGCGCGCACCTTGCAAGGCCCAAAGTGAGCGAGCGAGAGAGAAAGAGAAAAAGAGAGAGAAAGAAAGACATGACGTCATATCGAGTCGTCCGTGCCCCATGATTTTTACAAATGCGTGTGGACATCTTAAATCTTTCTAGAATGGAATACCTTATGAGCATTTGTAATCACAATTGTTCGCGCGTTATGCTTTTACTTGGTCTGCAAATCTGTCGGATAATCGCCGTGACCATGACAGACGCTGTGTTCCTTTACATAATAATTAGCGGTAATATTGACTGCTCATATTTACTTACTTCAATTAATTTCAATACTTGTCCCTAGAGAGGATCGTTTCGTATGGTCCCGCTTTACCGGTTTCGCTTGTACAAATCTAACTCATGCTGATCTCATTACCCGAATTACTAATTGTTCGTGTTGTAACATACAATCGTATAATTTCTTCTCGAGATTGGTCAACACTTTCAAGCGTACAGCTCGATTATTAACGGTAGTTATTAACTTTCCTTTTACTTTTGCACATTTCTCACTTTTTCGCTTCACGGAGTATTTCCTCCGAGACCACGTGCGTCTTACATCTAGTTGTGACACATCGATTTTATCTAATCTTCCGCACAAGAAGGGATGTCTCCCCGTAAATAAATAAATAAATAAATTGTGACGTTTATATTTCACGAGACACACGTAACGACGACGATGACCACATGAGAAAGTGTCGTTTCCTGCCCACGCGGCAAACCTGTTATTAATTACGTTATTAATCGCGTTATTAATCGCGCACGTCGACGGTGAGCACGCGTGGCATAAGTTAACGTCCCTCCTCGCGCGAATCGGTCGGCGGATCGCGACGGTGACACACGCTTTGCCGAGGAATTGCGAAACGCAAAAGACAGGTCCGGTAAGAGGACGGTGGCCGCGTCCGCGGCTCATGCATATTAACGCGCAAAATCGATGAATTATTCGGACTCACCTGAGGACACATCTTGCATTGGTACTTCCTCGGTGGATGCGAGTGAGGCCCACCGAGATGTGGATTTAGATGCGACGGATGCGAAGGCTTAACGGTGAGAGGCTGCGGCACCACCAACAGACTTGCAGGTGGACTTCCGCTGCTGGAGCCACCGGCGCCCCGATACTGCTCATCACCTGCAATCATTCATGATTCGGGCTCGTGACTGGAATCGGATCAGCTCGAGCTACGACGGCTGCTATCGAGGGCAGTTTAGCGCGGCCTCGACGCGCGAAGCAGCCCGGAGCAGGCAGGTTGCACGCTCCTAAGCGGCCCGCGAGATTAATGGTTTAATTAGTCGAGATTATTTCCATCGTCTCTCTCGTAACCTACTTGGTTCGATCAAACAGTAGAGCGGCGGCGACGGCGACGGAAATGCCGGTCTGGAAAGTGACACGGTAAACCGCGCTATTCATCGGTATTTTCCAGGTGCTTCTAATTGACCGCTAATGATAGACTGAGCGTTACGGATTGTGCGGATTGCCAGCAACACCGATACACTTCTCGCGAACGAGATCCACGCCGGCAGAATTTTCCGTCACGTAATTTGCTGCGGGATCAGAGACGCGGAAGACCTTGCCCGACATTGTCCGTCATCAATTGTTCCCCGCGTTCGTGTTAGAATATACGTTCCAATTACAGGTTTCCCCTTTGCGCAGAGCTCGATTTTCGCGCTGCGCAAAACTTGTACATAACAGGCACGCGTAAGCCACGCACGCACGTGCGCGTCTGCAAACTGATTAACATCGCGTTCAATAAATATTCCTAGAGCTGTGCCTGCGCGAAAAATCATGCCGGGGATAATATATGCAAAATCACGCAGGATATACTGGATTCACTTTTAAGCCGCGTGATGTGCTGGAGAATTAATAAAGAGACTCCCAGAGTTTTTCTGCGATTTATCGGCGTGTACTGCAAAGTTCCATATCTTTCATTTACGGGCTCGTCGCGAATTTCGACGATAAATAAAGACCCGCGTGTACAAATGCGATCGCGTATACGGAACGTGCGGCCGCAGATTCATATGCAACGCGTGCGCGCACTCCGAGAGTGCACGCGCGCGCGCGTGTGTATGTGTGTGTGCTCGCGCGCGATTAATACCGAGAAAGAAGCACACGGACGCGCGAGCGGTCGACCGATTGACGCAACACGTCGGCGTGCAAGGGGCAAGGATCCTGCAGGTTGCAAGGACGAGTGATCCTGCATTACCAGTGCCTGTCATTAAGCCGAGAGAGTTCGCAATATCGATCGACGCGCGCGCGCGCGCGCACACGTATGCGAATGTGCGCGCACGACCGGCAGGCCGAGTTAGCTATATCATCGCCTATACACCCGTTCGCGGTGTATCTCGCTACTACTTTGCGCTCTTACGCGCCTCATCGACGCTTAAACGCTTCACGCTCCTTATGCATGCGGCCTGCAAAAGTACACCGTCACGGCTTTCGACGCGAATATTCGTCACTGCTACTCCTCGACGTCTCGTCATCGCGAGTCTCTCTCATTCTTTCTCTCTGCCTCTTTTTCTCCTTCTCTTCTTGTCATAATAGTTATCACTACACGGAGAGAATTTTACAGTAAAAATTGTCGCAATTTTTTACCGAGGAACAGATTGACATTCTACAGCAATTCACTATCCTTTCGCTTCGCAGGCGCTACACTCCTGTGAGGGAAAAAATATCTAAGAAATAAGAAATATCCACTCGGTTGGTATTTCTTTATGTATAACAACGTATTTATTTATGTTAATAAAAAATGTTTCTCAAATAAAGAAATGTATTTTCTTAAAACCTCAGCTTTTTATGAAAACAACTGGTTTTCATTTAATTTAATATTCCATTTAAATAGAAGAATATAGATTTAAACGAATACGCTGTTAGTACTCACCAAATAAATATTTTTTATTTCTTAGATATTTTTCTCTCAGTATCTTGAAAACTGAAATATTATTAAGAAAATTTACTGCTTCTAGTGAAATTTACTATATTTTTGCGCAAGAGATAGACTTACTGACAGTTTATTTCTCTCTACACTATTAGAAATATAATAAAATTGAAAAAAATCTGTATGAAAAGAAAACACTATAATATTCTTTCCTCTATCTTCTCTCTTATTTTGTATCGTTATGTATTACTTTCTCTTCATAATTCTTTTTGCTACTGTTTTTGTAAAACGCAACCACAATTTACCTTTTATTTACCGGGCACTTATAATTATTTTTTTTTTTGTTTATTTTGCTTTCTCTTGTACTTCTTGACACCTTATTATGACACTTTATATTCTGTCTACCAGCACCATGGTTGTATTCTTATCGTTGTATGCCCCAAGGGATTTTTTATTTCAGGGTCGAGTAAACCTATCTATTTCGCAACGCGGGCGATTAATATTTCAAACGATCGAGAGACTCGGCCGAAAACGAGATCGAACCTTGGCGAGGAGGGCCAGTGGTCACGGCTGATGGTATTTCGACACTTTCCAAGAGGCTCCCTGAGATCGTGTCTGACGCGATGGGACTATTAGCGGAGTGAAGTATCGTCGAGGGATTACCGGGGATTTTACTCGGGACCGGGGCTCTTATTAGAACATGACTTTTCGTCGCAGTTTCCGCCACGGTTTGTTTCAACGTTTAATCTTGAATTATAAGGCCGGTATCGATCGTCGTTCGAGTCTGTTCGTTTGGTTTCTTCCTTTTTTCTTCCTATGCGCGGGCATCCTTCCTGCCGGATCCGGCTTTAACGCTTAAGAAAGCCCGCGCTGCGGCGGTAAAAAACGGGCCGGAAGCGTTAACGGCATTAAACCGAGGAAGTTGTAATAAATTACGTACTTGATCTGTTTCCTGCCGATAATAGAAAAGTTATCGACCTTGAGCAACGAGTTAACGCTTGAAAAGCGCTGCCTCTCTCTCTTTCTCTCTCACCTCCCCCCCCCCCTTCTCTCTCTCTCTCTCTCTCTCTCTCTCGGCAGTCGACGGTATCGTCCTTTTACGACACGCTTTTAAACGGGAGAACGAGGGCAGCTCCGAATTACGGGTTCTCCCGGCTTTTGATTTGTACAGCGCGATGAAATACGGCCTTTTCGTTTCGTTTTTACGAAGCGCCGCGAAAAAGAACGAGTAACGATTCGCAACCGACCATTAATGACTTCATAATTTATTAATAGCTTCTTTACTGCTCTTCACGCGCGCGCTCACTCACCCGCTCGCGAGCGCCCCGCGATTACTGCCTAGCCGCGCTTCTTCGCTCGTTAAGTTCAGTTCAGAGGCGAGGACCCTTCTCTTACAAGGACGGGGCATCCTGCGACTTTTACGACAATGCGAGAGCGTGTTCGCCTGGTAGGCATACGTAGAAAACGCGTGTCTCCAAACAGAAGCGCGCTCGTGCGCGCGCCGGGAGCAGCCTACGCATGTGGATTTTAATTCGAATCGATGTCGGATGCGTGCGTGAGCGCGCTTAAAAAATACCCATCAAAGTCTACGCGTATCGAATGTTGCATGTGAATTGCCACTTCTGCATGCAAGCGCGAGAAGCGATTACCGTTAATGTTTAGTGTACCCAAAAAAATATAATCTTATTCTCGGCGATGTTCTCTGAATCTTAGAGGATTTAATTTTTCTATGGAGCCTCTCTAGAGAGAATTTTTCTATAACCAAAAGGGAAATATGCTAAGCACAATATTTTTTAAAGTTAGAGGAACTTTACAGTACAAATCTTGTTTTTAATGAAAATTTCTTCTGTATTGAAGGAAAAAATATCTAAGAAGTAAAAAATATTTACTTACAGAAGTAAAAATATTTACTTATTAATAACATGTTTTTACTTACATTAATATAAAATATTTTTTTAAATAAAAAATACACATTTTCCTAAAACCTGAAGATAATTTTATTTTTCCACGAAAAACAATTATTCTGTTTAAATAAAAAAATTTAGATTTAAATAAATATGTTATTAGAATATCCAAATAAATATTTAACCAAATAAATATTTTCTTTACTATTTCCCAAATATTTTTTTCTCTCAGTGCAATATTGCAAAGCAATAGTGCAGAGAATATTCTTTGCTTTAAGTAAACATGTTTCTCTTGATTCGAAAGAAAAAGAATAAACGTAATATCTAATAGATTTCTGATTAGTCCATTAGAAAAGAGATATTCTCCTGGCAAAAATATGCTCTCGTTTAGAATGTGGAATTACAGAAAATAGCATCTTTTACAATTAAAGTTCTTTTTCAGAAGTAATTGGCACTCAGAAAGTTTTCGACACTCTTGAACGAATTTGATCAGATGTTATAATATGTATAAAGATTTTTTAAATTATGTATTAATTATTTCTTATTATTTATATTTATTTTCATAATTGTCATATACACCTTAACATTTTATGAAATCCGCGCAAGAATGTCAATTACTGGACATTTTCTCCTAATCGTCGTTTGCTCTTAACTTGTCCAATTAAATCATACGCGACGCGTGATAGTTTAGACAATTCATCTCTGGACTATAACATCCGACGTTGATTACGATCAACGACGATGTCGAAATCACGATTATGGACATCGATTTGATGTCTGTCCGCGATTTTCGGACCAATTTAATGTGGACGTTTAATTCGCGCCATCAGAAAGGCATTGATCCTATGTAATTAATATATAATGACGAATTCATTTCAATGCATTATATATTTAATATGATACTATATTCAAAAACACATTCACGCGCGCGCGCGCGCACACACACACACACACACACACACACCATTATAAGCAGGTTTTTATGATTCTTATAACTATTGGAGGAAAAATGAGATGATATACTTCGCGGATTCAAATCGCAGTGATTTAATGAATCAACGTCTACTCGCGGAATCCAAGATTGACCGTTAAATGATAACGTCGCAACATTGCGAGAATTGCGCAAGTAATAATAACAGTCAGCACAGCGCCAAAGTTCAAGGCGCGGACGGCACTTACGTGGTTTTCAATAGCAACCGCTCGAGAAACGCCCGATTACATAACGCCGAAAAACACGAAAAACTTACTTCACATTAACGGATTATCATCATTCGACGCTTCCGGGGTCGAAATTTGGATTATTCTCTCTTTCGACTCCGATATTCAATTTAACATCAATTCTGAAACTTAACTTCTCGGAATCATCCTCCTTTGATTCTATTTAACTTATAGCTTTGTAAAAGGTCGTCTTTAGAACCTACAAGTGACACTTTGTGTGTTTTCGACCATTTCAAAGCGCTATGTGAGACTTCTGTTACTACGTGTATCATCGAAATTTAGACCTTTTCAACCTCAATAGTCCATTTAACGTTTACATTGATACTCTTGGGTCTATATCAACCTCTTCTGGTTCTATTTAACCTACAATTTTGTCGAGAGGTCTTCTTTAGAACCTGCAAGTGGCATTTTGTGTGGTTTCAAGCATTTAAAGGCGTTAGGTAGGACTTCTGTTTCCATGTATATGAAACATACACTGATCCTTCCGAATATACAGATGTTAGAAAGTGCAGGTCGGAAGTAGGGCTAAAATTTTGACTCAGGTTAGCTGTCCCGTCGTGAATCTATCCCGCACTGAGAGAAATTATCCGATAAAAAATTAACAAACGGATATTTCCGATCAAAATACTGATGAATTTTTGTATCCGATGAGAAATATCGATTCATAATTTTTTGATCGATTTATCTAATAAAATGCCATTATGATCGAAAGTATCCGATTAAATTGAATCGGATATTCTGATTGGATATAAAAATTGAGCGGAACTTGATTGGAAATATCCGTTTGTTAATTTTTTATCGAATAATTTCTCTCAGTGCGTCTGACATTATTCAAGTGCCTTTTTCGTCTAATTGCCCGGTACGTCGCCGCTAAACGTTGTGCAATCGCCAGGCGAGATAACTCAAAGTACTTGCACGGGTCTAACCCTTAATTAGACACGCGAAACAGGTGATAAATATGACATTTCCGAAACGAGCTCTGCCCGCGGACGCGTTATTCACGTTATTATTACGGATTTATTTCTTTCACATTATTGCGTTCCGCGCACGTCGACCTGGAGACACGTGGCCGTTCGAGTGAGCGCGCGCTGCGCTTGTACCAAAAATTCCCTCTTTCTCTCTCTCTCTCTCTCTCTCTCTCTCTTTCTCTCTTTCCTCTAATAACGGTCGCATGTGTCACACGTGAGCTTCTCTCTGCCTCTTTCTGCCTCCTCCGTATATCCTGCCGATGCGGAAGCTACGCGTCGATTTCATCGACGAATGCAAATTTAATTACGCGTTATTTTAATTTTAAACGATAGACGTCTCTCCGCGCGTGAGAGTCGCGGATTGATTACGATTCCACGTATTTCCTGACTAGGAACGATCTTCCTTCGCGTTAAAATTCGACATTTCGAGACACGCACGCGTGACACAAATCGACAGAGGCCTTACACGTGGATACAACGATCTCTCGTGGGGTCTTGCGGGTTATCCGGGGATCGTCTCGGATTTATCGCGAGACGTCGCCTCCAGCCATGGATTTCTGCAAATCACGTCCCGCTGCGCGCTCGCGGTATCGCGCGTAATGTTCGTTTCGCCTAATCGGCCGATCTCGGGGAACGCGGGATTACGCACGTACCTACGGTAGTACGTATGTACGTGCGTGCGTGCGTGCGTACGCACATGTGCACGCAGCACATACGCGAGGCACGCCGAGCGTGCATGCACGTAACAGTTTCCCCTCGCGGCATAACTAATTGATCTTTCCAGCGCGCTTGAACCCGATAATTATCATTTACATACGTGATCTCGTGCGCGAGAGTCACGATACTCTTCGGCTGAAACGACGGACGAAGAGGCCACCACCGGATCGACCGTCTCTCCTTCGATCGCCACTTGAGCTGGCGGCGCGCACACGCGGCGCGCATCGACGACCGGGTGAAACGTGAAAAACTACTCGTGGCGTAGGCCTCAGGTGCGGCGGAATAAAATGCGCTGCCTGTTTGCAGAAGCGAACTGAACCGAGCGGATATGAAAATAAGGATAAGAGGGAAAAATGTTAATGGCGAACTAGACGTAGACGAAGGCTGGTGAGTTTACAGCGGCTTCGCGCGCTCGCGTTCGTGGAAATCTACCTCTCTTCGTAATCTACATAATCCACATGAGCCTTCATAACGTCGACGTCATCGCCGTCGACGACTTTGCCGAGACGATCTCGTACTGACCCTTTCGCGATCTTTTTTCAAGCCCCGCGCACGCTCTCGACACTTACTATTATTTCCTCATGCGCCATTATTGCCATTATTGCTTTATGCGGCATCGTGCAAGGCACTAAGAACGACGTGGATTTGAATCACTGTCGATGTCGACAGGGAAGAAGATTAAATCTTAAAATTATGCACTCTTCGACTACATGAGAATATTAATTCGGTTGAAATTTTTGTAATTCGCAAAGATATTTTGTAATTCGCCAAGAAAAGATATGATTTTATCCTTAACGGAATCCTCTTGTTTATGGCCAGCAGAGAATATTCTCCTGAAATTTCAAAAGGGGAAAATATTCTAAGCATAATTAATATTCCTCTTTATTAAAAAAGAAATACCTGACTCGAAAAGTTGATCCTACTTTCTTTTGACTTTAATATTTCATTTAACACCTACTTTGACACTCTGAAATCTTTGTCAACCTCTTTCAGTTCTATTTAACTTACTAGCTTTGCTCGAGGTTCTTTTCCTAACCTACAAGCGGCATTTTGTTCGTTTCCTGCTATTTAGAGATGCTAAATAGGATTTCAGTTTCTATTAAAAGTACATCGACCTTTCAGAATATACGGATGTTGAAAAGATCAGACCAAAGTAGGGCCAAGACTTCCGCTCGGATATCTTTTCGACAAAAGTTCTCGTTTGGAACATGATATTACAAGAAATAGGATTTTGCAATTAGAGTTATTTTTTTTGGAATGCTAGAATATTTTCCTTCGGATCTTTGAAAAATCCTCTTGAAGTCACGCGCAAAAGAACTCCGTTATGGAGGAGATTATGTGTTTCTTTTCCGAGTTCGTTCATCGCGATTACTCGTGGCGAGCAGTCATTGTATTGTTAGGATCACGACTGAGTTGAGAGAGTTGTCTGAGAAACGACAGAACTATCGTAACGATCCGATTTCCGTCGCGATCCTCCCGAATTCTGCAGCATCCGGAACGTTTCGAATCTCGACTCGGCGCGCTGAAAAGAGCGAGTGCGCGCACGCGGACGAAAATATTTTCCCGATAAAGCACCGGCCGCGCGGCAATAATGCATTTTCGCGGGACGCTCGCGTTGAATTACACACGAGCGTATTTTCGCGCGCGTGGTCCAGCTGGTGGCGAGACGCGGAGGCGAGAACATCTCCCGTTCCCATCCTCATGCATGCCACGGGCACGCGTGCGCAACTCGCGCATGTTCGTGACGAGCGCGTTAATGACGTATGACGCCACACACCTCCGGGCGGTATTTGCGGTGCGTAATTTTAATAGAATTATCGCGTCTCTTTCGGCTCTTACCGTCGCTGCCGGCAAAAACTCTCCGCTTCTCTTCCCGTGTGACCCATGTTTGACCGTTTTCGAATTAATTCGAGTAACGCGCGCCACGCCAGCCCGCACCGTCCCGTTTCACCAATCCGCCTTGTTATCTGTCTTTTTCGCGATTTCGTGCATAACGCTGGAGTCCCAACAAGTTCCCTCACACTTGGCGCGCGTTCAGTGATTGAGATCTGCTTGCACATACACACTGACAGGAAAATGTCACTCCATTGATAAGTAAAGCCTATTACTCGGTTTACTTTCTTCTCTTCAGGTAATGACTATTTTCTTATATTTTCTTTATAATAGTCTTGAAATATACTCGTCGGAAATTCCAGAAAAGCTCATTGTTATGTAGTCCAAAGAAGAATTTGTTCTCTTCGCAAGAATATTGTGAAACTTTGCCGGAGAAAAAATGATGGCTCGATCTTATGTAGTAGGCGAACTAAGTTTTTGTTTTAATTTAATATTCTTGATTGAAATGCTACTAGAGAATTCAGGACGCATCTTGAAGAAATCTCATGCCTGTGATGGGCTCATGATGAATTGGCGTACATATAAACTTATAAAATACTTGGAACAAGTAATATTTACTTTGACGCAGTTATTTTCTTGTGGTGCATACTTAATCTATGGTGGTATAAATGTAGCGCGAAAGTGTCAGCGAAATGCAGCACAAGATGAAATAATGCAATTAGAACATTTTCTTTGCATTGTCTTTCTGTCGTATCTTTTATGTTGCATATGTAAATTTCTTTGGAAAAAAGAGAAAAAAGGAGGGGGGAGAGAGAAAGGAATTTTGCGATTATGCACTGAATATAACGAGGAGTCGAAATTGCAGAAGTCGGCCGGCCGGTCCTCTTTCTACGCCCGGCTTGCGAGAAGTGCGGTTAATAATAATCGTGGGAACGCGGCAATTATATCCATTGTAACACATTTAATTGTTTACCAGCTGCGTCATAGCTCGTGTGACGCAGGAATCCAGCGAATCGGCGAGCGGACAGTCCAGTAAAAGCAAAAGTGGAGTAAAGATCTACGATGCGATAATATGATATACAAGATCGCCGCAGGAGTGAATGATTTATCGCTTACTTTGTCGCACACCAAGGTCTTTGAGACAAAGTTCGCTAATAAGCATGACGAAAAAGTAACGTGCGCGCGCGCGTGTTTGTGTATGTGTGTGCAATAAGAGAATATATATCGGCGTGTAATGTGCTCTTGTATTATCGAGCAGATTGCATCGCGTGTCGTAGGCGTTTACGTACACTCGGAATAATACGCCGAAATATTCCAAGAATGAAATTCCGCGAAATCCTCCCGTGAAATATTACAAGATAATGATATAATAATAATAATCATACGATCATATCTCGGAGAATATCCGAATGAGGGGTCGCGACGCTACCTCAGTCTCGGCGTTCTACTGAAAATGTAAAATTAGACGGGCGCGCGCCGTCACACGCGAGATCTTGCCGGAGACAAAATCGCGAAAATGCAAATTCCCGCACGTCAAATCCACGTGTTATTATCGCTCGTCTCGTTCGGCTCGGCGCGACGATCGTAAGTGCATCAACGTCGTGTCGCGGCCTGCACTTGTCTCCCAGTCCTTCATGAATATTCACTGCTCGCGCGCGATCGTCACGAATCGATCCTGACGTCATGCCTAGAGTCAGGTAGGATCAAGGATCCTGCCTCCGCTCTCTGCATCAATATTGTACCGAGTAGTCGGAGACGATGCATCACCTCGTCTCCTTCCCGTTCATTTCGCATCTTTTCTCCATTTTGGCTGTGCCATGACATTGCGATATTTCAAATTTCAGGGTCGCGCTCGTATCGGCCGGGTAGACTTCTACATGCACGCACACATATACACACATATCGGACCAGATTGGCCGCGCATACATAAATATATATCGCACACGTATATTGCTGCAGAGAAAAAGCATATTTGTATTTGGAAAATATCTGTATTTTTGATATGTTAATTTTCAAGTAAGATTACATAAACGGAGGTAAGTTACTTGCAGGAATATATGATTCAACGGAGAAAAATCTGCCTTCTTATTGTAAAAAAATAATGTTCATTAATAAAAAGCACAAGATATTAAACTGAGAATAAGATGTTTTCGGAAAGTTGGAAGAAAATGTCGTTATTACCAGAATAATCACATGGCACTTCTTATGAGATTATTAATTTGAGATCTTGCAAGACTGTTAATTTGAGTATGCGTTTTAATTTGAGTATATGAGTTTTAAGGAAATGCTCAAGCGAATGACGAACTCGAAAAATATCGATAATGTAGAGGCGATCTACTAATACGATCAGGTTATTCTTTCTCGCATTTCTTGTATATAGATTTCACATAAATGTGCGTTGCTTTGTTTTACTGTATTTACTGTAGTATTATATAAAAAACTGAATCATGTATATATATATCGATCTTTTTACATACTTTTCATAAATTTTCAAACTGTTTTCTCTAAATTAGGTTAAGTAAAAACACAGCAATGTTCTTTGAAGTATTTTTGACTAAAAGTATATTTTTTTTCTCGAGTGGAGCAAATTATTGGGAAAATATTTACGCTAATTTACAGCTCGAGATGTCAATCTTGAAACTTCTATCGTTTTCCCCACATATTAAGCAATGCTCCAATTCATTTTTGCACATACTTTCATTGTGTGAAAGCACTTGTAATTCTGTGCAATCAATACGAGACGTAAACCTTGCAGAAAAAGGTCAGTATTTTGTCGGCAAAGTTTTCGAGTATGGCATCCCTTTAAGTGGATACTAATTTTTGTTCTGTGCACACACACACACAATACATGTGCTCACGTACATCCGCGCGTGCGTATTTGGAACTATTTGTGTACGGGAAGGTAGGACGCTAATGTTGATATCGGTAGTAAATTATGCAAATAACTCGGCTGGAAATGTCAGTGGTTGCGGACGACGGTCGATCCATCGACTTGCAACGGGTCCGTTCGGTCGGCTCGTCCAACCGGCAGGAGCGGACCACAAATCGAACAGGGATACCGCGGAGGAGAGCGACCGAAGCGCGGATGGACGGGAAAAGGAAACGATGAGCGAGATTACGAGAGAGTCGGGCGAACAAGTGGATGTAAGGTGCGCGCTAAGAACGCAACTAATATCAAGCAGAGCATGGCGATAGACGGACGGATGTGGATGGAAAACGTGCGCGCGCCATAATCGCGGCGGAACGATATGTTTTCGGTAGTAAAGCGTGAGTCGCGCGTCTTAAGGCTCGGCTTTATTACCCAAGCGTTACGTTTATCTGCGCGCTCACTTAGTGCCGTTTGTACTTATCGCCGGGAGATACCTGCCGTTCTCTTCCTTCTTATTCTTCTCTCTTTTTTTTTTCATAAATTACATCGCTCTCGATTAAATATATTTCGCATCGACGCATAACACTCACCGGAAGATGTAAACTTATGGCACGATAAAGAGCGCCGTTAAACAACTCGCGCGGATAGGAAGGTCGGCTGAAAATCTTTCGAAACAGCGGATATTCGCGGGATTAAAGTAAAAGTAAAAGTGCCACTAATAACACCAGTACTTAACTTTAACTTAATTCTTGTTATTTTGCTCTTTAAACCTTTCGCTAGCAATTTTTATGTCTTATGAAGACATATTTTTTTTTACTTTTACTTCATTAAATATATTAACATATAATGTAGTTTCAGCAAACCAATTAAAAGTTTTATGTTTAGCATCAAAGGGATACTGAAGTAGATCCAGGACATTGATATTTCACTGGAATTTTTAGGAGGACATATTTGTCTTAACTATAATAAACAGAGTCATAGCTGATATGTGTTATGAATACCAAAAAAGCTGTCTATTCGATTGAATAAGATTATTATTAATAATGGGTAAAAAGCACATGTCCCGTTCGAATGGCGAAAGGGTTAAATACACATATTTGAACTTTCAGTCCAGAATATATGTACATACTTTGCATATATTCTACGTTTACAGAGAAACAAAGTATTTGGTAACCATAATTGCATAGAAAAAAAAATCATATATTATGATAAAGAAAACAATATATTTTTTTATTAATTGCTACTAGGAAAAAACGTCCAGGAATCGATACTCTGTCTGTTTTTAAGCACTCTACCTGTTTTGTGCTCTTGCGCGGATATTATCAAATATTAAGGTGTATAGAGATTTAAAAGAAAACATATAAATAAATAATAATTGACAAATAATTAATAAATTTCCGTACAGCTCAATGTTTGATGAGATACAAATAAGGGTTGAAAACTAGTGCCTGCTATTTGGACGTTTTTCCCTATAATATTAGCGATAATGACCTTATGTGTATGTTATTACTATTGTCCTCTGTTAGAACAAGCGAAAAATATGGTTGTGGCCAACCAATAACTATTATTTTAGTTGAATGAACCATTTCTTTTCCCTCAGTGTTAAAAGTTTAAATATTCGCGTTACCAAAACTAAAACAATAAGAATGTCTAGAGTTAGGTGCCGGCGTGATGAATTGTCTAGGCATTGGCACCTTTTACCTTACGTGCAGGGAAATCGTTGTGGAAAGATCGCACGATTCCCGTTGTCGACACTCGAGCGCGGACGTGAAATAAAAAAAAATTTAATAATAATCTGACGATTGATCTCAAGTCCCGGGCGAGTTTGTAAGGGCAATTAGCTCGTTTTTTGATGGCTAAAGAACGAGCTCGCGCGACGAACGTGTCTACGAACGACGGGATCGCGTTTTGCCCTCGCGTAAACACGGTCATTTCGCGGGCTGATTAACTGTATCCGGGATTATTGAATGTTTTGTTTGCGCAGAACCGTTCGCATCTGCTTCTTTGTAGGCCTCAACTGCATTACGATAGATATCATCGATGGCACGCGGAGCGGAACGATAATGACACGTTTGATTTACGCGTGTGTACGACCTGACGCGTATACGTCGCATCGCGTATACGTATACCTGAGGCGCACACGCCTCCGAACCCTTTCGTGGCCAACGGAGAGATGCACACGTATATATTCCCGACGTATGTACGTGTTCCATTCGCTACTCGGCTACCCTCTCGCTAAGTCCACTCGGACGCCTCGGGCGTTCCACTTCCGTTCCGCACCGCCGAGAGGAAAATAACCAAGAAAAAAAGATCGAATTTGCGATCGCGCGAAAGGGCGAGCGCGGTGGTGCTGGCGATGCGCGCTGAATTTCACCCGGTCAGCTCTTCGTGAGCGCGGATGAACTTCAATTAAGTCATAAAATTCGAAAGCTCAATCACCGGGACACTTAATACCGAGAATTGCAAATCAATTATCCTTCTTAATCGATCTAAAAAAAGGCAGACTGTCGGTTTGTTCTGTGTGTATGTTTATTTGTTTGTTTGTTTGTTTGCTTATTTGTTTGCATGTTCCCTCGTAATTCGAAAGTTGTTGGTTGGAGACAAATTGGGTAATTTCGTTATTTTCTTAAAGAGCCGAGAACATTCAGAGATACAAAACTAACTTGTTTATTATAAAAAAAGAACCTTTTTTAGCCGACTTTAAAAATAGACTTTTAGTAAATAATGTAAAAACATGAAATATAGGCAACGTTTTTAACAAAAATCGTCTTCAAAACTTTCAAGAGCCCTGGAAAGTAGAAAATAATAATATTAACTCAATATTATAATATGTTTACACGAAGAGAGTATTGTAGTTTTTTTTTCTTTCTTCGTATGAATTCTTTTCAATTTTACCATATTTCTAATAGAATGTCAGGTAAGGCCTATATCTTGCTAAGGAACATAATAAATTTTGCTAGAATAGTCAATTTTTTAAAAATACACATTTCAGTTCCTAAAATATACGTAACATACATGAAATGGAATGATAGTCAATTACTGCAGAATGTAGTATTTATTCCTCGGTTACAAAATTCTATGGCAACATTTTTGCTATAAAATTCTCCCCGTGTACAAACTTATCCTAATATTCTAACGACATTAGAAGTTAGCGCGAAAAAGATCAATTATATAAATGATTAACTGCATAACCATAAGTAAATAAATAATAAAAAAGATACGACTGTTGATTCAGTCAGTCAGGTTTTCGCGCCGACTTCCAATATCTTTGAATATTGGAATAGGATTGTAGGAGGCCAAGAATATCAAGTCAAGACTATTTCATATTTTTCATGTGTTTTGAGGTTTATGAAGGCAGTTTATTCTTGTTATCTCGATATCACGACGGTGGTAGTGGACGAAATGATCGAGAGATCCTCCCGCCGCGTCTAGCGCGTTGCTCGAAGGCTCAGCCCGACGTACGATTTAATTGATGGGCCCACGCATCCGCAACGGACAAGAATCGAGCGGACAGTCGACGGTGAAATAATCGGCGGCGCAATATTAAAATATGATAAATAGCGTTCCGTTATTTTCATTTGACACGCGCGTCGACGCGCGGTAACGCCACGCGGGACTCGGCCGGCGCGGCGATACATCAACGGAACGCGGCGCGATGCGAACAAATCGATGTACATTTTCGTCGATGAGTCGTCGTTATCATCATCGCCGTCGTCGTCATTGCGGGCGCGCGTAGACGGAACCATTACTTTGACTTAAAAGTCTCGGAGACAGAGTGACGGCCAAAATAGAAATCGGATGCAGCCGCGGCGAGCCGGCCGAGGTCACCGCGCGGCGCTTCGTAACCATAAGTCTCGGGCGAACATTAAATTGTTATTGTGACGCGATATTCGTACACGTCGAACCGGTCCCGCGGGCAATTTTTAGAATCCTCACCGCGGCGGACCGCGATCGATCGAATCGGCGCGTCTGAACACGATATATTTCTCGGGATATTTTCGAATAACTCCATCGCGCCCGCGTCTGTCTGTACGCGTCTGCGCGCGCGCACGCTCGAGCGCTTCGAAACCGGTTGGAAAAAACGGCCGGAGTGTACGCGCGAGCGAGCTATCATCAGACGCAATTCTCAAAACCCGTTCTATTATATGCGTCGTCCAGACACGACAATTCTAAAGTTCGATTTCTAATTGCTTGTTTTCCAGCCGATCTTTCCCGTCTGCGGCAGGAAAGAAGAGGGACGGCACCGTTTCTCGAAGCGATCGGTCAGCAACGCGTAATAATATCAGCTGATTATGGCAAGTAGATAAATGGTAATGTCATCTACGACCAATTGTGCAGAAATTATATATATAGAAATATATAAAGTTTAGTTACGTTAACGTGAAGTTTGGTTTTGATCACAAAAGGATAGTTGAATATTTATCGATAAGAGTTTATCTTACAGAAATAAACTTTATATCCTACAAATGAATTTTCAAATATTTTTTCTCAGTGTGAGCGAACCAAAGGACACAAAATTTCTGGCTCTTAGAACAAAATTGGGGTCATAAAAGATTACAGTAATTCCGTTTCCTTCATCTAAAACGACGTTGGTTCGTTCGTTACAATCGTAAACTTCATGTTAATACAATCAAACTCTTTCTTCTCTCCATATAAATATATATTTAAACATACACTTACAATTATACACATTCATATCATATATATATATATATATATATATATTTAATTATTCATTTACATGTGTTTACCCATGCAGGTTTTTCTCCCACAATGCAATAGGCAGCGCGGAAGCAATCGGAAGTCTCGGTTGCGCTCGCGTTTATCCGACAAAATTGAAACGAGATGTGAAATTCATAAGCTTCGCGGAAGCGATACTCAGTATTTTGCGCGCACGCGTAGTGCAGAAAAAACAACACTCTTCTGCAGCTGGTTCTCTTAATTTACGTCCCATAAACAAATCGCTGATCGTTCCCGCGAGACGTATTCTCCTATAACGCGGCGCGGTTGTTACTTCGAGCGGAGATTAAAACGCGTATTACACACATGTCGCGCGGGAGATCGTACGAACGAATCGTTTCCCGTTGCCCTTTCATTTCGTGTTCTCCGCGATGGACACGATGATTCCCGTTGACTCACGCTAAACGGACGGACAACAAGAGATAAATCACCGGCGGAATTATCGACGGAACGTGACGCTATCGATCACTGCGCAACGCGCTACGAGGGCGCGCGCAGGACAATTTCGCGAAGGGTTGAAAGTGCGAGAAACGTGCGTGACGTTGATAGTGATTCGCGGAAATAATACGGGAGGACGAGAGGAAGCGGGACAGGGGAGGAGGGGTGGCCGCGATGAGTGACGAGATTAATTTTTGGCCGCGACGTAAAATCCATTTGGTATAATCGCGCGACGTTCGCGCACTCGCATCGTTATTTCAACGCTTTCGCGCGGAAGTCCCCTCCCCACCATCCGCCAATTCGCGCGTTTATTTAAAATTTACAGCGCCCTTTTTTCGCCGTCGTAAAGTTCATTTATTGCCGCGCGCCGCCTATCGCTCGGGTGCCCGTTATTAACAGAAAATGAGCGTCATTAGCCGTCTGTCCGTTTTGCGCGTACTTAAACGAGCCAATATGAGCGTTGACACGAGCGCGCGATTGCGTAATCGCGCGCGATAACATTGCGATCGCGACGCGAACCAGCGTAGTGCAGCGACTAGCGACGTCTCTTTCGCGTTGGGAGAGGAGAGAAGAGACAAGAGGAGAGGTCGGGCTCGCAAAGAAAAAAGGAGAGAGAGAAAAGAGAAATGAAAGAGGGAAGGAAGCAAAGAGGATGGAAAAAGGCGGAAGGGCGGCACGAACGTAAATCGACTCGTTTCCGATCGATGGAACGCCGCAACGCCGCGACATAAAATCGCGAAACGACGTCGTAAAGCGCGAACATGAGGGGAGACTTTACTCATGGCAAAATCTCCGGGAAAGCCGTCAAACCAACGCGACGGCTGGATAAGGGCGGGGAAGAAAAGCGAGAGTGGAGGAGCTGTAAAAACACCTGAAGCACCGATCGCGGATACCAGACGATCGCCAGACGACCGCCGCGACGACGTGCGTTCCAGATGACGTCGTTGTCGCGTTGCTTTTCCAAAAAACACAAGCGCGCGCGCGCGAGACGTTGCGGAATCTGTCGAGGAGTGGACAACGCGGTCGTGTCCGCGGTTGATTTTAAACCGAGACATCGAGTCATCGGGTTTTCGAGCTACCGTTGAAGCTGAATGGCCAATAAATAACGAGATGTCGCTGATCCTTGCCGAAATCCTGCAAAGTCGCCGGATGACGGCGCGTCCTCGACCTTCTCGCCGAAGGAGACCGGTCTTGGAGTCTCGCGAGGATTAATTTGCGCGTGTTCACTTTTCGCTGCATCTTCTCTCATTAATGAAGTACAATTGGTCGATCGATGTGCTGGCACGAGTAAAGTTGATTCCTTAGAGTCGAGATTCGCGCGTATTAGATATATTTAAAAATATCTGCCACTTTCCTTAACTGTTCGAGCAAATGTGGACTTTTAAGTCAGACTAACAAATCTGTGTATCCCACAGTGAATATACTCTAAAGTAAAAATACAGCAAATTCCTGAACACGTGCCTAATTCTGGACGTTCTTATCGTTTCGGCCTTTAAATACGAATATTTAAGCTTTCAACTTAAAATGTACATGCACATATTGTTGAATATGCATATATTCCTCATTTTGAAAATTAAAATATTCGTATTTAAAGACCACATGGGAGAAACAATTCCGTTAGTGTAACTGAACATTCTGCTATCTGGGAACCAAATGAAAAAGTCAGTTGTATGAACAGAAAGATTCCTGCAGGAGCTTTCTACTCAGTCAATTGCTTTCAGTTACCCCAACCGAGTTTTAACGGAGCTGAGTTCAGACAAGTGTTTTCGGTCACAGTAACAGAGATATTATTTGCCGTCCGCGTCTGACTCTTATTCAGTTACACAAAATCAAATTATTCTTTCCCGTACAAAATAATAAGAGTATCCAAAATTAAGTACGTGTTGATACCTTTTGCCTTACTTGTAACAGCCAACTCTTAGCAATGACAGCAAAACGATTAGCCCCTTTTAACTAAGCTCGAAACAGCCACGGAGATTTAGCTGATAGAAGAAAACATTCAGTAGTTGAGACTCTTGCGCGGATATTGTCAATATATTAAAGCGTATTCAAAATTAAAGGGAATTCAAAAAGAAATGAATAAACAAATAATAAGTAACATTTGCTAAATAATTATTAAGTCCCTATACACCTTGGTATTTGATAAAATCCAAACAAAAATGCCGAAGGTGATATCATCGGGCGTTTTCCTATATTATTCAGCCATTTCTTTGCGTGTAGTTGCCGAAAAGGCAACGCCCGTTTTAATTTGCAATAAATTTTTGCTTCTAATAAAAACATGAAATACGGCCGCTAAATAAGACGATCCTTCGCTCGAGAAATACTAGATTTCCTTGCACGCGTGAATCTTCCTCTCCCTTCGTCCCTTCCACGCACCCTTTCCTACCCCGCGGCTCCTCGTGCACGAACACGGAAGAACCCAACTTTTAATTGACCCCGAACTCTTCAACATGTTGTAACCCGTGTCGGGAGCACGTTGTAACCGAGTTCCAGTCCACGTTCCAGCGTGCTCCACATCGCACATACACACACACACACACACACACATACAGGCACACACAGCAACACACGTTCGCGCGCAACGTGTTCTTCGATTCGGCTGGGAATAAATGATTCCGATTAAATATCTCCGACTCATCCATAAAATATCACTATTTCCGATATAATGCCGAAATAATATATCGCCATGCGAAATGCATGGGGACGTACCGAAATTACTTTTTCGCCGGATGACGGCTATCACAGCCCAAGCTAAAAAGGGGACAATGATCTGGCCCTTCGTTTTCCGTCTCATTAAGTCTCTTTTCCTAATTCGACTTTTCAAGGTGTTTTCTATTACACCGACGAGTGCGCGTCAAATTGTCTCGTGTTGGCGAGACGGGGTGTCGAAAACACGCTTGTCGCGGATCGGAATTCACCTGAATAACCGGCTTTTCTGCGTCTCGGCAACCGCAATAGATGCGCGACTCGAAATGTCATCATTGTTTCGGGGCAGAGCGCAGTGTCGCTTTGAAGAAGCTTGAGGAATGATGCGTTACACTCACATGTATACACGCGCCTACACATACATACACACACACGCATAGTGTGCATCGCATGCATAGTCGGGATTTGACGGAACACGTCGTCCGATTTCCGTGCATGTCTGTTTACGTGGAACAGTCGGATTTTTATCGACCTGTTTACGAGGCGATTCTGCCCCTTCGATACGAATGCGATCCGTTTCCTCGTATATTCGCCCGCACGGAGAGAGAGAGAGAGAGAGAGAGAGAGAGAGAGAGAGAGAGAGAGAGAGAGAGAGAGAGGTAGGAATAAGAGTTCGAGGAAAACAGGTGGAACGCTCGTTATTAAAAAAATAATGCTCGTCCTGTTCCATTCTGCTCTTTCGTTCTCCCTCCGTCTCTCGCGCGCGCCGCGGCATTTCAATTATATATTACAGAGTAACGCGAGATCCCGCGATTTCCCATTCGGCCGGAAGAAGCCGGCCCAACATGTTCGGAAAATCGTTAACCGAAGTAACGAGCATTCCCGATATTTATCACACGGAACATTTTGTTAAATTATTCGACGGGATATAACACTGCGAATAAAGAGATCGACGATCGAGTCGACGAGACAACCTTTTTCTCCTCGTGACGGTATTTAATGTCTAACACAGGGACGAATCCGCAAAACTCGCGCGCGCGCGCGCGTTATCCGCTCTTGAAGATTAATAGTGTGTTTGAGAGAGAGAAAGAGAGAGAGCGAGAGAAATGAAAAAAAAAAAATATCAGTCAGTCATACCGATACTAACGAGTTTCCCGACAAGGTCGCGGTATAGGCGACGCGTTAGCCTAGAGATGCGTCCCGCGGCGCAGTCTACGACTCCGCTCTCATCGAGATACATCTTCGCCGGACGGATAAATCATACACGCGCGCATTGCGACACGTCCCATCCGTGTTACTTCCAAGTTATGGCGTATCGAGATAGATCTCTCTCTATCTCTCCCTTCCTCCCTCCCTCCCTCTCCCTCTCTCTCTCTCTCTCTCTCTCTCTCTCTCTCTTTCTTTTTCTCTCTTTCTTCGCTCCGGAGCAGGCCGAGGAAGAATTTCCAAATGAGTGATTCGCATTACTCCACGAGCGAATACGATAATGAGACTGGACGCAAGGAGGCCTTGAGGCCCCGCATCGTCATCGTCGTCGTCGTCCCACACATCTTCCCCTCCGTCACCGCTCTCCGTCGCCTTCTCCTCTCTTCCCCCCTCACCTCTCGCTCTTGACGAGTCCCGAAATTTTGGCGTCATGCGATCCGTGCATTAACGGATAGTCGTGAGTGTTTGCGCAATTGCCAGGCCGGCGGCTAATTTCAGGGCCCGTTCGCGTCGGGCCTGATGGGCGCCGAGCGCGAAGAATGTTCCGCCGATGAAAGAGAAATTTAGTTTTGAGACACGCGATGTGTAATAACGACCGTTGCGCGCCAGGTCGCGGCTTGCGCGGATCGATGCGGACTCGTGCCCGCGGCAAGACACGGTACATTAGAATAGAAAATAACATCGAAGACGCGTTTCTGCCTCTTTCTCTCCCGCTTCTTCGTTCTGCTGCTGTTCGAGAGCGCGTGGCGGGAGTGCACGGCGACGGGGTAAAATTGCCCAGAATAGTGTTGGCGATAGAAGCGCGCTCGTCGGATGCGTATACATGTATATAATCGTTGTCGTTTTCTCTCGTTTTTTTGCAAATTTTTCATAATTAAGATAAAAACGTTAACAACACGTTATTCTGTCCACGCGGGAGGGGAGACGCGGACGTTAAGGACAGACTTCATCTAATGAAAACGAATGCGCTCGTGCGATCGGATAATTGCAATAACGCGTACGATGACGCGACAGATATTGTTCGAATAATATCTCCGGCGGAGGCGAACGCGTTAAATTACGGGGCAATATCGAGGAAAATATCGCAGGTGGTCGTGCAACTTTTTTTTTACCCCACTTGACAGGTTTGCGTTTCTCCACGGCATGAATCACTGACGAGAGTGTCCGTCGATCCTGATCGAGAATGGAAGGGTGGCGGTCTTATCTCGTAAATGGTCAACCTAGGTCGGCCAGCGCGCGTGCCATTGGCAGTGAAAAACGCGTATTGAAACGTGCCTCTCCTTTTACGTACGGAAGCACCGATTGCTTAATCCCTTCCAGACGAGGAGGGCAAGCGGAGGGGGAGGCGAGAAAGAAATCGCGGCAAGTCTTGATTAACTCGGGCCCGGGATTATTGCCGAAATTGCCGGATAAGAAAGGCTTTTTTCTCAAGCTCACACACAGAAAAACAATCGATTGCTGAGAAAACTGACTGCTCAGTTCTCCTCCCTTTTGTTGTTTGCCCTTACCAAGGAATATTTTCTTGATAATAGTCTCAAAATATACTTATCACAAATTTGAGATAAGCTCGTTATCATACGCTCAAGAAAAGAATTTATTCTCTTTATAACGTTTCAAAACTTTATGAGGAAAAACTTTAAAGAGGAAGTTGGCTCAATTTCGTGTAGCAAGCAAACTCAACATTTCTTTTAATTTAATATTCTTGATTGTGAAATGCTAAACTTACTAGAATTCAAGATGTATCTTGAACAAAGCTAATGCTCACGATGGACTTATGATGGATGTGCGGACGTATAAGATACTTGAAACAAGTAATATTTACTTGAGTGAAGTATGTATTTTTCTGTGTGCGGTCTAGCTCGATCTTATATTTTTGCGAACGATTGAAATTAGAAATACTCGAAAAATTTATGAGAAACTATATTTATTCGCGAATACACGTGAAGTGACTCAAATTTCTTATTTAAATTCATTTGCTCGCGAGCGTGCTCTTAATATAAGACGATCTACCTACATATGCTATAAGAACACAGGTGCCTGTCCATTTATCTGTCTGTCTGTCTGTCTGTCTGTGGAAGTTCGTTTTAAAACTGAAACACAGTCAGGCCGGAAATTCGAGCTTATCAGCCGAGAATGGCGCAAACTGTCCCGTAATTAAAATCGATCCACGTCATGCTGAGAATCTCACGCTATGGAATTAAAGTTTAAGGAAAAACTGAAAGGAGTCATTAGGAGAAATTAATGTCCCGTGTACACACTTACACACACTTTTCTGTGCGTTTGGACAAAATCCAGCAAGAAGCTCCGACATTTCCGTGAACCGTAAAAATCGCGTGCTGCGAACGACGTGCGGTGTGTCTCGCGCATAATCCCTTCGCGTAACCGTTTCATACTTTTTTCACGAAGCTCGCGCGCAACGGGGTCTGGGAGAGGCCAGGATGCCGACGCGAGGGAACGCCAGGGAAAAATAAGATGCGCGAAAGAAGATGTCCATGACTGCAGCCTACATCCCGTACGGCGCGGCGATAAATTCACGTTCACGGCGCGTGATTTTTTGCTGCCCGGTGCACTGTCCCCTCTCTCTTTTTCTCGAACTTTTTCTCTCGCTCCTAATCGCGCCGATCTTACGTCACGCGTGCAGTCACAACCGGTTCCCGGACGCGGCGCGTGTAGGGATAGGATAGGTCTTAGGAAGTGTTTACATCTGACGGCGGCGAGGCCGCGACGTCACGCTGAGACGTCTCTCCGGCGACGAGGTCGCGGTCAGAGGCACCTCATTATTTAGCTGACCGCGACAATCGTCGCGATTGTTCCGAGTAAACAGGTTCTCGTGATCTCTCGCGCCGAAATGAATAAACAGACGACGAGGAATAAATGAGCCTGTATTGAAATGCGCGCGGACGCGTGTGTGTGTATATATATATATATATATATACACATACATACATACGCATATAACTGGGCTCACCTTTTTGCAGCTGGCCGTGATCTGCGTTCATCTTAGCCTGCAACAGAAAGTGCTGCGCTTCACCAAGTAGAATTAGCACGGCGACCATTTATATGAATTAGGCCACTTAAATATTTCGAAGTGGGTTGTCTCACCTCGTAACCTTGTTTCGCGCCCCGGCCGCCACCCCAATAGTCGCTTTCCTTGTCGTGCGGCGCGCATTGCTGCAACACAGAAAGGAATATCGCTCGGTTAGCTCCTGGAGGAAAATGGTATGTCCTGCCGGAAAATAATTTTCCCAGGAGTAGCTAATTAACCCTCCGCGAGTGACAACATGGTTCCGCTACCTTCCAAGTGGCAACCAGCGTCATTAGTGTCTTCCTCGATTTTTCTCCCCTTGGAAAACGCTCGAGAAAATCCCCAAAAATGACTGAAACTTCTTTCACTCTTCTAATTGAAGTTGAACTACACAGTTTTTTTTATGAAAAATAGATTGCTGAGTATTTTATTTTTATTAATTTTTCTAAGACAAAATGCTCCGCGAAACGAGCACTTCTTAGAACACAAATGATCTTCGTTGCCTCTTGAAGGGTTAATTATCATTGTCCATTAAGTCAGGAGTGAAAATTACAAAAGAACGTATCTCTCGACAAGTTTACACAAGGACAGCATTCTCGAGTACTTTATCATTCATTTTCTCTCTCTCTCTCACACACACAAGCGGAAATTTCTTTATAAAACAAGTGAAAAGTTTCTGTCATCATATTTTTTGTTTCCTATTTGAGTACCCCCTTTTTCTTGTTTTTATTTAATGACATGAGCCCTCCGGAATGAAGAACCCGCATTGGTTCGCGATAAATTACTCGGCGTCTCGCTAACTATCGCTCGGGAACTCCTTTGGAGATCTAGGAGCGTTTGCGCGAAATTAATCGTCCCCTCCGCCTTACGGAGGTCCAGTGACACGCATAGAGCGCCGCAAGAGCAATCGAAGGATGACCCGGTTTCCCTTCCCACGACCCTCTAAACCACATCCATCCCCCGGCATGACCTTCCTCACCTCGATGGGGCTCGCGCCAGGTCGCGTACGCCTCCCCGAGAATTCGGAGTGGGCCGGGAGCCTCGTAAACCGAAAGTTCGAACTACTTTCTTCCGAGTTTCTATCCGATGGGAATACCTTCCCAAACCGATAAGCAAAGTCTTGAGTATTTAGCGTGTACACACCGCGTCATACATGTCAGGCAGAATCTTCTATCTCACGTCATCATTTTTAATATATTTGTATAAATAATGAAAAAACAATGTTCTGGACATGAGCAATTTGTGCGAAGATGTTTGTACATAAACTTTCCTCACACCCTGCTTTATCTCGAATCTCGAGACGTCGCTTTTACTCACTTTTAAATAAAAGCGCATGTCTTGCTTGAAATAGTTAAATCGTGAAGTTCACATGCGCGTCTCGCTTGAATCCACAATGTAATTCACGTATATCCACTCTCGCTGTCCTCTCCCGTTAGATCTCCGATGTTTGATCATATCGTTCCCGCGACGTCGGGAATGATATTCGCGAACTTAGGAGTTACGTCTTCACGACGAGCTCGTAAATAGAGCCGGTGCTCGAGAGGCCGTAAAGGACACGGGGTACGATATATATATGAATCGAAACGTGTCGAAAAGGGGACAAAGATCGCGGCCGTCCTGGAAGGGCCGGCAGTAGCCCTTCGCGCCACAGGTGGCTCGTCAAACGAACCGATTCTGTCGGAACGTAAGCGCTGGATGGGGGCGCAAAGATACGCGTTTCTGGATCAGGGAGTGCGAGGGAGGAGCGGTGAGGAACGTCGATGATCCTCGAACCATCCGAGATCTTCGCAGCCAGTCGGGACCGTGACGTGGGACAGACGGAAAAGGTGCTACGGAACACACGCGGCTCTCCCTCGATGAACTTACGAGCGAACGGCGGAAGTACGTGGCATGATTCGTATCTATTTTAAAGGCGGAAGCCGGGGAGGCCAAAGTGGATGGAAGACGCATACATACGTGTACGTTCGAGAGCAATCGACTTTGTCGGTAAGCGGGTAGGGAAGAGAGACGGTAACGACGGCGGTGCGAGTGGCGAGGGCAGGAGAGGGGAAGAGATCTCATCCCTTAAATCCGAGCGTGTGTTGCCAGATGGCATCGCCTGGTAGGTGATGGTCGCGCGGGTCTAAAATCGGGATTTTCATCGAGTCGCGATAATATTGGGATAATGCATCTCTAATGAATAAAACGGGACGAGTCCCCGATATTTGATGAGCTCGCTCTCTGCGGCTTATTCGATGAGTCGCGAGCTAACGAGTGGAAACCGATCGCGAGAGATTGCTGGAAACAGAGAAAAAGGGAGAAAAGGAGAGGGAGAGGAGAGATGGGGAGGAGGAGATAGAGAGAAAGAGACAGAGATGAGTTGCCTTTCGAGATTACTAATAACGAATAATACACCTCGTAATGTATGCGTGGCGAGAAACGTGATTTTCAATCACGTTTTGAAACATTCATTGGGATATATTATTAGAACGACGAAACGATCTCGAAAGACGCACTTTATAATATGAACGTGACCGGATCGCACGAAGTTATCTTGAAATTATGTCAAACTCGCCGCCGGGATAAAATTGGATATTTTTATCGCGCGACGGTTGGACTGCACATCATTTATGTATAATCACGTATCATACGTGAAATATTAATCATCCTCGCGTTTGCTCCTTTGTGTAACCTTAAAGTAATATCCCTAAGTGTGAAGAGAAGACAAAATTGGAAAAGAGAAATAGATTATAATCAAGCTAAATGGCTCGATATGCGCTGGATATTATAAGTATTGCGCGCACTTATAACACACACGTCGCGAGATATAAATACATATTTTTCCGAGACATCAGTCAAGAAGGATATACAGAGGCGTAATTTTCACTCAGAGGCGAGCGACTTCCCTCGTTAAGTCCCCCTTCTCCTGTCACGTAAAAAAATTTTGGTTGTTTCTCCAGGTACGTATTGGAAGGCACGAAAATATCAAAAGCAGCGGATACACGTGATCAGTCTAAATTGAATCCAGCGGTGCCGTGTATGCGCGCACGTGTACGTGTGTATGTGTGTGCGCGCGCGAGGGAGAGCGCGCGGCGCGGTTAAAATTCAGTTGGATAATTTCCATATCGGTATCAACGATATGTACTAAAGTGCCGTCCAGCGAACCGCTCGTTCGCTCGTCGAGCCCTTACGTCCACCGCCCTATACGTGCTCGACAGAGAAGAACGTGCCGGAGGCAGCTCCGGATTGGTAATCCAACCTACCACGGTTCGCTCGAAGGGAAGATATAGAAAGAGGAAAAAAATACATTTTAGCTCGCATCCAGGCACTGCAGCCAGTTTCATCCCCCTTGCCCGCCCCTCGCTCTCGCCCTCCTCATCACCCTCCACCTCTCTTACCCCTCCCCCACCTCCCCCCAACTCCCCATCCACCGCTCTCTCCATCGTGCACCATCGTGGTGCACCCCTCGGTCCTCCTTTTCCTCCCACGTCCAGCTCCCTTTACGCCCTTCTTTATCTCCTCGTCTCTCTTTCTCCCTTGCGCGCGCGCCCGTCGTTAGTACGTACGTGTACGTGAGTACGTGGTCGAGCCGATGGTCGAGAAGAGCGTCCCGATAGAAAAAGGACGCCGACGCGCGGCGTCGGTAGGTGGTCGGGTAGTCGTGAAAAAAAAATCAAAAAGATAGGAGTCGGGAAAGGGGGTAGGGCGGGCGGGGGTGGTGGAGGACGGGGGTAAAAGGCAGGGAAAAATGAAAGGGAGGAGGAAAGCGAGGTGGGCGAACGGGAGGAGAAAAAGGGTGGACGGGGTGAGAGACGGAGAGAGATCATGTGCGTATGTGTGACGTGAGATGGAGAGAGACCGAGCGGATGCTCGAGGCGGTATTCCCCGCTGGCGGGGACGGGGGAGAGAGAACGAGCGCGGGATGGAGCGGCGCATGGGCAGCCGTTGGAGGGGGAGAAAAAAGGTGTAAAAAATGTCGGAGCCGAGGAAACGGGAGGAAAAAATCGGGCCGTCTCTACGGAGGCGGCGGGGGTATGTAGAGAGAGGAAGGGAAGGCGGGAGAAAGATAGAGGGGAGGGGGCAGGAGAGGAGCTAGCGGAGCAAGAGGGTGGACAGAAGAAGGATGGTAGACGGACACAAGGGAGAGGAAAAATCGGGGGATGGTGAAAGAAGCGGGAGAAAAATCGAGAGCGCGCGAAAGACGAAGAGATAACGAGAGAAAAGGGACGTGGCGGCGGTGAGACCGAGGGAGACGGAGGACACGGGGCGGGGGAGAGAAAGAGAGAGAGGGAGAGAGACAGAGAGAAAGAGAGAGAGAACGAGAGACAGAGAAAGAGACAAACAGAGACGGAGGGTCGGGAAAGACGGGTGGAACGACGCGGGGGAGAAAGAAAAGGGACGAGGCCGAGAGAGTGAGAGAGAAAGATGAAGCGAGGGTGAGAGGGAGATAGAAAAAGAAGGCGAACGATGAAGACGAAGAGGGTGGAAAAGCGGGGACCAAAACGGAAAGGGAAAGAAAGAGAAAGAGAGCGGCCCACACCGTGCACATGCGTGACCGTCCGTTCGCGTACGAGGCGGCGGGTATTGATCAGCCAAAGAGCGCCACGACGCCGGGCGTCCTTTTGCGAGCCTTGCTTTTTTCGGCACGGCGCGCGGCGCGGAGCGACGCGGGCGAGGGTGCAGGGGTTGGTTTGCGCTGTTCGTAGGAGGAGGATGGGTAGAGAAGTCGATGGTTGAGGCGGCAGGAGGAGGTGGAGGAAGAAAAGAAGGAGAAGGAGGATGAGAAAGGAGATGGTGGAGGAGAAGGAGGAGGATGAGGAGGTGGAATACAAGGAGTGCCACGACCTAGCCCAACGGACTAGCCCGGCGTGACGTCACTCTCTTTTTCTTTGCTCGCGCGCGCGACAGCGTCGCGACGCGACGCGACGTCTCGCGCGCGCGGGGCGCCCGGCAAGGAGACTCGTAAAAAGTCTCTCCGGGAGGATCGTGTTTTTGTCCCGTGAACGTCTGCGCGATCTCATCCTTAAAGGAGTTACGCAGCCGCGGACGGCGCCGCGGATGCACCGAAATGCAACGCAGGGATGCGTCACGATATACCGCCTGATGACGCGGTTTGTTTACTGAAGATATGATCAGTAGATCGGCACGTGGTCGTCGTTGTGCCGTGCGCTACAGCGCGACCAGATTTAGAGTCTGTTTGCGAGGGAGACTTAGGGCACGATTTTGCGACAAGAAGTGAGAGAAATAAAGGGAGAAAGAAAGAAGTCGACAAGTACCGATTTGCATTTCGCCACAAACCAATTAATTCTGATCTTGGCTTTAGAGACAGCAGGATTCGATAGCCACGTTTGTGCCGCGTAATACTGTCAATTGGTTGCAAATTATGATATATCGTATAATAGAAATTACCGTGTAGAGTCGACTCCTCGCTACACTAGAAAAGCAATATTTGATATTTGTAATTGCAATCACATTGAGAAATAATGACTGAAATTATGGTGGAGAAAACTATTTCTTTTTATTCAATTCTAATATATATAACGTTAGCGATAATAATTTTGTACGAACGTTACTACTACTATTTTCGTGTTAGAACAACCAACAAATAGCTGGGACCAAAAATAACTATAATTTCAGTTAGAGATCAACCACTTTTTTCTCTCAGCGTATCCAGTGAAGGTGGAACGGAATGGAAACGTTTGCTATCGATCTAGCGCGAGCTTTCGCTCCGAACGAACGAGAATTGCACAAGTCACTTAAATTATACACAGGTCGTTTATCGTTCGAATATCAATCGTTAAGCGATCGCGGATGCATTTAGACTTTTCGAATCTGAACGTAAGAATGTCACGAAGTCTCGCGAAACTGGGCGGTTCTCTGGTAAATGTTTTAAGCGCTCTCTTATTCCTCCTCCTTACAGTCAGCGCGTCGTCGTTGTCGCCAGGCGATTTGCGGCTGCACACAAATTAGACACTCACACAGGAATATCTTCCGTGAGAAGAACTAACCCGCGCCAACGACCCAGAGAACAAAAGTTGCCTATGCAGGAATGCACGACCTATAAAAAGTTGGGCTCCAAGTTTCTCGTAAGTAACACCACTGTGCGCGACCGCGAGTACATTTGCCGCGTTTCTGCAAACGATTATTACCGAAGTTATATCACGGCCCAAGCTGCCCTCGCGCTGACGTTCAATGAGTCGTAACAAATATTCCGCGTTCAATCGTTTGCGCTGATCATGATGTCGTTAGCGAACATCTCATAGAGTCTTACGAATACTCGCACTCAGAGAACAAAAATGATTGATATAACTAAAATTATAGTTGCTTCTGACTCCAACCATATTTCTTGGTTGTTCTAACAGGAAAATGATAGTAGTAACATGCATACAAGATTGTTATCACGAATATTAATTCGATAAAAAAGTTTTCTTGATCACAAAAATATAATTAAATAAATATAATTAAATAAATATAATTATTTATCTATGCAATTATAGTTACAATTATAGTTACAAATGCCAAACATTTTTTCTCAGTGTGGAACAAATATTGCGGTAAAAATTACATTAAATTCTGCATTATTTTTTATAAAGCTGGATTACACTTGAAATTGTATTACAAATTACTACATGGAGAAAATGTTATAGTAAAAATTAATATAGAATTTCGTAACCGAGGAATAGATCGACATTTCGCAATAATTTATTATCCTTTTATTTTATATGAGTTATTTATATTTAAGGAATGATGCTGTTAAAAAATGTGCTGTTAAAAAATTTTACTATGTTTCTAGCGAAATGTACTATGTTTCTTAGTAAAATAGACCTTACTAGCAATATATTCCTGCGCTACTAAAAATATAGTAAAATTGAAAACAATTTATATGAAAAAAGGAAAAAACGTATATATAGTATATATATTCTCTCCGTGTACAGAAATAGTAAATTTGACAATATATTTTTTATACACAATGTAAAAAAGCATTAAATTACGATAATTTTGTAATTAAAAGTCAAACGTGTACGAATTTTTTTCAAAGAAACATATATAGTAATTTTGATTATAATTCTGTATAATTCTGCTCAAGATTACAAAACCTATTTTGTAATTTTTTCTACAATATTTTATGCACAGAAATATAATATGCACATAAATATAATATGGATTGCCGCTTAGAGGACTTTTAACCCGTCACGTCGTTATTTCTCAGTCGCGCACCTTATTACCTCTGTTTCCTGACAGCTGCAAAAGCCTCTCCAGCGATGCTAATGGTTATGAATACAGGCGAAGTGTGTCTGATAATGTCGATATTCACGATTGAACCGCTGACACGCTAATCAACTTTCCTTTATCGAGAAACTCTACGCAAATGAAATTTAGCACGATAATCAAGCTGTTATTTCCTCTGTGTGGCGCGATCCGATAAGTGCCGAATCAAATCGACGACAGGTCAATGTGCGACACGGGTTTAATTTTAAGACAGAGAGCTTATTCGATCAAACGAAACCAATGAAATTTTCCAATACGTTCCTAAGTATAGTAACAGATATCTCGCGCTTTTAATTGCCACTTCATTGCACGAAAAATTTCGTCGAGCAGTATTTAATAAATCTTTTTCCGCACATACATCGAGGAGACGCAAATTGTCTCAGATTGCTGGGACAAACGTTTAATGATCAGCCTGCTTGAAAATGGACCAAACGCGTGTGAAGCTTTGCGACTCGAGCCGTGCTCGCGATCTAGGAACCTGTCGCTTAAAAAGACAGAGTTCGACGACAGCGATGTCTCGGGGCTTACGACCCCGTGAGTCCCAACGGACGCGGGATACCGGAGAATCCGGCGAGATGCGTCGCGCTGGGGGTGAAGGAACGCCCGTCGTTCCGCGGTAACCCGACCAGAAGCTCGGATTTCCACTCTGATAGAGCGGGACTGGAGATCGTCTCGTCGATGAACGGTCGACGGTTACTCGGTCCGATAGGATGCTGACAGCTGGTAAAACTCGGCCGTTCAAGGGTTACGCGGCACACGTGGCACCCGTGACTCCGAGAGAGAAAGAGAAAGAGGAGATAGAAAGAGAGAGAAGGGCGAAAGAGAGAAAGAGAGAGAGAATAGGATGGAAGGGCTATCTCGTATGTCGATAGCAGCGATCCTCGAAATTACGGGACGCGGATGAACGAAAAGGAGCGATCGGCGTGCTAGTCGAGCGCCTCGTAAGAATCGAATATTCAATCACAACGAGGATTCGGATACACAACGTATAACGTGAGAGAATTGAAAACTTAAGTCCTCCAGGGATGAAACTGGATAAACAAATGTTCGAAAAACGCGCATTCAAGGGAGATATTGTCGAAACTGCACCAGATATTAACGTCGCAGCGCGTAATTGAATATTTTCGTAAGTCACGTATCTGATAAGAAGTATCCGTTGGAGAGGAACATTCTTAATATGATTTTACGGATTTCAACGTCTATATATATATATATATATATATATATATATATATAGACGCACACGCACGCACACACACACATACACGCGCGCGCGGCCGGAAAACGCCAGTAGTAGAAATGTGTCCTCTAACCAGTACAAAGTCGACTTCGCTTGAACGGAAATTTAATGGATAGCTTAATTGAGCGGTTATTCAATATCGGAAATTAGGACATTGGAGCTTTAATAGAACGGATAGGTGGCAAAGTTGGTTACTCTGTATAGCAACTACTGCTACTACGAAGTACAAACGAAATTTAGTTTTATACGCTTGATTATTTAATTTCACTCTACACCATCTGTTTCAACAATTAACGGTTGCTAGAAACAAGAAGATACTACCAGACATATTTATCTGGATTCTACTTAACGTAAAAGTACCGACACCTGGATATTCTTATTATTTTGGCCTTTATATACTTTTTTTCTATGTTGAAAATTTAGATATGTATATTTAAAGAATAAAATAAGCGAGAACGTCCAGAGTTGGATACGCGCGTGTCCATTAGGTACTTTCGTCTTATTTTCCGCGAGACACCGTGCAACATTGCGCCCATCTTTTGATACTTCTCACACATTTTAATCGATCGTGAAAGCGTCGGTTCCGCAGCGAAGAAAGTGAGAAGGTTTCATTATTAAGGGATTTTCTCTCAGATAACGGTTGGAAATATTCTCCGGCGGGAGCAAAGTGTCTTCCGCCGACTTATCTCCGGTTAAAGACCCTCCGACACCGCGCTATTCATTTAGGAATATGCAAGACACACGTGTCTTCCCACAGAGTGTCAGTGGAACCATATCGCTCTCGTGGCTTTTTTTGTCCTTTAGGCCCAGAGGAGCGCAAGGGTGGCCAACGAGGCACATGTGGTCCATGACTCTCGCTTTCCTCCTGCCCCGCGCGTCCTCATCTCTCGCCTGTCCCAGGATATGAGTGGCGTGAGAGAAAGAGAGACAGAGATGGAGATGTGTATATATATATATATATATATATGTATATATATATATATATATATATAGAGAGAGAGAGAGAGAGAGAGAGAGAGAGAGAGAGAATAAGAGGGGGAGGAGAAGAAGAGAAGGGACACGGAGAGTGATAAAATTCAACAGTTGGCTTCAGATTGGTGGCTTTTCTCGCTCTTCTCGCTCTTCATGCGTCGCCTTTCACGGTAGCCCGGGCTACGAAGACTTGGGATACGCTGGTTTTGATAACCGTTCGTCTGGAATTTTTGTGACTCCTGTCACCGGCCGCCCTTCGACCCTCCTTTTAAATTCGTGGAAACGCCGAGCCGATCAAAGGCGTCTAAGACGGTGAAATCGCCGACGCGTAAACCCCACGTGTCGAAACGAAGATACGCGTCGAATGTATCTTCTTTTTTTCCTTCCCTCTCGCGCCGTAGTGGAACTGTAGTGGACGTGCGTCCCCGAAAATCGATACGACCGACGATACAAACCTATCTCGCGGCGAATTAGATGAGAACTGTTTAATTGGCGGTCTCGGTGTCGGCGCTTTGATGTGGTATCGCGGCAGTCAGCGACGCGATTCCGCGCGGACGTAAACTGTGTGACACAATCGTAACAACTGGCGACCGATATTAACCCATTCGGCTCCATTCGCAATTTATCACGTCGGGCCCAGAAAGAGACGCGGTATTTTTATCTCTCAATTATCTCACGGCGTCGTTGGCATATCGTAAATAATTCATCGACTCGGTCGGTGACACTTATTAAATCGACGGGAAAGGACGCGACATCATCCCCGAGCACGCCATCGGAGTCGATGAAACTTTAAGAACGAGCCGAAATCCTACAAAACGAACGAGGCCAGGCGCGATATCATCGCCGGCTGATAAGATCGCTGACCCAAATGGCGCGCGGAGGCAGAACGACGGCAACGCGGAGGAGGGAGAGAACGGGAGAAGAGATCTGACCCAGACGAGTTTTTCCGCCGGTTTCCCGGGGGTTTCCTATTTTTCCCGGTCGTAACGTCGAGCGGCGGGTCGGGTCTGCAGACAATTCGCAGTAAAATTTTTACAACCACCCCCGCCGATTCCGCCGCGACAGGGGCTGCGAGGAGCCGCGATAGGGGTGAGAGCGAGTAAGCGAGCGAGCGAGCGAGCGAGCGAGCGAGCGAGCCAGGGGGTGGGGAAAGTAGCCGAGCTCCAGACGCGCGGAATGGCCGCGGCCTGGTCGCGGAAACCCATAAACCTATACGTCTGCCTGTCTACCTACGACCTCCAATCTCCTACACCTCCACCTGCAAACTCCTCCGACTACCCCATCCGTTGCTACCCCTTTTCAACTTGCGCCGCCGAATGCCGCCGCGCAGCAGAAAATATATATCTCGTGCGCGCTTCGACGTTTATCCGTCATTTACTGTGACTTTTATCTGTGTCTTTATTATACCCCACGTCTCCTCCGCGTTCTCCGTCAGATATTCTATCGCTTAAATCGTCTGAAACGTCGCGCGTTTAATACAAGAGGCGAGGGAAGCTGACAGCTAAGTATGAACTCGCCGCGAAACAGCGAGCGCTGAACGCCTCGTGGTGCAAATAAATTCATAAGCAATTATCTTTGCAAGAATCGACGCACCGTGATTTCTAGGCTTGGTTTATGCTGCCAGAGCTCCAAAATTCGCAACTAAAAGCTCTGATATTTATTTTTTATCGGTAACTCTTATGGACATGTTAATGTTTGGAATTTCAAATCTACCAAAATCATGTCTTAATTGAAGGAAAAATAATAAAGTATACAAATAATGAAATAAAAAAGTACAAAACAGTATTAGTAAATAAAAGTTATTTTTCCTGGCTCATCTCTCTCTCTCCCCCTCTCTCTCTTTCTCTGTTTGTCTCTGTCTCTTTCGATCATTCTGTACCACGCGAGCGACTTTAAACACGCGTCCCTTAACCCTACCGGTTCGCTTTTTCTCACAGTGCCCATTACTGTGTGTCCCTCTCCCTCTCGCACCGACCTGGCACGATTCGAGAGGGCAACACGTGGTGACCGGCTTCGCTGGAACATTCCGCGCCAGTGTGAGAGAGCACGTCATCGGAATTTACACGCTCGTTCATTTTACATACACATAGGCCTATGTACAAGCGAAAGATAGAATTACGTTACGCGCGCGAAGCAAAGGGCAACGCTTGTCTCGTGACGTTCATTATCGTTAACGCTGTCGTCGACGTTTCTTTGCTTCGCCTGGAGCGATAAACGCACCTGCTGCGCGACATCAATTGCACGTGTTTCGTTCCTATGGAAATATCCAGTTACCAAAAAGGATAGTGCAATATCGCAAAAGAGATCGCGAAAGAGAGACATTTCGCGTTCGAACGCGCGCCAGTTCGGATTCACGCGCGATTCCTCAGCTCTCGTTCGTCGATCACGAAGTGACACATTGTGTCGTTGCGATCGTAATGAAAGATTAACGCACAGTCTATACACGGCGCTAAAATGAATGACACGAGCATTTACATAAGCGGATGGTGGCAACTGGAAAGCTCGCAGCACCTGCTTGCACGCCGAGACGCGCACAGATGATTCCGCTAAGAGACGACCAGAAAAAACAGAAAGACAGAAATAGAAAAACTTGTTATTCAAATGAGGATATTATCAACTGTGAAAAAAATAGGCGTTAAGAGTACGTCTAGTAAATAGGTACATCTATATTAAAAATAGCGCGTTTCTTGCGTATCTACCAATATTAATGCGAAATAATTGATTGATAATGGATTTTTTTAAGGCTTGGAACAGTCGCAAAAAGTATACGGAGCGCGCGCTGCGAGCGGGATTTTGCTGTCGAAAGAAGAATTTGGTACACCGCACCGTAATTCGGTTAAAACGGGATGAAGCAAATGTTTGATAATTGCAACCAAATGATTTAGTTGCTATTTTTTGTATGTTTTGCTTCCTCGACGATACACGTACATGATACGAGTAAAAGATACGACGATGTGTCGACCAGATTGTGTATGTAACAGATATATTTTCGACCTAAATGCAAAAATAACTTTTTTCAGTGTGTCGCGAGTATTCGATTAAAGCGCTCGTCGTGTCCTTAACCGGGGATCATTCCGCCGTGGTTCCGCGGGAAAAGAAATTCTCACGTTCGCCGCAAAAAGCTTCTACGGCGGTATCCGCGTAGAAAGCTCGTTTGGAGCGGAGATGCGGAAGGGCCGGCGGTGAGAGAGAAAGAGAGTGAGAGAGCGAAAGAGAGAGCGCGCAAGAGAGAAAGGGAGAGCAAAAGAGAGAAAAGAGAGACAGGAGAGAGAGAGAGAGAAAGAGAGAGAACGAGAGCGCGAGGAGAATTATTTGAAAGAACCTCGCGGCGGTTCTCCTTTTTTCGGCACTAACCGCCGAGTCGTATTCCAAGGGCGAGGGTAGAAGGGGACACACGGTGGAAGCTTTTCCGGATACGGCGCGGAAGCGAGAGGGCGAACGCGACCGCGCTCGGAAAAGAATACAAGCGCCGTGGCCGCGCGCGCGTTGCACTCCTCCGCGCCGTAAAAACGCGCCGGGCGAAACTCGCCGAGGGATATTTCCTAACTGGAAGAATCGTTTCGGCGGGCTCGCGGGATGTGAGCGATGGATGGATAGCTGGATGGATGGATGGATGGTCGGATGGATGGATCGATGCGTTTCTCCCGCGAGCGGCCCGCGCCGCGAGAGAGAGAGATCGCCCTTGCCCCGCTCTCGGGAAATTCGTGCCTGGCCGCCCGCCTCCTGTTCGCCCACCACCCTCCCCGTCGCGATTCGCAATGATGATTAATAGCGGCTTTAAGAAAACTTTTCATTTTGCATAATATTATTCGGCGCGTTGCGTTCGATGCGCTTAAACACGCGATACGGCCGAATATAAATTATTCGCGCAGTGCGGCGCGCCCTTCGCGCAAGCCAGCGCGAGCCCGAGGGTTCCGGCCGGATGAATTATTGCTTATCGGTGGAACGAGTTTATCGAAACGCGATTCTACGCGATTCGCGCACGGGGACTCTTAGCATTTATATTACGGCGAGTTTTTCTTGCCAGCACTAACGACGTAATTTCCGTTTGTGGAGAATCGGCGGAGGAGGACGGGGGAGGGAGAGGAGGAAGTAGAAGGAAAAAAAGGAATTCGCAATTAACGCTAAAAGGTCCCCGGGACACTTAAACACTCTCGGAAATTCTGCGACCCGTGGGGAGCACTCGGCGGTTTTCAAAAGGGCCACGTGACTCCCTTTAGGTCCAACTTTTCGTTTGACCGAGTTTTCCGGCTTGTATAAACTCAAGGGCGAACGTCCGCGAACGCCGGCGTTGCGCCCTTTAAGCGTTATATCAAAAACTTGACTCACCGAAAAAGCGCCGCGGACGCTTTTATTAACGTCTACCGTTCTGAGGGAGCTAAATTAACGTCGGGGGCGCACAACCTCGAAAGCACAAGTGATTCCGGTAGTTTACTTGCAGTTCGCGGCTGGAGAAAGGCCGCGGATAATGCCGGGGCAGGTGCCGTGCAAGAAATTAACAAGCAGAGCGAGTACGCGCTCGATCGAGTTGCGCTGCGCCTACAAGTGTGAATGTTGGAGACGACGAAAGGAGCGCGGATCTTTGTCGCCAATGGGATTTGTCGGCGAATATATGTCCCGCGGAATTTTCTTGTGGCAACCGAAATACCCGTTGCCCCCTGCGCCTCCACCGCCCACCGTTCCCTCTATCGATGCGACGACGACGACGATATTATGGATGTGTGTATATATATATACACACACACAACATATATACATACACACACACAACATATAAACACACACACAACACATACACACACGCACGCACGCGCGCGCACACACACGCACACGCACGTATATACACACATGTATGTATGTGTGTAAATATGTACACACATATATAAAAAATGCATTCGTGAGAGAATTCCAGGATAGAATGAAATTCCGCTTTCCGGCGAAATATGGCCGATCGCTTTTCGACCGATCGTTCTTGACTACGGCTACGGGATCGGATAGCGTCTTGAATGAAAATACGTTGAGAAACGAGTCGCGTAGGTGAAGACGCGTCGAAATGAAATTCCTGAAGGGTCGATCTCCTTCTACGGCCGCCCCTATTCACGGTAACCCTTTGCCCCAGTTTCGTCATCTATTCACGTGGATTAAAGTCGCGAAAGGGAATGGAAGAAGGGTAATGGATGAAGCACGTCGCGCACTGCGAGAAACACAAAACGACAGAATTACATTTCTCGTTTTCTCCTGCGAGATGTGTCGCGGCACGATCAATCTCGATGCGAGTGCACGCGCGTCGATGTTTGAAAATATTACGTGTAAATCTTTTCTTGTATTTTTATTTTGTTTACGTTTTTGCTTTCTTTTCCTTCGCCCGTATCTCTGTCGTAAAACTATATCCGTTTTAATTTCAGTCCCAACGCGTTTACGTTACATGAGGTAAATGTCCCAATGATAAATTAATAAGAAAGCTTATGATCAGTTTTAACATTTTCACCCAGAAATAATTAATGGAATTATCAACAAAATTAACGTTTATATGTAGCTTCGGTCTGCAAGCGATCGAAAAATATAATACATATAGAACAATCAATAAATATTAATTGTAATTTTGATGAAATGCTGATAATATCGATTTTTGTACCAGTAATTAAACTGAAAAATGAATCCTATTACCTTTTAAAAATATCTTTTAATAAAATTTCAAAGGCTTTTTTATATAGAAATATTAAATACATCATTAATACTCCAAGGAATTGGGACAGTATTCGATTACTAGGACATTTATCTTAAATTATGTAAGACAAAGAGCATTCCTGTAAATAAATAAATAAATTTATTGACATTATGTTGCTTATCAAACGAGTTATTGAGCGTGGCAAAAAAGGAGAATGCTTTCCGACATGCATGCCATTCTATCTTTGAAAAAATCCTTATTCTTTTTCAAACAGCATTATCATTTGTGATCCCGCGTTCTCTTGACAATCAGCAGCGAAACGTGAAATTCTGTGTCGCGAGATGTTTTAGAAATGCATGGCAAATATGCACACTTTGAACTTGAAGGCGATTTCAATGGAAATTCCCTTCGATAAAGATGCATTGCCGTCTAAAGCGAAGTGTCTAGAGGGGTGGAACAGTCAATCGGCATTACGACCCTCTATTGGCGCAGTAGGGCAAAGCAACCCTTCGTTTCTCGAAGTCAATGGTGCGTGTGTTGCGAAATCCTCGTGGCTTCATTGAGAAATGCTTTCAATGGATCGAGTCGCTCGTGTTCGCGAGTTGTTGCTATTGTTGAAGATTAAGTCGATATCAAAGATTCATTAAGAGAAGTTATCCGACGCGCGAACACATTTCCTAATCAAATTTCTCACGAGAAAAATTAACTAACGCGCATTATGAAATATTTTGCCGCAAACACATTTATTTAAGAAAGTTGAAAATAAGGATCTTTATTAAAGATATTAAAAAGTTAAACCCATTCATGCGCGACTGTAGTATTTCACGCACGAGACTCAATTTCCCAACGCATGCAATCCTTCATCTTATTAATAATTATTCGTTACGTAATTAAAAGTAAAAAATGGCGCTCGCAACCTATTCGTTTCAACGGAGCTTTAAAGAGGGTAAATTACTTTTTCAGGCTAAAGAGAGCTACAGCATTCAAAATTATTTAACGAGAACTACTGAATGTATATGTTTGGATTTTACACATGTAATTAAGTAATATGCGAAAATGACGCGCAAATGTTCTATCCAATTTTCTCATTGTCTCAATTAAATAAATTCCTGAATATTGTTGCTATTTTGGCGTAAAAAAGTAATTTGCTCTTTCAATCAGCTGTAGCCTCGCTCAATCGATGGACGCGCGTCGCAGTCGCCAGCGGTTTCTCCGGGCTTGAAATTGAAAGAAAAGGGTCGAGCACCCCTAAAAGGTTAGAAGTCTCTTTTACGAGAGCTGAAGTGCAACCCTTTGGCCTACTTCTCAAGGTCCGTGGTACATGAGTTAAGGGACGCCGGCTGGGTGTCTCTCGAGCTTTACGGAGCGAGAGCGCCGGCACACAGGAGAGCGACAGGGTGCGACGCGTGAGGGGTCGGCTGGCTGGCTGGCTGGCTGGCGGCGAAGGAGGTAAAGGAGGCGAAAGCGGGGCGGGCTGGTCGGGGGTGAGTAGGTCAAACTTTACGGTCCTGGCGTCTAGACGTCGTTGCGCCCCGTGCGCGGCAGTAAAACCGTTTTAAGGGGCTGTTTTACCAGCGCACTCAGCGCGCGCGACCTGCTCGATGGGGGAGGTATAGCGGAGACGCTAAACCACCTCTCTCTTTCTCTCACTCACCCTCCCCCCCCCCACTACGCCCCCTCTCTTCAAACCCTCGTCGCGCCCCCGAGCTGCCTTTATCCGTCTACGCGCCTCTCCCCCTTCCGTCCGCTCGTCGGTGCATTCCCCGCGTCCAGACGGGGGAGGATGCGCAGCCAGCGGAGGGTAACGGAGAGGAAGTAAAATTGCGACGGGCGGGAGGGATCGTCTATGGAAATCTCGCTCTCTCTCGCACGGGGGACAGAACGGGGGCAAGGCAGACAGGACGGAAAAAAAAATTATTTCTCGAATGTGCTTCTGTTCGCGCGCCGCGCTGTGACGACGTGCGCGAGAAGTCAAACGTCGTCTCTCTCGTCGAACCAGAGGGAGCAGCCGCGCGTTATCAGCGAGCAAATGCGCTAAGATGGGCGCGACGGCGATTGCAAGCTCGCCGAATATTTCCGCGTGGTTTTATTCCGCCGCGTTTCTCTCATCTGCCACGAGAGTTGACGCAACTTTTTTTTCTGGGAGATTTAAATCACGCGCGTGACGAAAGAAAGAGAGCTGAGGAGATTACGTGTGAGCGGCACGGAAGGTGGCACACGCGGGGTAAACTAACTGCTCTGCGACCAAGCGCAACATTTGGATTCTCGCGTTTGGCTGCTGTTCTCAAAAATGCACGATATATCTGCTCGACGGACCTATAAGGCGCGCGAGGTCGTCTCGAGAGGATCCTTCCTGTCCAAAGAGGAAGCACTTGGCACTAGGAGACGCGCGCTGCGTCTTCTTATTCACGAGACGAGGAGTAAGCGCGCGTAACAAAAACGACCGTGTCGGGCGGGGGCGCATAACAGCGTCGGCGGGGAGCACAGACGGGCGTTTGTCTGGTGAAATTCTCACGCAGTGACGGAGAGAAGCGCGGCCGGATCGGGGCCCCCTTGAACCAGGCGTTACAGTAAGGGGACGCTGCTAGTGCGGCGAACAAGAGATCGAGACCTTCTAATGGTCGCGATGACGTCCTCGCGCGATACGACTCCGCTCTCTCGACAGGGCTCTACGACACAAGTGGCTACTCGATCCACGTCGAGGGTGTTCTTGAGACGCTAAATATTTCTCGTACCGTGATCTCTCGAGCTGTGCACGAGTAACGTTTGAGACATTAGCCGCGCATTCGACAGGGACGACACGCATATATCCGTCGTCGGCGAGGCAGTTTCGGACGAGAGTAAATGGTGTGTTGTGTAATTCTGCGCTCTTTTTTCCTCTTTCCCTCTCTCTCTCTCTCTCTCTCTCTCTCTCTGATTCCCCCTTTGGTCCCCATTCCCCTAATGAGAGAGGCAAACGCGCTTCCTATAGACGCGAGCGTGTAATTTATTACGGAAAAACGACGATACAGAGAGGAGAAGCGCTCTTTTGTTTGTTTCAAGAGTTTCGATACGATATCCCTTGAATTTCCCGTGTATCGAGGGAGGATGGTAATACGGATATCTCCTTTCCCCGGGACAGAATTCATTTAACAATCGGATAGAATTCATTTAAGGGGATGCCGGATTGGATGGCGAGGGAATTTGGATAAAAAAAACATCATCAGAAACACATTCGATGAAAAAAACATTATCTAGATGGAGATGAAAATATTGGCAGCGTTATAATATATTAACGACGTTGCAGAGATTGATATGTGATTATATAAATATTCATGCGGCTGATCGGCAAAATGTTATGTTAGATGAGCGGCCGATACGCGCGCGCCATCCTTTTCGCGTGTCCTTGCATGCGAATTTTATACAAAAAATATGAGCGCGAGTCGATGTATCGCTTCATCCACGATTATACATAAGTGTTTTGCTGAAAAACGGAAAGTGAGAATGTATCGTCGCGAGTGTACAATAATAATAAGTAATATGACAAGTATAATGACAGCGAATAACATAATAAAAGGCGTTTCTTCTTTTGTGTTAACTTAATATTTATGAATGCATAAATATGTGCATGCATATGTATAAATTATACATTTTATACAGGTAATCGTATATAAAAAAGCGACGAATGGTAATTACGAAATAATAATTTGTAAGCCAAATAAAAATATGTAAGATACATATGCATCAGTCTTCTCATGTTGTTCGCTGACTTATTGCATCATTCGAGCTGACGTGAAATTAGCTTCACATACAACGCGTTAATTGTACGAATTCTGTCAAATACAGACACGTAATTATTATATTGTGCCGAGGTTTTCTTTGACTTCACGCCACTAATAAAAAGCAAAGCTTGCAGGGAAGGAAAAAGGAACAGTTATTCGTCGGTGAAGTTTCCGGCATCCCCTTAACAATGGAACTCAAATAACTATGGTCTTTCGTGCGCCGTCGTATAAATTTCATACGCATCTACCACATTCTGAGCATCACGTTCGCGCGCGCGCGAACACGAGCCCCGTTGTATACAATTTTTTATTTACCCTACCTTCACGGGCAAACAGCGCGCGTTGCACGAGAATTAATTGTAAGCCGAATGACGTATGCTCGTCAAAGTACACGTGTGCGTATCTGAGCCGTCGACCCAACGAGAAGTTATTTTTAGCATCGCGGAACTCGCGCAGCACGAGATGCTCGTTTGATTTTCGCCGATGGTAAAAGGTAACGCGCGGATCCACGCCGGCGTGATAAGGCATCCCCTCGGGAAGTAATTCTGGGACTTGCAGAAGTCTTTCCTGTCGCGTGTCGCGCGCGATTATTTATTCCGATGCACCCGCGCGCGGCCAGCTAGGCTGTCTGCTATTTTTTTGTGTGAGTGCCGGGACGCACTCTCTCTAAAGTACAATCACTGTATTCTTTGCGGAAATACTACGCTTGTAACTGGTGGTTCAGTTATAAAGTATAGTACTGTGATCGGTGAAATCTCATCGAAAGGATCAGTCGACAGCAACGACTGCTGCTATCTTATCGCTGATGTGATTTGCAAACACAGACGGTGTCATCGCACGTAGATCGTAAGTAGTTCGTTCAATTCTGTGAAGTAAACTTTATTTTCCACAAATAACAAATCGTTAAGCGCCTCTTTCTCAATGTATAACGATATCGCAGATGAGATCCTACTTCCACTGGCAGAATCATTGAGAAATAAAACGAAGCAGTGAAGTGGGAGCGTTTCCGCTCTGAGAATCCGTGAACACTCACTGATTATCGGCGTGAAATATTCTTTTTTCCGACTCGCTCAGAAACACTCCTACCGATTCACTGTGAGAGATCATCGTCTTGTCGACGGCAGAATGCGTTGCTCAACGGGAGAATTCCCCCATTCGGCAAGATGAGCGCGTTTCTGAGAGAACTCGCAGAAAAAATAGCGAACGACCTACCTGACCGCGAGTGCGCACGATGAAGACCTAATTGTAGCCTCTGCATCCCGCGATAACTGTCTTCGCGCGTTGGACGTATTGATAAACGGGAGGCCGCTCTCCGCTCTTCCTCTACATTGAGACTCCAATTGGCCCATAATGACACACGGTAATCGGACCAGTCCGGTCTTTCGCTCCTCGGTCGGCTACGAGATCGCCGAGTCGATTGATTCGCGCTTTTTATTTCGCACACGAGACGCGAAGAGGCGGCCGACGCCGCCGCTGCCAGGGCCGTAGGCAGGTGTCGGCTTAGACGACGAGGCACCTGCTGCCGGAACACGAGGTAAAATGATACGCGCGAATTCGTGATACCATTTACAAGACCACTCAGCCTCGTGCTCTCGACACGGCACGGCTGTCGGATTTATCAAACTCGCCGAGCGCGTTCTGATAATCGAATGGTCGTCGTCTTCCGAACGAGACGCGTGTGTCGCTGATTTATGCCGCGGCGACACGGTAATTCGGAATATGTCAGTTCAAACCCCCGCTTCGTGTTAAATCTCATTAGCTCGACACGATAACGCGATCGCCAGCGCGAGTGGTTTTTTCGCGCAGCTCGCTTGGGGCTCGAATTAACCACAGTTGCGCTAATGTATATCATCAAGGATGCCGGTGCAAGTTTTATTCGCCTGCTCCGCGGCACGCGATATTTTCACTCTTTTGCGTTATTATTATAAATATGCTCCGCGTGAAGCTGCCAATTATCCGCTAATGCGTCTTATTCCATCCGCCTTCGCGGATCAAACGTGTGATTAGATCTATTTATAAGTATATTATTACGCATTATTTTGTATATACTATTAGTACTCGGTAACTAATATTAGTGACTGGAAATATCTGATAATTTGAGAGAGAGAGAGAGAGAGAGAGAGAGAGAGAGAGAGAGAGAGAGAGAGAGAGAGAGAGCTATAAGTGGCAATTTCTAATAATTTCTTTAAAATTGATTAGTCTCTGTGTTTTCTGTTTTTGTATCACGAAAGCGAGGTGACGCCTGGAATCGCGCTATTTTGCGTTTCGCAGCGCAGACCTTCGCGCGCTTTATCGACTTCTCCTCAGAATACGTTCACGACGCGATGTTGTTCTCGACGACGAGGCGTCCGTTTAAATGCTACGTTTTAACCGGGCGAGAGCGCATTACGTTACCTTATTGGCGATATCGTTAGACTGGCGATCAAACGGTCTCATCGATCTTGATCAATGAGGGCATGAAAAAGACGTCTTCGCAAATCGTCGACCGATTTTCACTGAGAAGAACGGTCGTCGTCGCCTCGTCGCCCAGGCTTGATTGATCGATGATCATTGTATCTGTATTAGAAACCGCCGAGGTGCAGCCGCGAAAGGATTACCTCGCAGGTCAGGTAGCCGGGATGCTTTTTATCCGTGTCATCGAGTCAACTTTAGAACTTTTAACCGTGTCATCGGGGCCGACTCCGACGTGTGACGAATCGCATCACGCAGGCTCGAGACTCGCGAAAATTCGACGTACCGGGGACTCCGGCGCGAGACGTTTTCACGATCGACCACGTATGCAGCAGTTCAACGACGTTTGTCGTATGCTCGACGTGCGTCAACGCTCTGCTCCAGCTAGGGAAGAAAAACGGACGATTCAAACGACCGTGAGTTTCCACGCTGTGCGAAAACGCGCGCCACGTTCCCTTCAAACGCGATCGAAAAAGGGGCCCTTTTTATCGCCCCACGAAAATGACCGGGCCAATTCGCGCAGCGGCATGAACTTTTAACCGCAAGAGAAGAAGATCACGGCATCCTGTTTGGTATTATTCGAGAGAGAGAGAGGACGATAAAAAGGAGAGAGCGAGAGAGAGAGAGAGAGAGAGAGAGAGAGAGAGAGAGGGAGAGGGAGCGAGAGAAAAAGAGAGCGAGAGAGAGACGTTTTCACGACTTGCGCGAATGTCTTTCTGTAAATATTGGGAGGAAGCGTTTCGCCATTGTACGTTTCTTCAAAGTGCAGCCCCGGGTTCTGCGATGTGCGGCGCTTCCTTTTTCTCACTTTTCTTCCTGACCCCCCGCTCCACCCCCTAACCCCCTCTTCCGTGCCCCTACCCCTTCGGCTCTCCCCCCGCCCGGTTCCCCCTGCCCGCCCTGCCCTTTCCCCATTCTGCCGCTGCTCCTTTTTCCGGGTCGAATATCGATCCTGATATTTCTCCTTGGTTTTTTTCTTCCTTCGTACGCTCGTCATTTCCAGGCGTTCGTTCTTCCCTTTTCACCATGTAGCCGGAGAAGAAGTTATATTCCTCGATCTTCGGAATAAAATATTATCTTTTGCTCGTGCGTTCGGTCGCGCAACTTTTTTCAGCTTTATAATATTAATATAGCAAACATCAGAGAGAAAGAGAGAAAGAGAGAGAGAGAGAGAGAGAGAGAGAGAGAGAGAGAGAGAGAGAAAGCGGAACTGTACGCGAAGAGCAATTCGCTCCTTAACAAACGAATGCTTTATTAATTCGCCTGCTGTGCGTAATCGGAATATCGTATCGACGTTATTTGTAGATCTTTCCTTTTCCATTTTAATTGTATAAATAAAATTGTGCATTCGCAAGCGTTTCCGCATTAGACACGTTTTTAATCCTAGCATCGTGGTGCGGCGGCGGCGCGATATCATCGACGTGAGTAAATGAAGGATACAAATGACGTGTATTATTTCTAGCGTTCACCTTAACGACTGAGTAGAGTCGCTTATTCGTCGTAATTTTTATCACACGATACACTCGGTAGCTGGCAGAGAGGGGAGGAGGAGAGGAAGGAGGAGACGCGGCCTTTCAACAGTGTTGTTTCAATTAACCCCCTTCAGATAAAAAACGCGAGATGGTGGTAGCCGATTTCGTAGTCGCACCGAGTAATGCGATGAGAGAGAGAGAATGTGTTCCCATTATCACCCTCCCTGTCTGTATGTTTAATATAATAATGAAAAAAAAAAACATAAGATATCTTACGTCGATGTGACGCGACGATATATCGCACGAGTCCAATTATTCGCGACGTTCGTAGGACGCGTTAACTGTCATAGGAGAAATAATAACGGCGCGTCTTTCGAAGAATTGGTTAACGCTTAATATCGATATAATCCGCGAAAATAATGGATTCATCCGTCTAGACGAACGACGAATATCTCCATAATATTTTCCAGGCAAGTATTGAAAATCTCATTTTATCGTCAGCATACTGTCGTTCCTCAAAGCCCCCGGCTCGCCTTCCTCGATTTCTTCCTTTTTCCACCTTCGTTCTTTCCCGCCCTTCTTTTTTCCGCAGTTCAATATCGATCCCGGACTGTTTTTCCTTTTTTTTTTTATTTCTACGAGTGCCGCCCTTTTTCCCACCCTTTCCCGCTTTCATCGGACGAGGAACGAACCCGCGACTTCCTCCTCCTCCGTGCGGCGGTGTGTCTGACTGTGCGTGTGTGTACGTATATGTATGCGTGTACGTGGGTTTGCGTGCGTGTGTGCGTATGTGTGCGTGTATGTGTCTGTGGTCGGTACTTTATAAAAATATTCTCGATTGCTCTGCAGTATCGAAGGAATCATACCAGCCACACTGGTCCTTCGCAGGATAAACCCGCGTTATTGAAAGCGATGATCTTAGGCTGAGAGGCCACTTGAAACTTGCACTAGTATTCCCGAGGACGATATCCGATAGAAAAGTGAGAAAAAAGGGAGAAAAACGAAAAAAATCTCGGATGCATACAACTGAGAACTGTCGTCCTTAATCCTTCCTCTAAAAGTTTTAACACCGGTACGAACTCTCGAGAATAAACGTCCCCCGAAGAGAGACGTTGCTTTGCACGTCATATAGCACATGCGCGTAATTTGAAGATCGAAATAGTCAATGTGTTATGTGTAGGTGTGTGTATATATATGTATATGTATGCATTAAGAGAAAAAGTTTTATTAATTTAAACAGTACCCACAACAAATGGTTTGTTGATATAGGACAGAAAATGATCAATAGTGAGAATGATTTGTCACTTTCAATGTGCTGTTTTAAGCAACATTTTTGCAATAGAGACATAACTAACTTAACCAGATGAGAACAGATGCGATCTGTATTTCAGGCAATGTGTATGTTTGTTAAAATGATAAATGATGAGAAATGATCTGCAACGTTCGATCTCTTTCCCTGACGATCATCAAAGAGCAAATGTGCTCCGATAATTGAGGGATTCTTTTCAATATGAATGATAAAACGGAGATTTAAAAACGGAGATATTCCATAGCTGTAACATGCGTCACTTCACACGCGACGCAATAAACATCTCTTGCCGTTTAGATCCTTTAGATCGTTTTAAGTTTGCGAATCCATCCATCCATAACGTTGCCGTGCTTATTAATCGCCAAGGAAAGACGCGAAAATAAATCCCGTGACCCTTTGTGACCTGTCTGCCTATAAAAGCCAGCCGGACGAACCGTTCCGATTCCGTTAAATGCAGATAGAAATTAAATTTGATGCAATGTTTAGTTTATCCTCCTCTAACAGAGCGCTACCTATTACAAGTCGTTATTTTTAGGCACGTTTATAAGGAATTCATATATGATTTTATGTATTCTTAGACACGTAATGTCCACTAACGCCCAATAAGCGCGCGCGATGGTCGTTTATATAACTTAGAAAAGGAAATGAGAGTATTTTTTATTAATGATACTTCAAGTTTATTAACGAATGTAACTCGTGCGTTTTATAAAGAACGAAGTTCGAATAACTGTCAGAGGTGGAATTGTGACGAATGTAACGGTGCCTCATTTCCCTAATATCAGTAACATTCGATGACAAATCGCGATCAGGCAAGCAAATAGTCTTCGCGTTCCGTTGCTATTTAATCTTCGATATTAAAAGGCTCGGTGCTTTTAAACTTGAACTTTTCCCTCATGACGTGGATCTTTTGTGTGCGCCGGTACAAAAATATCTTCCCTCTTTTTTCGAGAATCCGTCAAGACCGCAGCGATAACACGGATAACCGGCGACTCAAAGACCAGCCCAACGACATTTCTTCGGAAATTTTTTCTCCTCTTCCGCCCTCAACCTTTGTATCTTTCCGTTACTCCTTTCGCCTTGAGTCAAGTATCGATTCCGACATTTCCACTCGATGTTTTACCCTCCCATGCCAATTTCAGATATGCCCGGCAATTTTTGCCCGCCCCCTTTCTCCCCTTGTTAATGGGCAATCCGTAAAGAATGGGGTAATCCGTTAGAAATCGAATATTCGCGAAACTCGCTTCTCGCGGTCGAGAACGTACCGCGCGCGCACTGGCACCTTGACTGAAACTTTTTGAGAATCTCTCGAGATAGTTGAAAGTTCCGCGATTCTGAATTGTGTTGGCAAGAAGGTGCTTGAAAGTTTAATTGCGCGACTTTGAATCGCTACCTCCGATGATAATTCCTTCTTTTCACTACGCATTCGCCTGTATTATCGTAATTAACCTAAAAAAATGTCTCGATAACGATTTAGTTTAATCATTGTTCCTCTCAATTTAAGAAGAAACTGAAAAATATAACTTGTCTATCGCGAATTTATCTATCAGATTTGTCTGGCTGATGTTTTATTTCAATATAATTAACTATAAACATATAGAGACGTGGAGCGTTCTCTAAAGATTATCGTAGTACTTTAACCACCGACTTTGCGATGTGCGATTTACGATCGATTTTGCATTCGTAAATTGTTGACGGAATAGTCGCGGGGACATTTGACGTTAGAAATTAAAATGTTCCTTAAAATATTGAACTTTATAAAAGTAAGTAGATTAACGACACTTATTCCAGAAAAAGGTCTAAGCTTTTAACTTAAGACTCCTGACATCGCCGCGGCCATCTTGATTTATGAAGTCAAAAGCGAGAAAATTGTACTCAAATTTCCTGCAAAAAGTACGTCGAAACGAAAAGATGTATACACAAAACGATACTTGCAATCGATTTAGCACATCTCTAAAATATTCTAAACACTTTCCTCTTACTCTAACAATCAATAGATAACCGTAAAATTAACATGACAAAATAATGAAGAAATGTAGGTTAAAATGGAAGAGTTTGTGTGTCACGTTAATTTTACGATTATTTATTGATCGTTGAAGCAAGAGGAAAATGTTCAGACTATTTTTGAAAATGTTCAGAATATTTTGGAAGCGTGCTTAATTAATTACAAGATTTAATTTTGTAGATATATCTTTATATCTCGACGTATTTTGCAACAACTTTTAGTACTCTTTAGGACACGCATTTCTGATTTCATATATCAAGATAGCCGCAGCGAGGGGCCAGGAGCCTCAAGTAAAAAATTCAGCTCTTTTTTTGGAAGAAATCTCGTTATCTATTTACGTTCACGAGGTTCAATTTTTTAAGAAGCATTTTAATTTCAACTCATGAATTTTGTACATGCATTTCCTCGATACTGACGTCAATAATCAAGAATTCCGCGGCGAGAGGCCAGGAGCCTCGAATAAAGAAGTTTTGAAATCATATTACATTTAACTTATTACATTTAACTTGAAATCATATTATATTTAACAGAAAAGTGCACACTACATTCAAATAAACGTTACTTTTGTCTCAAGTATTTCATAGTTTTATATATGCATAAATCCATCACGAGTTTTCGCCACAAACATTAATTCTCTTGAAATTAAATTAAAACAAAAGTTCACACAGTTTGCGTACTACGCAGAGTCGAACCAACTTTTTCTTGAATCAACTTTTACAATATTCTTGCAAAGAGAATAAATTCTTCTGAGTACATGACAATGAGCTCCTCTAAAATTCGTGATGGATATATTTTGAGACTATTATCAGGAAAATATTCCTTGTTGAAAATAATAATTACTTAAAAGAAGGAATGTAAATTGAGCAGACACTTTTTCTGTATGAGCGTTAATTATGTGACGAGATATTTAATAGACGAGCGGCTGAAACGTCGCGACGAGGAACCAGGATGCGCACGACCCGATTTCGCGCCGAAGGTTGACCCTGTGATCTCGCGCATTAAAAATTCGACCCATTTCGACACGGCCGCTCAAAATGCCGTCGCGCGGGCAATTTCCCAGGACGTAGATTTTGTTCAGCCGTCACGATCGATCGAACGTAACGCGATGGCGTCTGCTACTCGTCATTAAAAAACACGTGGCCCTTCGAAAACACTGGCCGCTCTGTTTCTCCGCGGCGCCCTTTGCTCCGCGCGTTACTTTTGAAGAGACGACGATGCGCGACGTATTAATTGCCTCCTTTTAAAACGGCACGGACGGTTCTCGTGCGGATCATTCGTCTTGGGCGCAGTGCGCAGTGCGCAGCGAGCTCGACTGCTTAATCGCACAAACGTAGATAATTCGTCACTTGTTGGCGGGCATCAGCCGCGGAGACGTAGAGAGACCAGAGAACTTGGCAGAATGAAAGCCACACGCGAACATCAATCGATCGCGGCTCGCTAAAACTAAAACACCGCGTCTGCGTAATGTGCGCGTCGAAGGGGAAAAATTCGCGCCGGCTGGTAATACGAATATTTGAAGAAGAGATTAACAGTTTCGCGCGCGCGCTATAATCATCCAAGTCGCCGGATTCAATTTGTTGGCTGATACCTCTATGCAATTGAAATTTCGTTCAATTTATCGGACCATAGGGCAGCCAGCGATCGCGGTAACTAGATGATACGCGATAACGGGCTCCTTTCGCCAGCACGGAACGTGCGCGTTTTCCGAACGCGTACACGGCCGGTCTCAGTCGGTCTGTCTGTCTGGCTGTTAGTCGGTTGTTGCGCGGCGCGCGCGACCATCGTGCAAGAAGAAAATCTCGAAAATCCTCACCTGTCGCAGCGGTGAGGATCAACGAGGTACGAAAGCGGATAATTATGATCGATGACGAGGACGAGGATCTCCCTTAAGCGCGGCTCCCAGGGCCACGGTCACGTACGCGATTCTACGGCGACGTGCTCTTTCTCTCCCTCTCTCTCTCTCCTGTATACGTACGCGTCCTCCCGTACCCGGTGGCCCTTCAAGAACGCCCCGCGCGCGGTTCCCATATCACCGATGCAGAAATTCAAATTCGCCGTCATTAATAAAAATTAAAGAGACATCAAGAGGACTGGCCCAGCGCGGATCGGGTCACCCGACGATCCGTGGCCGTCCGTGCGAGTGTGGCCGTCTGTGTGTGTGTGTGTGCACGTGTGCGAGCGCGCGCGCATTTTTCAGGGTGCAGCCGCGGCGATGTAAGGGACCTACGGGGCCCATGGGCCAGCCACTTTTATCTTACCTGCCACGGCACAATAGCGTGAGACTATGGGCCCTTTGTACTTGGCTTTCACGATGATCTGCATACGCGCCCCTCTCGGTAACAGCCTGGGGCGGCTATCTGGCGCTGCGCGTCGAAAAACTATGTATGCGCGGTTTTCTTCTTTTTTTTTTATTATTCTCTCTCCGGTGGGATCTCTCTCGGTTCACCCGACTCGCTCGCGTCTTCGCCGGAAGCACCCGGAGCTGTTTTTTCTTCCTTGCTTTCTCCTAACCGATAGAGAGAGAGAGAGAGAGAGAGAGAGAGAGAGAGAGAGAGAGAATAAACGGGTGCTAATTTTTTTTTCTTAACCCTTTAACGGTGCACCCTCGCGGAAAACGGTACATTCTCGCGATGAATTCTCGGTCACGTATCTCAAGATACGCCCGTCCAAAGACGCAGGGTCGCGACTTTCGTGCGCGGCCGTGCTTCTACCGTTAACCTTTGTATTCAAGGTGCGGTCGCAGGGTTGCGTGTCGGAAACACCTTCGAGGAACGCCGGATCATAATGTGTGAGTATCGGAAAAAAAATCTTTTTTCAATGGCTAAGCAAGAGAGAGGACCGTTCGCATTTTTGCGGGGCCGCTCTTTGATTGGATTTACCTCTCCGGGAAGGGAGAAAAAATTTAACAGAGATAAAAAGTGCGTGGCGCGCGGGGAGGGGCGGTAAGATTCCGCGAGCGTGGTCCCATGGCACGCCGAGCGGCCGCAAACTGTAAATTCATCGCGAGCTTCGATCAGAACGCGCGGTATGAAGGGCTAAGAGACGCAGAAAACTGTTTCCACGCGGCCGAGCAGGGAGATGAACGGCGAACGCGCGAGATCGAGGAGAGGGTCGACGCGCCGAAAACTGCGGCAAAAGGGCGGCTATAACTCTATCCCGGGCCCAAATGTTGTGACACACCGCCGCCAAAGAGGACTCGGCGTTAGGTCGATGCCCGTACGTTGCGAATCCTTTCATTGTTTCTGTCGCGCAACCAAATGCCAATATCCTCGGCGCCGCGAGGGGTGGACTTTTCGAGGAACGGGGTTGCAACGATGACACGGCAAAAGCGAACTTAACGAGGAATCGGTGGGAACGGGAGAATCGCGCGTGAGTGTTTGACGCGCGGCCAGTTCCTCTCTTTTTTTCCTTTCTGCTTCTCTACACGTATACGTATCTGTCGTGTGTAGCGCGTGTGTAACGCGTTATGCACGGCTGATGCGTTATTTATACCTTTCGATCATTCGCGAACGATAAGGGATTCGAACACTGGTCTGCCTGTGTGACCAAAGTAGGAGATGAATATACCGTCGACTATACGATGAACTGCCGAATTATACGTCAAATTTGTACGACACGCCAACAATATCGCGTTATATTCGCGCTTAATTCAATCGCGACGCGCATTTTCCGGATGATAATTAATAATTATGTAATTCAGCGAAAGGGAGGGAGAATAGGAGGAGAGGAGAAAGACGCATACAGTTAGGACGAATCGCGCGGAAATCAGAGTTGGAGGGATTACTGTGCCGATATACGGATACAATTTATTCCTCTACCTGCATGAAAGAGGTGCCGGTTATAAATATAAAAAAATTGCATCGTAATATCGTTACACAATGGCGCGGTATAAATTGCCTCAACGTGAAACTTTCGTCCTACCGTTTCATCTTTCTTCTCCCTCCCCCCTCCCCTCTGTCTCTCTTTTTTTTGCCTTTTTTCTCTTTGAATACGAAGTGAACGTTACTCCTGTCACTTTTTTCCCCGTCGCGACGCGTTGCCCTAGAAATTCATTAGCCAATCGGAGTCGCGGATTCGCGCTTACGGAGGCTGCGCGGAGATAGAAAAAAAATCTTACTTCGACGCTGGCCCCTTAACGAACGTCCCCACGTCGAGACAATGAACCATGCCTTACTCTTTCCCCGCGCTATTCCTCTCTCCCTCTCCCCCCTCTCTCTTTCTCTCGTTTTTTTGTCTCTCGCCGAACGGAGACAAAAATCCCGTTGCGCGATTTGCATGCCGGCTGTCGCCGCCGCGCCGAAGGTGCACGGAGAAAAAGCCGATCGAAGAAGTAAAAAAGTGCCGCAGGGGTTGCGAGAACCATTATTTTAATTTTCGTACTGCTACCGTGTCGAGGGGGTACGAAAATGACGCGGGAGAGAGAGAAAGAGAGAGAGAGAGTAGGAACGCGAAACGCGGAGTGGAAGAGGCGCGGGGAGGAGGGAGGCGAGGGATAGTTACGAAGGAGGGCAGAGAAAGGGATGGATGAGTCCTTCTTCTCCTTTGCATAATCTTCGTCAGGGGTGGTGTTTCGCGCGAGGCCAAGGACTCCAACACTGTCTTTCTTTCTCTCTCATGGAACGCACGAGAACGATTCCAGTTGCTGGTACGGGGGTACGCGGCCGAAGGTGTTTTGCATCTCGCCGAATAAAACGACGGGCTCAGCTCGGTGCGGATGAGGCAAGAACCCCCCTTTCTTCTTCACCGACGAAAAATTACCCTAAAGAACGCCTCTAAGCGTTTTAAGGGATTATGGTCGGGCAGGCGTAAAAAAGCCCGGAAAAAGGGTTGACCACCCGCTGGGCGAAACCGGCGACAGATTACAACCTCCGAAAACATGCTACCGATTTCGCACGTCGCGCATTCACCGTCGACGCGCTCTCCTCGCCGCTAAACGGTAGCTGTCGATAATCGACGGGAACGGAGGGCGAACGAAGAAGAACGGTAGGAAGAATGAGAGCATCATTACACGAAGAGAATTTTAGCAAGAGCTACTGTAGGGTTTTGTAGCTGAGAAGTAGATCGACATTCTGCAGTGATTCGTTTTATTCTTGCATTTCATATGAGCTACTTATATTTTAAGAACTGAAACGTGCTAATCGATTTTGTTTGCTATACTTCTAGCGAAACTATGTTCCTTAACAAGATAGATTTTACTGAGTCTATTCCTGAACTAAAAACACAGTAATCTTGAAAAGAACATCTATAAAAAAAAAAAATTAATATTCGGAGAAATTTTTCGTGTTCAATTTTTGTTCAATATAGATTATAAGGAAACGTTTTTTCTAATTTTGAGGCTTTCTGTTGGGCAAATTATATAAATATATATATATATATATATATATATATATATATATATATATATATATAGTTCATATAGAAAAATGAATATTACCACTTTTTTCTCATAAAAAATGAAGAAAATAAAGTAGATGCGAATCAAAATCGCTCTGATAATGTCGGTAATGTTCATTGTGAAAGAAAAAAAGTTTTGCTAATTCAATAAAATACCAGTATCCAAAATAAATCGTTGGTTGATACGGGACAGCAAATAATTTTACTTTTATCAAATGATCACTTTCAAGTTACTGCTCTGAGCAACACTTCTACAATGTAGACATTATCTAATCTAATCTAGAGCAATTTCTACAATGGAATCATAAGTAATCTAATCTAAACGAGGACGAATGTCATTTGTATCTCAGGCAATGTATGTTTGTTAAAATGACAAATTATGAGAAACGGTAACTGCTGAATCTATTTTCCTAACGGGTTATCAAACAACAAACGTGCTGATAACCCGAGAGATTTTTCTCACTGTGCAACGCCCGGTAAAAATGATTAACATAACGACACACGTGGCGACGAATTACGGCCGATTCGTTCGCTCGCGCGCAAAAGCGAGACACTTTCACCGAGATTCTTAGTAGAAAAGATCCAACGGTTAGGCGATTCGTTGGTCACGAGTCGTTCACGGAGATAACACGATCATCCCCTCGAGAGATGCCGAGGGGTGAGACTCTACCACGGACCCGTATGCATCGTATGTAGATTGGCCGATTGTCTTGTAGCCTCGTTCTTTTTCTTCTCCCGACTATCGCCATCTCCCCCCGCCCCACTCCCCTCGAAAAACTTTCACGGACGGTAGTGTCCCGTGAGAATGCCGGAGACACATTAGCATGCCGCGGATTATTTAAATCGTCCTCCTCCCTCCTGCATCCTAGTAGTTTCTTGTTTTTTCCCGGGACCTTCGCGAGAGTCCCATGGCGTGGGTCCCGTGGGCACCCATAACCATAGACAAAAACCGGGTGAGCCTTTAACGGAAGAAGAACAAGAAGAAGAGTAGGGAGAAAAAGAAAAGGGGAGAGGAGGGGAGGAGGCAGAGGGGACATAAACGAGAGGCCTCGGGATAACTCTTCCGCGTGCCGCAGGTTCCTACGACCGATAAAGAGCGTCCTCGAGAGATGACTGCCGCTCTTCTCCCATTCACATTCAAATCCGGTCCTTTTCGCACCACACGAAGAAATAGAGGAGACCCTAATTTCTCTCTTAGAAAAACAAACGAGCCCACTGTGCGATCGAGGATTCTTTGAGATCGCGTTGCAAGGATTGTTTGAGTATGGGCGGTCGCGACAGAGTGTATCGCGGATGATGTACGCGCGTCCCGTTGGAGACGACGGAAACGAGAGGGGTGGAAAGAAGACAAAGCGACGACGTCTCTCGCCTAAGTTTGACCGGGAGAACGTACGAAACAAGATTTCGCAGGATGCTGAGTGTCTTCGGTGTCATGTCAACGATGTGCACTGTTTCACGATGCTCGAAATAAAAAAGCGAGAGGAGAGGAAAACAGCGTACCGACAAACGAATCTAAATTAGAGTACTCGCGGCGGGCAATCGCGAGGAAGTTTTCGCCCACGATCAAGTTTTGAGACAGAGTCCCGGGCGCCGACGACTATTCGATAAAAATGAAGGAACGGCTGTGATAAATTCCGATGCAAATAGTAATCTTCAGTCATCGTTCCTCGTCGTGAAAGTTTCAAGCGTCGCGCTTATAGTTCCGATAGAACATCTTGGGAACGACGTGTCACGGTGAAAAAATACGAGTTTTAAGTAGTTTCTCTCGATTTAAGAGGCACGCTTTCCCAGTTAGTTATTCGTTTTTCTCGCGCCGCGCTCCTCAATTCCGTCCTGAATGGGTCGTCGCCACTTGATTAATGCAAGAAAAACGCCGCGAAACCACCGCTATCGATTCAAATGAACAACTACTTTTCCGTTATTCGCTCTTTTCTCCTATTCATTCCCTGTCGCGCGAATGCACATACACGCGCACTTCCTCTCTCCCTCTCCCTGGAAAGACTTTTTTTCGCGCTTCCGTCTATTTGTTTTCTTTTTCTCCTTTCACCCTCTCTCTCACTCTCTTACTCTATTTCTCTCTTTCTTTTTTTCTCATCTCGAAGTGGAACCTCGACGAAAGAACGCTGCTATGTAAAGCGATCTTCAACCCTTTTTGGCGCCCTTTTTCGCCGTCGTTTTTCGAGTCGTTTGTACCCCACCTTGCCTCTTTCGCCCCCATCTTACCCATTTCGATTTTACCGCTCCAGCCCCTCCACCCCTCGGCGCTCTCTCGCACTCTTTGTCTCTTCCTCTCTTGACGGTCTCCTCTAATCCAGTCTCGTCTAAATTATGCAGGATTCTCGTCCGGAGATAGCGCGAAAGGGTGGAGGAGAAAAAACAAAATCAAAACAGGGGTAGCGCGTATTCCGTCCCGCTGACACCGCACATTAAAAAAAGAAAAAGGAAGAACGCCGAGCGGAGTTTTTTCTTCCTACCGTTTCCGAAGCTTCGGCGACGTCGTAGCTGCGCGTTTAACGGTGTCTTTCTTCCGGCCATTTTTAATTCAACCAACGTTCCTACGCTCCTCTTCCTTATTTCTTTTTCGTTCTCTCCGACCGTTTCTTTCTTTCGAATTTTTTCCTCCGTCGATCTTTTTGTCGCGACTACAGCTTTCGTCGGACACGCAGAAAATATACGGAAAAATAACTCGATGGAAATTACTTTTTAAGTACCACGGTCTTTCGCCAATCGATTAAATATTTTTATCATTGATTCAACCGTATTCCAAGACGCATATTTTTCTAAGCATGGACATCCCGTGTCGAAACTTTAATTTCTTATTAACTCTGCAGATTCATAATTTGAAGGATCAATAAAGAATCTCAGAATATAACATTGCACTTTAATGTAGCAAATAATTACTTACTACTACTTTTCCTTGTTGAATCTTAAAGAAAGACTCATTTCAGAATTATTTAATGTTCTATTATGTCGATATTTTCTACACGCATTTAATCTTTATTCTTAATTTCAGTCACAACAATGTATTAATTATATAACTTATTCAGTTGCAAATATACTATATAAGAGATATAAGAGATAAAATTAAATAATCTAATAAAAATGGATGGATAAATAAAAGAAACAGCAAATTTATATTCTTATAATCTCTTCTTTTCTTTGAAAATTATGATGGGATTTTAAGCTCTTAAAAAAGCTAATAGGAATAGCAAATAGGAAACTATAAAGACCAATAATAACAGTGTCCAATAATGTTGTTTACCAATAGAGATTAAATTTGGATTTCGTACATTATAACAAGGCTAAACAAAAATTAAAAGAAAGCGTTGACGGACGTGAACAAAATCGGACTTATGGCCCAAGGAGCATTGTTGGACGCAACAATCGATATTTGCGAGATTTAGATCAGATTCTAAAACTGGCATTTACAGTTGTGAATTATTTAGGATCTTTGATTGAGAATAGAATCAATTATACGCAGATTCGTATTCACGGTTAACCGATCGTTATTCGGTTATCTAAATCAACGTTTCTTGTATGAGATAATATAATAAATTAGTAATTGATACTGTTTGATGAATAATCGAAGATTCATATAATTGTCAATAAACTTGTCATATACTTATCAGATGATAACGAACTATGAGAATGCCGGCTTAAATTTCGACTTGGATATCAGTTTGTTCTCGATAAGTTCGTCAAAGACTCGTTAAAAATGGAAACCTTCCATGTAATAAATGATTTGACATACCTTGGAAACATATGATGTATCGCTGCTCGCGTCCCGCATCTGCGTCCTTCTTTCTAGCTTCTCAATCCAGCATCCTGGCTGCTCTATTGTGACAGCGTGACATTGACACTTGCGTAGATACGATTCGATCGAAGATACACACGTGTTAAATGACGCGAGAGCTCGATTCAATGTTCCAAAGAGCCAACGAATATTTTAATCACCCGTGGGAAAGACAAAAAACACGATACACGTAGCTCGCGCGGTGTGCGCGTCGCTCACCGGCTCGAAACGTAATGAACATTTGAGAAAGTACGTGACGTACAAAAGGATGTTTATGTTTGACTGCCTGGAAGGTCTGGGATTGTTTTGATCATTGCGATCGCGCTCGACGGTTAGTAACGAACGAGGACGGAGACAGGGAGATGACAGGGAGAGAGGGGGATGTATTTATTCTTTTTGCCGATTGTCTTGGTACTCTCGCGTGTCATATACTTCCGTGTGTGTTGTGTGACCCGAATGTTACGTTATATTTTATGCAAAAGAACATTCACCGGCTCGTGAAGTATTTCATCAAATTGTCGACGATATCGCGTTAATTAGGGTGTGTTTTTTTTCCATCAAAACTTATCTACAGGAGTGTCAATGTTATAAGCTAGTATTCCAAGTACGAGGCAACCAGGACCAAGATACTAGATCGGAATGTAAAGACGGAGAATATAGGACGCAAGCAGCGTTACATCATATATTTACACACGCAAAAGAAAATTTCAACTCGGGTAACTGAACGGGGACCAGACGAAAAACTCGCTGACGAGAAATAATATCTCTCTGTTACTGTGACCGAAAACATTCGTCTGAACATTCAGCTGCATTAAAACTCGGCTGAGATAACTGAGAGCAATTGGCTGAGTAGAAACCTCCTCCTGCAGGAATCTTTCTGTTCCTACAACCGAGTTTTTTTCGTCTGCTCTCCAAGTAACAGAAAATTCAGTTACACTAACAGAGTTGTGTTTTTTTCTGTGCAGATATATCAAGTGGCATTGTCAATACATAACAGACATATATTCCATGTACATTTCCAACGCCAATAAAAAATAAGTAATTAAGAAATTGCATCAAAGTAGGACAATATAGCGTCTGCAATGTCTTTCATATTTAACGAAATTTATAGAGCTGATGTAGGACTAAAATGTCAATTGGGGGCAGTTTTTGTGCTTGCAAGAAGAATATCTCGCGCATTTAATTAATATTTAATCAGTTTCATGCATTATCACGTAAATGTTTACACGATGCATTTTACGATTTCCGCAGTCACTATTCCTCCGCGCAGATCGTTCCGGCTTTATCTCGCGATTCTGCATTGCGGAGCTCGGCGAGAGATCGTAAGATCATTTCCAACGGATTCGATAACGGGTTCTAACAAAAGTCCCGGATCAAATTAGACGGGGTGAAAAATGCCGGCGATTTTTCATCAAGATTCCCGAACACGCGGGAGTCATTCGGTCGAGTGAATCATCGTGGTAAAAGCGTACTCACGTCACTGGAAAGGCCATTGTTCCACGGGTAAGGCGGTTGAGGTGGGGATTGCTGTTGATGATGAACACCGACGCCAGTGGCCGAATGCGGATTGTGAATGTGCTCCGCCATAACACTAACCCAATGGGCCAGTCCGCCACCTCCGGCGGCCGCTGGGCCCGTGCCACCTGTTCCTGTCCCACCACCCGTCCCTCCACCGCCACCGCCGCCGCCGCCACCACCGCCTTCTTCGCCACCCTCCGACCATGCAAACGAGGTTTTCTGCAAACAAGCGAAATATCGATTCATTGAGACACATGTTCGCTCGATGCGTTCGCGACAGCACGGTTAGGCCTTATATTGGCTCCCTCGCGCGTGCTCCCTTCCGTAACAATTAAATAAAGATTACAGATCGTTCCTTTCAAGTGCACCAAATTGTTATCGCAGCCACGAAATGAATATCCATTAAGCGGTATTTATAGAGATACGTGCAGAGATTGTATTTTTGGACTCGGCGCGCTTCTCTTGTGTATTCCCTGATTTAAGAACCGAATCATAATCAAGTCGATAATCAACGGAGATTGCACTGTCCGACTGTGACAATGATTTTTTTCATTGATATACGAAGGAAGATCGATGCTACATAGATCAATCTAGTTATCTATATGATATCTAGAAGATACATCGACGGATTGTTGGCGATGTCAATATTCAGTTCGAGTCGATCTGAATATCATAAGTTGGATAACGTCGATATCTACATAATAATACGTAATATCTTCCAGATATTACGTAACGAAATCTTCGAAATATCTAATCGACTGCTGATTTCCACATAATTTCGACTCGATTTCGACCTGATTTTTTATCGACGCCTGAACTCGGAGTGCATCCTAACATCTCGTTGCGAAATTATTTATACCGACAAATCGCTCGCGTTTCTATTACATCACTCCTCGTTTTTATTGCATTGCGCGAACCTCGTGGTTAGTGAAAATTTCGGATATAATTAATGCGAGGAGAATGTTGCGTGTCATGTTTCCAGGAACGTTAAGATCACCGAGTATAATTAATCACAAAAGTCCGTTTCTTTATATAGAAGATCTTGGATCGGAGAAATCCTCCTTGCATTAATCACGGTGATTATTAAACTCGCTCGTCCTCGTCTGACCGGCGAGGCAACATTAGGTATTCATGATCGAGTGCGCGAGAAGAGTTAGTCCATTAATAAATTGATCGATGAATCAATCGGGCCGTGGAGCCCAGAAAAGATACTCGATGTCAAAATCCCTAAACTTACTGCGCGGCTTTTCGTCGCGCGAAGCGCCGTCCTAATCTCGTTGCTCCGCTCACGCGGTATTAAGCAAAGCGCCGTCGAGCGTGCGATTGACTGTAATAAATTTTACGGCCGCCATATTTCAGCTACTTTTACACGATCTTACGTTGCACAGTGAATATCCTTCATTACAGTATGCATGTATCGCGCATAAAAATAGCAAATGCTGGCGTTACGCTGCCGCCGATATTCGCCGGAAGTATAGTGGAGAAATATTCACGCTTGGAACTGAAATTCTTACGAATATAATATCGCAAGGAAATCCGATAGTCGCGGCATATAGATTATTCTATATGCGTACAGCGGCCAACACACATGCATTTGTAGATTTGAGTGTAATTATACCGATCTCACCGGCGCTATCGACCGCGGGAGACACGTCGTGAGAAATTCATAGCCTCAGACAAAGAAGAGAAAATGTACGTCGGGGCGATAGCCAATCGATACGTCGTCGAATGCAGGAGCGATGAGCGAGGCGGTTATAAAAGTAGATGCAACTCGAATCATCCTTGCGGGATACCCTCGCGATATTTCTTTCGCGCGATATCGGTCCGACATTCCGTTTCTGTTCTGACGGAAAATTTCATATTCATCCTTTAAAATTGAACGGGAATTCAATAATATCATTAGCGCGCCATTTTTCTTCCTCTCTCCCTCTCTCTCCTTCTCTTCCTCTCTCTCTCTGCCTTTTTCTCTTGTCAGCATCCCGAGCTTTCTCGTCTACGCACGCGAGTACGAATGTTGGAAGCTTTTTTACGATAGCTTTTTGCAACTGCGTTTCGCACTTCATTTTTACGTTTAAGGAAATTTTCTCTTACATTCGCTCATTACTCTACAAAGCTCTCTCCGACAAAACAGACATGTTCGTATTTTACTCTTCTCTAAAAGAATCCGGCTCTTGTCCTGTCGCTTTTTTCCTTACACCCGTGTCACAAGTGAAATCTCGGCAGTCCGCATGACCCAGTTAACTAATCGGGCTAAATGGTTAATTAAACGAGCTCTGCATTGAAATCGCTAATTGTTTGCGCAGCGGTGCATCGTGAGAAAAACGTGTTGCGAATTCGCGGGCATGATTATAAGTTTCTCAAATAACCGTTCCCCCGTTTCGGAGCCTACCAGGGGTGTTATTTCTTAAGGGAGTCTCGCATGGGGGGATGATGCGTTTCATTATTGCGACCAACTTAATTACACGTTCTCGGGCACGCAGCGCGGCGCCCGCTCGTGACGCACATGTCCTTTCAGCTCCCCCGGCTCGGCTTGCAAGTTCGACGCGATTTCGTTTCGTTCATACAGTCTGGCCTGAGACAAACGATGGGAGAACGAGAAATGGAAAAGGCACTTAAATATAAATCGGTTAGAAATACGCGCGCGAGGCACATAATAAATTATCTTTCCCGCGCCATTGCTCGCGCCAGTTTTTTCGGCGCCAGATTTGTTTCCTTTATAATAAAGTATAATTCGCGATTTTTGCCACTGCTAAATTTAACTGTGTATATGTGCTCCCTAGTTATCCACTCGTCGCACTTAATCGATACCGAGCATGGCGCTACAATCTCTCGCTGTCAATGAGTGTGAATAATTCAAATATAGGGCGAATAAAATTCATTAAGTGAACCGGTGGATCGCCATCGCGTCCGTAATATACTTTCTAAGTTTGGCCGCGGCTTCGCCGCGCTCTCCGTTTATCGGTAAAATCCAGATTGAGAAATAATTAATTGTTGATCGGTTACTGGCAGGGCCTGATGATCGATAGCATAACGGATAGACGCGGTAATAAATGTGTTCGTTTATCGATATTCTCCGCAATAAGCTGAGAGAGAGAAAGAGAAAGAGAGAGAGCCTAGCCGCGGTGAACTTTTTGATGCTGTTATAAAAGTCGATGAAGTCAACACGCGGTTCTTTCTCGTATAAAAGAAAAAAAATATTACAAAAACATTCTATATCTAAAAGCTATAATCCACGATGAAAATTCGATGTGATGTGAGAGAATCGACTGGAAAAAAGAAGACCTGTTTCTTTTGTTTTAAAAAACAGGCAAAATATATTAATTTCTATAGGACGTAGCGCGAAATCACAATAAAAGGCAACGTCTTAAATTCCGCACGATTGAAACGAATGTGCAGGTACATTATGGATCAGAGTCAGGTAGCTTCGACTAAAACGAGCCAAAACCATAATCGTGCCAAGAAAAGTTCCTGCGCGGTCGTAAGTCGGGCAGAAGCAAAAGGAAGCAACAGGAAATCCATGGCCGCACTCTTCCATGCTCCGCTGCGGCAAATTAATAAATTATAATAAAAGAAAGCTCGCGAAAGTATTAATCTAGATCCAACATCTTCTTTGCAACAATTACTAAATTCGCATATCCGCTTGGCGTAACGAACTTTGCAACTGCCGAGTTAAGAACGACGTGTTAGCTGATAAACGCGCGAAACGACATTCGACAACCGAAACAAATTAATATAATGGCATTAGACGACTAATTGGATTCGAAGGATAAAAGTTCGCTCCTTGAACTCTCATTCCCACTCACGTTTGTTCCCGACTGCTGAAAACAGTGAAATTTATTACTGCGTATTTAAAGAAAGGATTTATTCTCTTTACAAAATTGCAATTGTAAAATTTTGTTGAACCTGATCGCGATATTTACTTTCTCAGTTCTTAATCCTTATTCAGTTTCTTCTTTCTTCCATATAGAAAAATACACGCTGCATTCAAGTAAATGTTACACGTCTCAAGTATTTCACAACGAAAATCTATTCTAAATTCATCATAAGCATCAAAATTATCAATTAGCATCAAATTTATTCGAAATATACTGAGAATCTTAGCAAATTTTAATCAGAAGTATTCAATTGGGCCAAAATTCGGTTTGCTTACTGTAAAAATTCGAACAAGTTTTTTTTTCAATAAAATTTTACGATTGCAATTTTGTAAAGAGAAAACGCAGTAATAAATTTCACTCAAATTTGTGAATATATTTTAAAACTGTTATTAAGAAAATATTCCTAGTTGAAGATAACCGTTATTTGAAAAAAGTAAAATAAATCTCTGTGTAATCTCGTTTCTCTCAACAACACACTGAGAACGAATGTTTGAAAATTTATCTGTGATATATAAAGTTTACTTCTGTGAAATAAAGTTTATTTCTGTGAAAAAAACAAACTTTATATTCCACAAATGAATATTTAAGTGCTTTTTTTCTCAGTACAGAATTATATTTTTGTGTGTCTTTTCTGGTTTTGTAATCACATATCGCACGGAAAAATGATCGAAGCAAAGCGATCTTACCGCTGCTTGAGCGCGATCGTCGTGATCGCGGAAATGAAGGCGCGAATGATCGTTGCGGCAAAACGTGTGAAATCAAGATCGGCAAGTGAAGCTGACATCGAGGATACCGTGAAGAGAGCAGTGTGTTACCCGCGCAAACGAAATCCTGTGCTCTCGCCCTCGCGTTTTATGCTCTCGTTACGCGAGAAGCTCGTAGCCGCTAACTATGCTCTAACTTTTTTAACTGACAACTTATACCAACGACACCTCGCCGGCGCAGTCACCGGTAAGACGTACTTTATCGCGCAAACAGTTACCTCGACCTGTCAACCGGCCTTTAACTCCTCGCTAACTATCCCCACGATCCTCCGCGACATTCACGTCCACATCTTCCTGCTTCATACTTGACGCTCTTCTACTTTCGCCTACATGCCCCTAATATACTGCTATGCCCACGCAATGTTCGTTAAACCGTGCATCACGTGAGACTTTGCGCGAGAGACGAGCCTCACTCCTATCTTTTTACTCCAAACACGCGAGTGATGCCGTAAATAAAATTTCTCACGCGGCGCGTACTCAGAGCCGCGTAAAAAGGAAACGCGCGAATTTCGAGACCGCGTGAGTTAAGATTCATCGTATTCCGTTTGAAAACACACGTCTTCTCTTCAATATTATAACCGAATCGAAGGGGTGCGCGGAGTTTTAAGGAACTGTACCCATTTTTGTCTCTCTACCTGCGGTACACAACACGTTCCACCCTGGCTGAATTCGCCGAGGGAGAACATTCAACAATACGCATACATATGCCCCGGCTATTTCTATTTTTCTTTCGAGAAAGTGATTGTAAACAGCGACGACTCGGCGACGGGCAATGCGACAAACGGCAAGATGCAAAGTTTCTCAGCGACACACGGGCATCTAACCTCATCATGATCTTCCCGATGAAGAGCCAAGTTCCTCGGGAAGGCGGGCACGCTGCTGACAGTCAAGCCCTTCAGGTCCTTCAACTCCTTCAGTGCACCGAGCGCGTTCAGGTTGTCTTTCAGGTTCGCGAGATTGAAATTAATCCCCTGCTCTTTGAAATTGAGATGCCTGTTGAGCACGGTCTTGCCTAACGCGCTCGCCAGCAAACTATTGTATAGCTCGTTGCGTAGGATGAACTTTCTGTCGGCACTACTGTCGTCCTTGCTCGACACGTCGTTCGAGGAATCCGAGTCCACCTCGACGGAAGAGTTCGAGACGACACTCATCGTGGACATCTTACCGCTCTCGTTACACGGATTCGACGCAAGTGAAAAATATCTTTCTGGTGCTCGACGCGCGAGAAAGCACCTTTCTTGGTCTCCACCGAATCTCTTCGCTCTCTTCTCGCGTCTGTTTCTCTTTCTCTCTCTTTCTCTCTGTATTCAACGAGGGTGAGTTTCAAAATTGCAAGGACCTAATAAAATACCTGTACATGTGTTCCTTGTATATGTATATAGGAATATATAATTAAATAGGTTCTTAAATTGTGTATATATATATATATACTTTTTTATTTGTTTATATCCGTTTGTTTTTGTTCATCTAATCAGTAATCCTTCTATATTTACTTTACTTATATTCATACTTTTCGTACTCGTGGTTAAGAGGATAAAAACACCGCGGTGGCGGCGCGCACGGTCAGAGAAATTGCTTCAAGAGCCCACGTGGCACATTAACGCACAGTTAAAAACTGCTTAAAGGGCTGCGAGGTTGGCTTCCGAGGTCGCCCATACAGGTTCCATGTTGTCTTGCAAAAAAAAAATAGGCCCCCTTGCCGCGCACCGTGTGCTTTCGTGCGCGCGTAAGGATTCGCAGGAAAACGCGTCTCTCGCGCCTTCGTTCGCGCCTCGAGCCTCCTGCTTTATTGCCGGTTGGCGGAGTCAGACGCCATAAGACACAAATACGTTGCTTATTTATTTCCACCTCCCACCTCGCCGTCGTCACGGCGGAAGGCGTTTTCTTCGCTGTTGTACGATTAACTCCTAGCGGTATTATTACTATCACTATGATTGTTAGCGGACTAGTATCAAGGACTAAAGCGCTCCTCCTCCTTCACTACCACTGTTCTCCTCCTCCTCTTCTTCTTTTTCTCTCTCTCTTTTTCTTCGCTTCTATTCCTCTTTTCCTTTCCGATCACACTCGTAATCTCGAACGCGGCCGTAATCAATACGGCCGAGAGGAGGAGTTTTCGCGTTTTCTTAGCGTATCTTAATTTATATTATTTAGCGCGCGTCGCGCCTCATGACCGGCGCGAATTCGAAGGAAAAAAGAGCGCGTTGCATTTAGGAACTTTTGCGCGCGCAGCTCATTACGCATGGCCGCGGGCTTTCTAATTGGCTGGTTAATTAGCGCGGGAGGCTCCATTCTCGTCGCGGACACGAGGTTTCGACGTGCGTCATCTCGGTCGCTCCTTTTCTTCTCTCTTTCTCTCTCCCTCTCTATTTCTCTCTATCTCTCCCTCTATCTCTTTCTACTCCCGTACTCCTCTCACTAATTCTCGCTCCCTTAACTTTCTAATCTTTGGGCTAAAACACGTGAAAAATAGGAACTTTGGTTGATCGTCTGGGATCTCTCTCCCCTATCCGTGACATGAACGTCGACGCTGCCCCTTCTTCGTTAAGACTTGTCCCTCAACGAGAACACGCAGCATCCTCCCCGAACTTGCCCTCCTCCACCTGGTCGGATCTCTCCGTCGCCAGGAAGAAGAAGAGGAAGAAGAGGAAACACCGAAAGAAGCAGGAACATCTTCCACGGTCGCGCGAGGTGGCACGGAGCACCATCCCCTTAAGCCTCCGTTACGTTCGCCGGCGTCATCCTCGCGGCGTCGTACTCGTGGAACTCGTTCAGGAGGCCGCGCGGCCCCCCTCTCTTCATCGTCGGCGTGAATGACGCGACTGTCGTCGAGCCGAGCGTGGCCGATCGGCGCCGACGGGCCTCGTTCGCTCGGGCCCGCGTCGACGGGCCCACAGCGGGGGCCCCTCGTAGATCGCGGATGACGTCCGACTGGCCTCGTGCGTAACTCGCAAACGCGGTGGTGGGGGTAAACGTTCGGTCAGTCGCGTTCGAGCCTTGGCAGAGTGCGGACGATTCGCTCACCCTTGGTGGCCGCGTTTACGCGTTTACTCGCTTTTATTAAAAACGAACGGCCCAACAGGGTGGTCTCGCGACGGCCGCGCGACGTACACTCGCCGGTAACCGTCCGCTTCCTTCCGTTTTGCGGAACCGCGCGGTGGCTCGAGAAGGGGGTCGGCCTCTCGAATCCCAGTTTCTTATGTGAGCGCGACCGCGCGACTGGTTGATGCAGTCCGCGGCGGAGCATAAGGAAGCGGAAGCTCGGCGCTCTCTTTCTCCGTCCTTCTCTCCCTTTCTATCCTTTCCTACTCCTACTACCGTCTCCTTCCTCCTCGGTCTCTCTTTCTCGCGCTCGGGGCCAAGGAAAGGCGCGCACGCTTCGCCGTGGCCGCCGGCGTCGTCGTCGTCGTCGTCGACGACGTCGTCGTCGTCGTCGTCGTCGTCGTCGTCGTCGTCGTCGTCGTCGTCGTCATCGTCGTCGTCGTCGCCGTCGTAGTAGCCTCCGTCTTTTGCTTCCTTTTCCTCTCTTACCTCCTCGCCAACGTTTTTCGTCGCTCCTTCTCTCCGCCCGATCTCTCGCTCTCTCTCGCGCTCCCACCCTTACTTCGCCACCCTCTCTTTCTCCGTCGGTCTTGCGGACGCGCGGCGCCGCGGCGCGCCGCGCCACGTCGCGGTAAGAAGTGGTAGGTGGAAGTAAGAAAGAGAAAGAGGCGGGAGAGGAATGAGAAAGAAAAAGAAAGTACAACAGACAGAGAGAATCTCCGTAGGTGGAGGCGGAGGATGGTATCGCGGGGTGGAGGGCGCAACGGGGGTAGGAGCGCGAGGAGAGGGTAGGGAGAGACGTAGCTCGCGAAGAAACAGATAAATATAGATATTTTTCCTTCGGCCGGCCACCTGAGGAGGGGGTGCAAGTAAGAGGGCGACGGAGACGGTTCAAGGGTGGGAGAGAAGGCAGCAAGGAAGTAGGGAAGGGGGTGAGGGAGTGTGTTGCACGCTCGCTTCCCGCCCCCCAACCGAATTGGAAAAATGGAAATAATAAGAGTCGCCTCCTAGGGAGTTGCATGGCGCGCTGTACGAGAGTTTGGGACCGGGGGGCAGGAGGGGAGGCAGGGGGTGGACGGGGGTGGTGGCGGCGGGGGTGGTTGGAGAGAAGAACGGCGGTGGAAGCGGGTGGACGGGGTGGTAGGAATTGTGCGCAGTGCAGCATGCGCTCTGAGACGACCAGAAAGCACACATCGAGGAATCGATGTGTGCGAGTGTCACGTGTGCTCCGCGCGGGAGCGGTGGGGGATGAGCTTTGGAAGATCGCGGCAATGCCGTGTGTACACGCGCATCCGTGTGTTCGGCAAGGAATACTTTGACGAATGTGTCGAGAGCAACATGGCTACCGCTAAGCGCAGACTTTTCGGCGTTCGCCGCATAAATTATACACCCCCGACTGCGTGGACGCGGTAGCGGTGGTGGCGACGACGGCGACGGAGACGGTAGTGGAGGCGGTGATGGAGGCGGCAACGGCGGCGGCACGACAAAGTCCGTTTAACGCGCGCCAACTCACAGTCCTTCTCTTCCCGAAAATCATTTATTCACCTTATACCGGGATTCTGAAAGGGCAGACGTTCGAAAACGATCTCGGTCCGATCCGTTCAGTTTACACGGTAAACGGTCGAATTGCCGCTTCCTCGCGCCCGAAACGCGCGATCGTTAGCGCCTCGTGCATCATTCATACGACTCGGCGGGAAAAGAGGAAGTGAACGATAATTCGATTAATTTTGCATCAATCCAGCTTTTGTGAAAAGTTGGCCGCTTTTCCGAAATAGGGGCGTCACGACGCAAGAAAAGTTTGCTTGAATATCAAACAACACCTGATTACCTCCAACGGGTCGCGAGCGTTATGCGCTCGTTACGATCGATCGACGTGAAAGATTCAGAGCAGCCACCCCAGAGCGCGGAATAATCGGCGCTGCAAATACACCTTAGCCTCGTTTTACGAGAGCGCCCGCAAATAACCGACGGACGAGCCAACCCCGCCAACACAAACGCAGGTAGTGACGCGCTTGTTCTCGAGTGACATCAGCTTTTCGGGGGCTTCGCTCAAATGTACACGCGGAAGAACCTCCGGAAAGAGGGAGAAAACAGGAAGAGAGAGAAAGAACGAGACACCCTAGTGCTCTTTGCGATTCATTCTCTTCCAAAGACCGTGAACGTTGTAGATGAGAGCACAAACGTAGCAAGAGTCGGACGAGGAAGGGGAAGGGAAGGGAAGAAAAAGAGAGCGCGCCGTCTAATGCCTCTAACGGCGCATCCCTAATTACCATTATACCATTGGTATGCAGATAGCTTCGCACCAGTGGAGAACCCTTTCTTCCTTCCGCCCTAAATAGCCCGATGAGCCCGGCGGAGAGCCACCCTATCTCCATTGCGGTGTACCATTCCGCGCACAATATTATTTGTATTTTGGTTTTCGGGGCGGAGCGGCCCGAAGGAGGAACTCCACCGGCACCGCCGGGAGGGTCCGTTCTTCTCTTGTCTTTTGATTCCTTATGCCTCTCTCTCTTTCTCTCTTTCACATATTTTCTCTCTGCCGCGGCGACGTGGTCGTCCTCCGGGAAGCGCGCCGGTCCCTCTTCCCATTCATAGTCCACGAAGTATATTACCGTTATTACGCTCGGCACGCATGCATCCGCATGCGTGCCAGCCGCTCGCGTGAGAAGTCACCCTTTGAAGTACTCCAAGTGACGCGCCGCGTGCAATCCCTGCGTGTCCTATATCTTCGACCCTTATTCCGTTATTGCTCGTAAGGCAGAGTACGTGCGTTATTGCTTCGACTATCGCCGTAGTGTGAGCGACGGCTTTCCGTGAAAATTCGCGCTCGTTGACAGACACGCCGTTGGCGTTCCGACAGACACTCATACTTCCCCAACATGATGTGTGCATCACTTCGTGAGTTACACGGCGTTGAAGGGGTTCGCGCGGGATTCTAAAACGAGCGCAACGGAACACGCGCGCATCAGATATAACGAGCATCGTCGGGGAGGAAATTCGCGTTAAAGCCTAACCAGCGCTGCTGCACAATCTACTCAAGGAACAGCAGGCATGACCGGCGAGAGACGCGCGTAGTTACGAGGAGAGCCGCGAAGGAGAGGGCAACGAAAATTAAAGAAGCGCTAAGCCGGGCGCTAAACCGAAGAACCACTTGTTGAACAGCTTGTGGTGGCAGCACGCCGGTTAGAGGAAGATCGGAGGGACTCGGAAACGAGGGTAGAGAAGGGAAAGGGGGCCGCGGATACGGCGGCGAGGGGGAGGCTGCGCGGATATGCAGATGAGGGGCGGCCACCCCCGTGTAACTAACTTCTAACTTTCGCGTAACGGCCAGCAGCGGCCTTCCACGCCGGTTTTACACCGACAACCCTCGCGCGACGAGTTTTCGCCACCCTTCCTCTCCTGCTGCTCTCCTTTCCACTCCTCCGCTGCTCCTCTTCCTCCACCTTCTCCACCATCTCCTCATTCTACTTCTCCACCATCTCCTCCTCTTACCGCGTCTCTTTCGCCCTTACAAAATTAAATCCGAGCACCGGCAACCCGCCAACCTGCTTCTCTCAAGCCGTTAGAGAGTCGCAGCGGCGGTGAGGTCGACGCCTAGTCTCGACCTCGGCCAAGGAAAACTTTCCAAGAGTTTACGCATCGCGGCTACGATCGCACCGCGATATAGAGGAGGTTTGGAATCATCAATTCTCTTGAAAAGATTTTTTTTAAATATTTGTAGCATATATACACATGCTTGCGAGATAAGATATATGATCTGAAAATTCTTTGTTTATATTTCTCTGTTTATTCATTTCTCATTTTTACCGTCAGATGTCATTCATATTCAATAACAATAAAGAAATTGATGAGGTACGATTAAAGAGCCTCAGAGAGAGAGAGAGTGACAAACTCTATCACATGACCTCCTCTTCTGATTGGTCGTGGGCGTTAAGACTCCTTGTGCCACAAGGATGTATTATGCCATAAGGAGCTTTAACGCCCGCGACCAATCAGAAGAGGGGGTCACGTGATAGAGTTTGCCAGTCTCTCTCTATGAGGCTCTCTAGGTACGATTGAGGAGACTGATCTCGGTAACTCTCCCTTACACACACCTTTTTTCGGTGTAATTCTGATTTCGCGCAGATATTGAGATGCGGGTATACGCGCGTGTGCACGTGTGTGACGTGACGTGACGATGCATAAGCGAATGCATCGATCCGTTTAAGCGTGCTTACATACCTCCTCGGGGATTTCACTTGCTACGTCGACGTTAATTGTTGAAATATTTAATCCAAAAGAGGAGGAAACAGAGATTCGTCATGATCGATTCATCATGATCTGTACGTTGGTTAATCGGCTGCGGATAATGGAGATGAGTTTTAAGGAGCACGACGTTTTAAGGAGACGACGATGAGATATTTAGGGACAGTTGGATCACAAATGTCGTTGATCACGCGAAAGAATTCGACGTAGCTTCGGATTGATATAGATTTTTGTTGTTTGGGAACAAAACAATTTGTACGTATTCTCTCAGTTTCGACAGAATCATTGCGTCTCATAAAAGCTGGAGAAACTGCGCGGTGTGGGAAAGCTCACGGAAACAATTCACCAAAAGAGTATTAATTAGCGTCACTTTACGACATAATTTAGGCAAAATACGCCTTCCTCGTTCCGCGGAATAAAAGGAAGAAACCGCGGGACAACGGAGCAGCACCGCAGTACTTTTCCATCTCTGGACGTTTTTCCGTCCGCCGGCCCGTCGAAAAAAGCCAAAGAGAAGGATGCCTGGCGCCGGGACGCCGGCGACGACGAGTCTCGACCCAGATATCCTGTCGTCGTCGTCGTCGTCGTCGTCGCCGCACGACGACGACGACGACGTCGTCTCCTCCGCGGCTCCGGGCTCCTTTCTTATTTTTCTCTTTTACTCTCCCAACGCGAGCGTGAACCCTCCCTCCAGCAACCCGGTTGAGGTAGGTTTTTCCACCCTTTCCATCCAGAACTGCCCTCCGAGCATCAGCTTCGCGCACACATCGAACCGCCGCTTCTGTTCGGCGCGAGAGAGACGTCCGCCCGTTAGAAACGGGTCCTGCCGTAAGGACTCCCGCGCGGCCCTCGTGACAAACGAGTACGCTGATCTTATGAGTCACCGGTGAATCACTTTTATTTTAAGTTAAGCGCGAACGAAAGGCGACAACGGAATTCGCGTCGGGAGACCGCGCCGTTCCACGCGCAGAATTCATCGCGAACGCTTGCGTCAGGTGTTTGCGCGCCGTTCCGATTTTAATTTTAATCGTCTCAAACAGGAAACGCCTGAGACTGCCGCTATCGATTGTTTACACGATCGGCTCCGATTTTTCCTGTTTTCCTGTTTTAATCTTTTTTTTGTCCTCCTTCATGAGACACTCTTTATAAAAATAGTCGAGCTGGCGTAGCGGATAAGCGCGTAAAACATTGCTGTTTGGTATGAGCGACGCTTTAAGAAGACGCGCTGCACGCCCGACATCATTATTGCTGGCTGCGGGTCGCGTACACACGCGTATACAGAGAAAGAGAGAGAGAGAGAGAGAGAGAGAGAGAGAGAGAGAGAGAGAGAGAGAGAGAGAGAGAGAG